>NC_039358.1:156617154-156935033 GCF_003573695.1 Papaver somniferum | reverse complement strand
TCCCCCCCCTCCAAAAAAAAAAAAAGAGAAAAAAAATGTGGTTTGCTCACAAAAACAAATATTCCCAAAATTTCCAAGTCTCCCAAAATATCACCTCTTGGGTAGAGATTTTTATTGTGCCTATTTTTCTAAAAAAAATCTCTCCAACTCTCTGAAAACAACCAGTGACTTTCAATTCCCCTTCAAATAACATGGGTGTTACCATGTTGGAGTGACTTTTATAATGACCCGTCCTTCCACCGATATTGTCCCCACTTAGCCTGGGTAGAGATTTTTATTGTGCCTATTTTTCTTAAAAAAATCTCTTCAACTCTCCGAAAACAACCAGTGACTTTAAATTCTCCTTCGAATAACATGTGTGTTACCGTGTTGGAGTGACTTTTGTAATGACCCGTACCTCCACCGATACTGTCCCTACTTAGCCACTATGGAAGTGTGGGGTTTTCAACGGGCATCGCTGCGATAATCCAGCAGAAACTTCCCGGAAGGTCACCCATCCCTGGATTTCTCCCGCCCGAGCACGCTCAATTGCAGAGTTTTCTGCGAACTCTGGAGCCAATTGTGCTGAAAAGCCTCGGTGTTAGGAAAGGACAAATCATTACTTATATTCATTCGGCCAACCACTGTTGAATTTCGTGGTATTACAACTTTTATGAAATCCTAATTCAATAACATAGAGCTTGACTTAGAAAAAATCTCTAACCAATAACAAGAGAAATTATCAGACTTTCCAAAAATCTCTATGGGTTAGCAATAGATTTGGAAACTCTGTAGTTATAGGAATTCCTACACTACACCCCTCATATGATTTCATTATTGATCAGCTCATTTTTAGGTTTACACTCTTAATTTTATTGATTAATTTCTGAATGTTCTTACAAGAAAGATAAAGAAGTCAAGAATGATCCCTGCTCTGAACTTTCTCTCTCCTATTTACTTGTTTCCTACTCAAAAAAGATTTGTCTCTACTTTACAACTCAAATGAATATTTATAAGGAAATACATAGTGGATGACAGCTAATCTGTCCTTTATTTTTGGATATGGTTTGCGACATTCTCGCAACCTTACAAATGTTAATTTCGCAAGCTCTCTAATCTTCGCAAGACTATCACATCTTTCTCATGATCCTTGCCGACGTCGTTTCTGAAATTATTCTGCGACGTTATTGTGCTGTACCATTGATAATTTCGCTGAGACATAATTGTTGCGAGATTCTGATCCTACATCTTCCTCTTCTCATATCTTCTCTGCAAAGTAGAGAATGATGTGAGAAATGCCGCAACTGCTTATCTTTTCATATTTTGCATTTATCACACGTATTCTTTCTTCCATTTATTTCTCGACACGTCTTTTATAACCGTTACTTTTTAACCGCTTATATCTTTCCGTATTAACCGTGTTTATTTTCTCGAGGAAAAATTCCCTTTATATATATTCCTCTTCACTCTCTTCTTCTTTCCTTTTATTCTCTCTGCAACTTCATCGTTCGCCTGCAAATTCCATTACTGCAACTTTTCTTTTTTCTTCTTCAACCTTTTTAAGTTCTTCTTCATCTTCATACTAGATCTCCATAGTTCGTAATTTTCTTCGAGACAATCTCCCTGCTATTATTTTTCATGGATTCATCAAGGTTAGCCTTCTCTTTTCTTCTTTATGAGTTTTGCTGAATTGATATGTTTGAAATTGATCTTGTTTATTGCCTTATTTGATGTTTTCTATGTGATTCCCATACTCTTGTTATTTCAGCAAAAGCGGCTCCAACACTAAATTCACAGTTCAGAACCCTAACAATCCCAAATCACAACATAAGGTTGTCGCACATAAAATAAAGTCTGCGAATGAGAAGGTAGTAAGAAACACTATATTTTTCTAATAACAATATCGTTGCCTCTGTTTCTTATATGGATTGTAATTCGCAGGGTGATAAAGATCTTCATAAACCTCACAAGAAATCTCGCCACCTTAAAACTGTTCCAACTTCTGTTCCCTTCCACCTGCTAATTTCTTCCAAATCTCCTGCGACATATTCGCAAGATAAACCTTTATCTCCAATTCGCAAAAACGCTTCCTCTGATTTCATTTCTCCAGTTGATCTTTCTATGATTGAAATTCCCCTTATAGATCCTTCTGCGAATGAAACCTCTTCTCTTCTCATTGAGAATGTTTCTCAACCTTCTGTCTCTACCAGTTCTCTACCCAAGTCTCTTCCTGTCAAAAGAGACTGTGGAAGGGATAGATATTGCTTTCAAAGTTTTATCTGAAATTCTGGATGACGACAAGAAGTCTTCTACTGATCCCATTAAGTCTAATTTTTTCGAAATTCTGAGCAAGCATTTGGGTTCTGGCAGAGCTGCTTCGCAGACAGCTTTAGAAAAAGAATGTAATGCTCTTCATCTTGAAAATCAGAAGCTTCAGAATATTTTTCTGGATCGTGACAATCTTCGCAAGAAGAATGATGAATTAAGAGGTATGATTTCCTTATCTATGTCTTTAATTTGCCTTTTCGATGGTTTTATCCTTCTCATGTTTAATTATCCTTTAAATCCCTCTTTCGCATGTTAAGCATTAAATCAGAAACGAATAATGGAGAGATATCAATTTGAATCTGTTGTTGAAGAAGCCCGTGTTGATAAAAAAATCTTGATGGATCAATATAACCAATTAGATAACCTCTATTCATATTCTCTTGATCAGATAAATAATCTTACCAATGAAAATACCCAATTAGTTCAAAGACAAGATCTATTAAGTAATGAAGTATCTGTTCTTTCTTATTCTTTAACTAAAGCTAATTTAGGGATGGAAACTTTATCAGATGAGAATAAAACCTTATCTCAAGAGAAGCGAACTTATTTAAACAAGATGGCGATATCTTCGCAACAACTTAGTATTCTCCAAAAAGTATGTGCTGACCAAGAGAAATCTCTTCGCTCTTTGAGAAATGAACTTAAAGAAGGAAAAGAATCATCTATCGCTGAAAGACATACACTCATTCAAGGTATAATAGCTTTAAGTGTGAAGGCAAATCAGCTTAAAGAACAATATTCCAAATTAGAAGAATCTTATTCTTCTCTTGCGAAGAAGAATGGCTTTGTTATTTCTAAAGAGAAAAATCTTCAGTCTCGACTTAAAGGTTTAGTTGGAGATAAATTTGATGGCGCAATGGACCATTGGGAGAATAGTTGTCTATCCTTGATTCAACAGCTTATTTCGCAAAAGGAAGGTAGTCATAATAGTTTGACTTCCTTAATTATCTCTTCTTTGTCATATTTCTCTGAATTCCTTATCTTAATAAAATTTTGTATTCTATTTTTCGCAGAGTCTGAGAAGAATCTTCATTCTTCTATTTCTGATTTGGAGGCTAAATATGCTAAAATTCGCAAAGAAAATGCATTGCTCGTCTCTACCCTTACTGGTTCTCGTGACCGAGCAGAAAGAAGACTTGATTATCTTGCTTATTTTAAGGATATTCAACATAGGAATCATCAAAAAGCACTTCTTCGCCAAGTTCATCTCCGGGATGAAGTCCTTGTAAATGACATCTTACTGACCAACTCTCTTCCTCCTACATCAATTGATCCTCTAGAAGTAGATGATGATGAAGTTTCTCGTCCTGCTGATAGTGATTATAATTACGAAAGCGGTGCAAAGGATAATTTCCTGGAAGATGAAGAAGAGGTTCCTTCTAAATAAGTATCTGCTGGTGTTAATCAGAATGAGAAAGAAATTTCTCCTGAAGAAGTAATTGCTGGCGGTAATCAAGATGCATTTCATGGCGAAGATCAAAGCCGAAATGAAGGAGAAGCTTGCGAGAATGTTGGCGAAGAATTTCTGTCATATCATGCTACTAACATTAATATTGAAGCTTGAGCTTCTTATCTAGCTTTGTTTTCTTGAACTGTCTTATTTTTATCACTTTTGAGAGTTACATTTTTCAATAACTTTAAATTCAACTTTTCCTTTTAATATTTTGTTGATAATAAAGATAATGCTTCTTGTGTATCGATTCCCATACTTACCTCTCATTATCTTTCTTGCAAAAAATAATTTGTTATGAATGCTTATCATTAATTTGTTTTATCATATGGTCTTATTTTTCCTTCCTAATTAAAGGTTTTATTATGCCATCTCTTGTCATTGCGACAAAATCGCAGGACGTCCTTGCACTTTCATAAAAAAACCCATTGATCTTGTCTTAACTTTTTCTTTTGTATTATGGCCTCTTAACGAATATTGCGACAATATGACAGGCCTAAATATTCTTGCGAAAATAAAGCCCCATGACATTGCCCTCTTGCGACGAAATCGCAGGACGTCTTCGCACTTTCATGCGAAAACCCATTGATCTCGTCTTATCTTATTCTTTTGTATTATTGCCTCTTCAGGATTGTTGCACAAATATGACAAGCCTTAATATCCTTGCAAATAAAAAGCCTCATGACATTTGCGTCTTAAGACACTTATCAGCTCCTTAATGGAGGGTGCCGTCCTTATCTCCCCCTGGTTGCCCCTTCAAGGAGGTGTACTTCTACCATACAAGGTTAGCTCCTCCCATACAGTCTTAACAACAACCAGTTGTTTTCGCAGCCTCTTATCCCTTTTACCTATAGGGCTTATGGTTACGAGACTGCACCCTAAGTGGGGTTTTCTTCAGGCCGAGTGCAGTATGAGCCAAGACTTGTCAAGAATGGCAAGGACGCTTCAAACTCCCCCGGCACCCTTGACTCAACCGTGTACCTCGGCGCCTTGATCAGATTTTGCACTCCTTGGGAAAGTCCTTATTACCTTAGTCGCCCAACCTAAGTCATATGCTTAAGTTGAGAATCCAAGGTGCCTCTCCCGGATGGGCTTTATTGACCCCAAATATCCATGACTCAGGTTCCGGTTGCGGTGTAGCCTTTCCCTGAGCCATGTAACAGGTACCCCCTAATATGACGTACTTTAGGTCTTACATTTGCCTCTTGCGAAATTTTATTCGCGAACTAGGGTGTACGCCATAAAGGTTCGCCCCTTTCTTTTATTTCATTGTTCTGTGGTTATCTCTGCGACAATTTCGCACATCATGATCTTCTTTTAATATGAGTAATTCTGCAATTATTCTTTCAGAATTCATAACTTCTCAAAGCTTCTTACTGATAATATCTTTTCAAATACAACCTGTTCCATGGTCTGTCTAATCTATGACCAACATCTCTTCCTTTTGGATCCATTAATCTATAAGCTCATGTTCCAACTATCTCCTTAATGATGTAAGGTCCATCCCATTTTTTCGATAATTTTCCACCATTTTCTCGCTGATATATTGGTGTTTCTCGCAGAACTATATCTCCTGGTTGAAATTCACGTATTTTGACACGTTTATTATATTCTCGAGCTAATCTTCGCTGATAATTCTCCATATGTTGTAAAGCTTTTTCTCTTCTTTCTTCTAATTCATCAAGTTTGTTTAAAATTAAACCCGCACTAAGATTTTTCTCCCAAGCTTCTCTTTTTGTTGTCGGAATAACAACTTCTGTTGGTAACACCGCTTCAACTCCGTATGTTAAACAAAAAGGTGACATTCCAGTAGCTTCTCTTCTAGTTGTATTATAAGCCCATACTGCATTATGTACTTTTTCGCACCATGATCTGTGATGTCCTTCCAATTTCTTCTTTAATATATCTGTAATTGTTTTATTTATTGCTTCTACTTGCCCATTAGCTTGTGGATACAAAGGAGTGGACTTTCCACATTTTATCTTGAATGCATTCAGTAACATTTCTATATTCTGCCCCTCAAACTGTTTCCCATTATCAGATACCAACTGTGCAGGAATTCCAAATCTGCAGATGATATTTTCGAATATGAATGTAAAAATATCTTTGTCGCGAATATGTTGTACTGCCTTCACTTCTGTCCATTTTGTGAAATAATCTGTTCGACTATTAAGTATCTTCTTTGTCCAGTTCCTGGTAAAAATGGCCCCACAATGTCTAGCCCCATTTTCCAAAGGGCCATACACTGGTTGAAGATGACAATGGTGCTCCTGGTGCATGTATTTTCTTTCCATGTCGCTGACAATCTTCGCAACGTCTTGATATTTGTTTTGCATCTTCATGCATGTATGGCCAATAATAACCTTGCATTTTTGCTCTATGTGCCAAAGATCTTCCTCCACTATGATTGCCAGCATCTCCACTATGTAACATTTTCAGCACCTTTTCTCCTTCCTCTCGTGTCAAACATCTGAGTGATGGTCCACTAAAGGATTTTCGGTATAACAACCCATCTCTTAATTCATAGTTCGTTGCTCGGCTTTTTAACTTGTGTGTTTCCAATCTATTTCTTGGTGTTTCTCCTTTCGCCAAATATGCATGAAGTTCCATTCTCCAGTCTGCGACATTGTTTATTTGTTCTTATTTTTCATTATCTATCATCATCACATCCACATCTTCCTCTTCTTTATTTATTGATTGTGACAGAAGTGTTTGTATTTTTATGCATCTCGCAGTTGGATCTGTCATCATGCTTGAGATGACATCAAAAACGTCTGCGAGTCTATTATCCTTTCTTGAAATGTGCCTCCATTTTATATTTGGGATTTTCGCTGATAATTCTTCAACCAGCTTCTTGTATTTCTTCAAGGATGGTTCATTTGTAGTATACTCCCCTTTTATTTGGAGAATAACTAGATGCGAATCACTAGTGATCCTGACATTTTCTAGTTTCATTTCTATTACGAATTTTAAAGCATGTATCACAGCTTCATATTCTGTTTCATTATTAGTGGATGCAAATTCCAATCTGAATGAAAAAGCCATATTTATTCCCTCTGGAGAAATTAAAACAATTCCAACTCCATTTCCTTCTCCATTTGATGATCCATCTACCAATATTTCCCATCTATTTGGTTCTGTTAATAAATCTTTTGGATCTCCATGTTCTTCTTCTACATCCATCATTTCTTCTACAGCTTCATCTTCTTCTAAATGAAATTCTTCCAAGAAATCCGCAACAACTTGTGATTTTGGTGAAGACAAAATTTCATATTTAATATCAAAGTGGCCTACTTGTGCATTCCATCTCTCCACCCTTCCTGATCTTTTAGAATTCTTCATCACTGATTCAATTGGTACTTTTGTTAATACCTTTATCTTGTGTGCTTGAAAGTATATGCGTAGCTTAAATGATGCATAAACCAATGCTAAGATTAACTTTTCAATCTTTGAGTAATTCTTCTCAACGGTATTAAAAGTTTTGCTAATGTAATAAATGGGTTTCTCTACTCCTGCGTCTACTCGCAATAACACAACACTTAATGCATGCGACGTTGTCGCAAGGTAAATCAATAATTATTCTCTTGGTTCTGCCTTTTGTAAAATAGTTGTATTCATAAGATGTTCTTTGATTCCTTGAAAAGCCTTTTCACATTCATCACTCCATTTAAATTTTGCACCCTTCTTGAGTATATCGAAAAAATATTTGCATTTGTCTGATGATCGCGAAATGAATCTCCCCAGCAAAGCTAGAAGCCCATTCAACTTTTGTACATCTTTTATTGTTGCTGGTGTTGGCATGTCACGAATTGCTTGCACTTTTTCTTGATCAACCTGTATTCCTTCCTTTGATACAATGTAGCCTAAAAAATTTCCCGATGCAACTCCAATAGTACACTTCTCAGGATTCAATTTAATGTTATACTGCCGCATTTGTTCAAAAATCTCCCTCAAGTCTTGTACATGGTGTTTAGCTTCTTTACTCTTTACTAACATGTCGTCCACGTATACTTATAATGTTTTATGTATCCATTTTGCGAACACCTTCTCTACCATTCTTTGATATGTCGCTCCCGCATTTCGCAAACCAAATGGCATTTTTGTGTAACAATATAAACCTCTAGGGGAAAAGAAAGAAGTATGTTCTTGATCTTCTTCAGCAAGAGGAATTTGGTTATACCCTTAGTACCCATCTAAAGATGATACCCTATCATTTCCCGCTGCGGATTCCACCATTTGAGGAATATCTGGTAAAGTAAAACTGTCTTTGGGGCAAGCTTTGTTCAATTCAGTGAAATCTATGCAAATCCTGATTCCCTTGTTTTTCTTTGGGACAATGACCATATTCGCTATCCATTCTGGGTATTTAGCTTCTCTTATAATTCCTGCCTCAAGCATTTTCAGTAATTCTTCTTCTATTTAGGAATGGTAAGTTGTTGCAATTTTTCTTATGCTCTGTTTAAATGGTCTCACATTTCTGTTAATCTCCAATTTGTGGCAAGCAATTGATGGATCTATTCCTGGTATCTCATCCATGTTTCCTGCGAAAATATCTTTATATTCTCGCAACAAGTTAACAGTTCTTTCTTCTTCTTCTATATCCATTTTGGTTCCAATTCTCAACATTAGAGGCTCCTTTACAGTCCCAACATTTATTTCTTTTGTTGGTTCTGCGACAGTGTAACTGGGTTTAGGTTCTCCCATTGGTGTTAGTTATTTTATTGCTTTTATGGGTCCTTCCCCTTCTTCCGAAATTTCGCTAGGTATTCCTTTTCCTTCTTTTGTCCTTATCATATATACTCTAAACTCTTCTTCCTTCTTTGCTTCCCTTGCCAATTTTATGCGAAATCGTTTCTTTTTTGCTTGTTCTTCATCATGTTTTACTTCTATTTGATGACATAATTTCGCATTGTCAACATCTCCTCTAATTTCACCTATTCCATTTGGAGTGGGGAATTTAATACATTGATGCAATGTTGATACCACAACTTTTATCGCACGTATCCATGATCTTCCTAATAACATATTATATGGCGATTCCATATCCACCACGCACAATGTTACATATGTTTCGATTTCTCCAAGTGGAATTCGTACCACTATTTCTCCTTTAGGTTTTGTTGTGGATTTTCCAAAGACGTGAACAAAATATGTTGAACTGGACATTTCTTCATCTTTAAATCCCATTCCCCGGAATGCATGATAAAATATTATATCAACTGAACTTCCTGTATCGATTAAAGTTATGTTCAACATCCATTCTCCTGTGGATTTTATTGCTGCATCCTTCTCTTTTCGTGTAATAGGCACTGTGATGACCAACGAAGATGTATGGTTCAAATTTTCTTTTGGTATTTCTTCCGCCATGAATGCAATTTTTTTCTTTTCCCAATCTTTCAAGGGTGATGTTTTTTCTACCGCTATAACTTTCTTTTCTCTAAAATTTCGTTTATGTATTCTTCCTTTGATGTTTTCATGGAATTCATTGATCAAACTTTTTGTTATCATATTACACTCCAATCTTTTGCCATTTTCATTAATTCTACTCATATTTCTTCTAACTGATTCACTGATTTATTTAATCACTTTCTTGATTTGAATATTCTCAATTAACAAACTTCAACTTTCGACCTTCAATTCCCTGTTTCTAGCGCCATTATGTAGTTGCAGGAATTCCTACACTACACCCCTCATATGATTTAATTATTGATCAGCTCATTTTTAGGTTTACACTCTTAATTTTATTGATTAATTTCTGAATGTTCTTACAAGAAAGATAAAGAAGTCAAGAATGATCTCTGCTCTGAACTTTCTCTCTCCTATTTACTTGTTTCTTACTCAAAAAAGATTTATCTCTACTTTACAACTCGAATGACTATTTATAAGGAAATACATAGTGGATGACAGCTAATCTGTCCTTTATTTTCGGATATGGTTTGCGACATTCTCGCAACCTTACAAATGTTAATTTCGCAAGCTCTCTAATCTTCGCAAGACTATCACATCTTTCTCATAATCCTTGTTGACGTCGTTTCTGAAATTATTCTGCGATGCTATTGTGTTGTACCATTGATAATTTCGCTGAGACATAATTGTTGTGAGATTCTGATCCTACAAACTCTTTAGAAGTCATTTGAAATCTTAACAGAAGGGTTTTCTGCAGAGTAATAGGAAATCAAGTCAAATCCTTTTGACTTGACTTAGCTTTTGTTTTGAGTCAGTATGGGTTTCTGAGTTAGTTGTCTGAGTTAGTTGTCTGATTCAGACAACACAAATCCCTTGTAATAAATATGTCTGAACTGAGTCTTTCGATGTATCTTTTTCATTACCTGTAATAAAAGTATTCTTCTTCTTCTTCTTCTTCTTCTTCTTCTTTGTTTTTACAATCTGTTACATATTGATTATCATGAAAGCTTAATATTTCTCATGGTAGTTCTTTCAAAAAGCTTATAACAATTTTCTCAACAATTTTTTAAGCTTCAATTTGGGTAATATCATATTCAAGAATTTTTTCTCAACAAATCAAATTTCTAGGGTCTCTGGAAGATTTTATGGTAACAACTCGAACCACTTCTTACAGCAACAACGTCAATCATCAAAGTGTAAACTACATCAAAAATACAAATTCGTAATATCAGCAGTACTTCAATTTCAGAACTGGAAATTTTACAGAATACTCAACATCATACTACAATGTCTTCTGCTGGTAATTCTAATGCTCTTCCTTTTACAAATATATCAAATTTTGTTTCCATGAAATTGGATCATTCAAATTATCTTCTCTGGAAAGATCAATTTGAGGGTGTGTTGTTTTCTTGTGATCTATATGGGTATGTTAATGGTGATATAGTTGAACCATCTCAGAAAGTTACAGTTGATGGTGTTGAGATTGTTAACCCAGAATGGGTTTCTTGGAGAAGATTAGATAGATTTGTTTCTACTTGTCTTAAAGATACCTTCACACCAACTGTTAATGGTAAAGTTCTTGGATTATCTATTGCAAAAGAAATTTTGTATTTTCTTGAGATGAGTTTTAGAACTCAATTTCTTGTTAGGAAGAGTATGCTAAGGAATCAATTGCATAGTATTAAAAAGGGTAATATGTCTATTATTCAATATCTTCAGAAAGTTAAAATTATAGCAGATTCATTAGCCGCTATTGGTGAGAAATTTAGTGATACAGATCTCATGATGTTTGTTATGAATGGATTAGGCAGTGAATATGATATTTTGTTATATCATCACAAAGCAGAGAGACACCTTATACTTTTGGAGAAGTGAAAGCAAAGTTAGTTTCTCATGAACAATTCTTAGCAGAAAGATAACATCAAAGGGCAAATCTATATGATGATCAAAGTACAACAACTTTTTATGCAAGAAATGGTTCTAATGCTTATAATAATAACAGAAGAAATGGTGGAAATAATAGGAATAATGGGAATAATGGTAGTGGAAATTACAACAACAGTCAATATCAACATGGTTCTACTTCTAATAATTTTACTGGAAATTATCAAAATGGGTCTATCTCAAATAATGGCAGAAGGCCTTATAGGGATTATTCAAAAAATTTCTGTCAGAATTGTAAGAAGAATGGCCATATTGCAACAAGGTGTTTCTTTAAATATCATCTACCAGCTGGTACTTCAACTGGTCAGAAGCTCAAGCTAATTTTGTCACTTCTGATGCTCAAATGGATCATTCAACTTCATTTAATTCTGCTGGTACTTCACAACATGCTTTCACAAGTTTAAATATTAATGATGATGCAGTCAATGATGATCCTTCTTCATCCAATACAGTGTGGATTTTTGATAGTGGCGCTTCTACTCTCATGACTGGAGATAGGACTTTACTTCATAATACTTCTAATTACAAGGGCAAGGATAATGTTATGCTTGGCACTGGTAAGACCTTATCCATTTATTTTACTGGCTGTGCAAATCTTGTTACACCAAAAACCAGTTTTAGGCTAGATAATGTCCTACATGTTCCTGATATGAAACACAACTTTCTATGAGTGGCTAGATTTAAAAAAGACAATTCCTGCTATATTAGTTTTGATCCTTATGGGTATGAGATAAGAAGCTTACATGATCATGCGGTTGCTTGCACATGGTAAAATGGTAAATACTTTGTATCCTATTACTTCTACTGAGCTACAATTTGCTTTTTCTTCTCTTGTTTCTTCTTCCGATATTTGGAATAATAGATTAGGTCATCCTTCTTCAAAGATTGTTCAACAACTTCACAGTGATAAGAATATTATACTTAAGTCTGTTAATTCTCATTCTCTTTGTCATCCTTGTCAATTATCAAAAAGTAAGAGGCTTCCCTTTCATCTTTCTTCTTCTCATGCTTCATCTCTACTTGCACTAGTTTATTGTGATGAGTGGGGTCCTTCTCATGTTCCTTCCATAGCAGGGCATATATATTATATCCTTTTTATTGATGATTTCAGTAGATTCCATTGGATTTATCCAATGCAAGTAAAAACTGAAGCCTTGCAATGTTCTTAGCATTTAAGAGTCTAACTGGAAATCTATTTCATACTAAAATTCTTTCTTTCCAAACAGATGGTGCTAGTGAACTAGTAAAATGTATTTTTAAAACTTTTTTAGACAATTCTGGTATTCATTTAAGAATTTCTTGTCCTAAAACACCAGAAAAAAATGGCCTTGCCGAAAGAAAGCATAGGAACATTGTTGAAATGGGTAATACACTGCTTTTTAATGCTTTTTGTCCAAATGAGTACTGGTATGATGCTTTTTTGGCAGCTACTTATCTTATTAATAGAACTCCTACTACTATTCTTCATGATAAGTCTCCTTTTCAAGTTCTTTACAATGAGTTGCATGATTATTCCTTTTTAAGAGTTTTTGGATGCATATGTTATCCTTTCTTAGGGCATTCAAGAGTTGACAAATTATCTCCAAAATCTGTTAGATGCATTTTTGTTGGCTGTAGCACCTTACACAAGGGATACAAGTGTTTTCATCTTGTGACTAAAAAGATTTATATATCCAGACATGTGATTTTATCCGAAAATGAGTTTTATTTTTCTGCTCCTTCCTCTGTTTCTCCTGTTTTAGAGGATATATCATCTATTTCTGCTCATTCCTCTGTTTCTTCTATTCCTTCTTCTTCTATTGTCACAAGATCTCAGAAGGGTATTACCAAGCCAAAATCTTTTCCAGATCATGTTATGGATATTTCTACTAAGCATCCTCTTTCTTCTGTTTTTTACTTCTATCCTTAATACTCCTTCTGAGCATAAAAATTTCAAAATGGCAATGCAAGATCCACAATGGCTTGTTTCTATGAAAGATGAGAATACTGCACTGCAGAATAATGGAACTTGGGAGTTAGTTGATCCTGAGCCTCATATGAACATATTAGGTTGTAAATGGGTATGTAGGGTTAAACTGAAGTCAGATGGGACTGTTGATAAACTGAAATCAAGACTAGTTGCTCAAGGATATAATCAGCAAGATGGTATTGACTATGGGGAAACTTTTATTACTGCAGTCAAGTCTACTACAGTTAGAGTTTTTCTTTGCTTAGCTGTTACTAGAAATTGGTCTATAAGGAAACTGGATGTTTCAAATGCTTTTTTGCATGGTGACTTAACAGAAAATGTTTATATGAAGCAGCCAACAGGGTTTGTCAGTTCATAATTTCCAAATAAAGTGTGTCATCTTAAGAAAAGTTTATATGGCTTAAAACAAGCACCAAGAGCTTGGTTTCAAAAGTTTAGCTCAGCATTAATTTCATATGGTTTTGTTAGAACAATTTCAGATTTCTCAATGCTTTTCCATGTTGCTGGTTCAGACATGATGGTGCTCTTGTTGTATGTAGATTGTAGGATCAGAATCTCGCAACGATAATATTTCAGCGAAATTATCAATGACACAACACAACAGTGTCGTAGAACAATTTCAGGAAGAATATAATAAATGACGTCAGCTAAGATCACGCGAAAGATGTGATAGTTCTGCGAAAATTAGAGAGCTTGCGAAATTAATATTTGTAAGGTTGCGAGAATGTCGCAATTCATACCCGAAAATAAAGGACAGGTTAGCTGTCATCCACTATGTATTTCCTTATAAATAGTCGTTCGAGTTGTAAAGAGAAGGGGAGATATTTTTTGAGTAAGAAACAAGTAAATAGGAGAGAGAAAGTCTAGAGAAGAAATCATTCTTGATTTTTTTATATTTTCTTGTAAGAACATTCAAAGATTGATCAATAAAATTAAGAGTGTAAACCTAAAATGAGTTGATTAATAATGAAATCATATGAGGGGTGTAATGTAGGATTTCCTGCAATTACATAATGGCGCTAGAAACAGGGATATTGAAGATCGAAAGTTGAAGATTGTTGTTGAGAATATTCAAATCAAGAAAGTGATTCAATAAATCAGTGAATCAGTTAGAAGAAAGATGAATAGAATTAATAAAGATGACAAAATATTGGAGTGTAATATGATAACAAAAACGATGGTTAATGAATTCCATGAAAACATCAAAGGAAGAATACATAAACGAAATTTTTAAGGAAGGAAAATTATGGTGGTAGAAAAGACATCACCCTTGAAAGATTGGGAAAAGCAAAAAATTACATTCATGGTGGCAGAAATACCAAAAAAAAGAATTTGAACCACACATCTCCGTTGGTTATCACAGTGCCTATTACGCGAAAAGAGAAGGAGACAACGACAAAATCCACAGGAGAATGGATATTGAACAGAACTTTAATTGATACATGAAGTTCAGTGGATATAATATTTTATCACACATTCCGGGGAATGGGATTCACGGCTTTGGAAAATCCACAACAAAACCTAATGGAGAGATATATAGTGGTACGAATTCCACTTGGAGAAATCAAAACACATGTAACGTTGTGCGTGGTGGATATGGAATCGCCATATAATATGTTATTAGGAAGATCATGGATACATGCGATAAAAGTTGTGGTATCAACGTTGCATCAATGTATTAAATTCCCCACACCAAATGGAATAGGTGAAATCATAGGAGATGTTGACAATGCGAAATTATGTCATCAAATTGAAGTAAAGCGTTATGAAGGACAAGCAAAAAAGAAACAATTTCGTAGAAAGTTGGCAAAGGAAGCAAAGAAAGAAGAAGAATTTAGAGTATATATGATAAGGGCAAAAGAAGGCAAAGGAATACCCAGCGAAATTTCGGAAGAAGGAGAAGAACCTATGAAAACAATAAAAGAACCAATACCAATGGGAGAACCTAAACCCAGTTACACTGCCGCAGAACCAACAAAAGAAATAAACATTGGGACTATAAAGGAACCTCTGATATTGAGAATTGGAACCAAAATGGATATGGAAGAAGAAGAAAGAACTGTTAACTTGTTGCGAGAATATAAAGATGTTTTCGCAGGAAGCATGGATGAGATACCGGGAATAGATCCATCAATTGCATGCCACAAGTTGGACATTAACAAAAATGTGAGACCATTTAAACAGAGAATAAGAAAAATTGCAACAACTTACCATTCCCAAATAGAAGAAGAAATACAGAAAATGCTTGAGGCGGGAATCATAAGAGAAGCTCCATACCCAGAATGGATAGCGAATATGGTCATTGTCCCAAAGAAAAACAAAGGAATCAGGATTTGCATAGATTTCACTGATTTAAACAAAGCTTTCCCCAAAGATAGTTTTCCATTAACAGATATTCCTCAAATGGTGGAATCCGCAGCGGAAAATGATAGGGTATCATCTTTAGATGGGTACAAAGGGTATAACCAAATCCCTCTTGCTGAAGAAGATCAAGAACATACTGCTTTCTTTGCCCCTATAGGTTTATATTGTTACACGAAAATGCCATTTGGTTTGCGAAACGCGGGAGCGACATACCAAAGAATGGTATAGAAGGTGTTCGCAAAATGGATACACAAAACATTAGAAGTATACGTGGATGACATGTTAGTAAAGAGTAAAGAAGCTAAAGACCATGTACAAGACCTGGGGGAGATTTTTGAACAAATGCGGCAGTATAACATTAAATTGAATCCTGAGAAGTGTACTATTGAAGTTGCATCGGGAAAATCTTTAGGCTACATTGTATCAAAGGAAGGAATACAGATTGATCCAGAAAAAGTGCAAGCAGTTCGTAACATGCCAACACCAGCAACAATAAAAGATGTACAGAAGTTGAATGGGCTTCTAGCTTCGCTGGGGAGATTCATTTCGCGATCATCAGACAAATGCAAATATTTTTTCGATATACTCAAGAAGGGTGCGAAATTTAAATGGACTGATGAATGTGAAAAATCTTTTCAAGGAATCAAAGAACATCTTATGAATACAACTATTTTACAAAAAGCAGAATCAGGAGAATAATTATTGATCTATCTTGCGACGATGTCGCATGCATTAAGTGATGTGTTATTGCGAGTAGACGCAGGAGTGGAGAAACCCATTTATTACATTAGCAAAACTTTTAATACTGCCGAGAAGAATTACTCAAAGATTGAAAAGTTAATCTTAGCATTAGTTTATGCATCATTTAAACTCCGCATATACTTTCAAGCACACAAGATAAAGGTATTAACAAAACTACCAATTGAATCACTGATGAAGAATTCTAAAAGATCAGGAAGAGTGGAGATATGGAACGCACAAGTAGGCCATTTTGATATTAAATATGAAATTTTGTCTTCACCAAAATCACAAGTTGTTGCAGATTTCTTGGCTGAATTTCCTTTAGAAGAAGATGAAGCAGTAGAAGAAATGATGGATGTAGAAGAAGAACATGGAGATCCAAAAGATTTATTAACAGAACCAAATAGATGGGAGATATTGGTAAATGGATCATCAAATGGAGAAGGAAATGGAGAAGGAAATGGAGTTGGAATTGTTTTAATTTCGCCAGAAGGAATAAAAATGGTTTTTTCATTCAGATTGGAGTTCGCATCCACTAATAATGAAACAGAATATGAAGCTGTGATACATGCCTTAAAATTCGCAATAGAAATGAAACTAGAAAATGCCAGGATCACTAGTGATTCGCAGCTAGTTATTCGCCAAATAAAGGGAGAGTATACTACAAATGAACCATCCTTGAAGAAATACAAGAAGCTGGTTGAATAATTGTCAGCGAAAATCCCAAAAATAAAATGGAGGCACACTTCAAGAAAGGATAACAGACTCGCGGACGCTTTTGCTTTCATCTCAAGCATGATGACAGATCCAACTGCGAGATGCATAAAAATACAAACACTTCTGTCACCATCAATCAATAAAGAAGAAGAAGACGTGGACGTGATGATAATAGAGAATGAAGAAGAAGAACAAATGAACAATATCACAGACTGGAGAATGGAACTTCATGCATATTTGGCGAAAGGAGAAACACCAAGATGGGTTGCTATACCGAAAATCCTTTAGTGGACCATCACTCAGATGTTTGACACGAGAGGAAGGAGAAAAGGTGCTAAAAATGTTACATAGTGGGGATGCTGGCAATCATAGTGGAGGAAGATCTTTGGCACATAGAGTAAAAATGCAAGGTTATTACTGGCCGCATATGCATGAAGATGCAAAACGAATATCAAGACGTTGCGAAGATTGTCAGCAGCATGGAAAGAAAATACATGCACCTGGAGCACCATTGTCATCTTCAACTAGTGTGTGGCCTTTTGGAAAGTGGGGCTTAGATATTGTGGGGCCATTTTTACCAGGATCTGGACAAAGAAGATACTTAATAGTCGCAACAGATTATTTCACAAAATGGACAGAAGTGAAGGCAGTACATCATATTCGCGACAAAGATATCTTTACATTCATATTCGAAAATATCATTTGCAGATTCGGAATTCCTGCACAGTTGGTATCTGATAATGGGAAACAATTTGAAGGACAGAATATAGAATTGCTACTTAATGCATTCAAGATAAAATGTGGAAAGTCTACTCCTTGTATCCACAAGCTAATGGGAAAGTAGAAGCAACAAACAAAACAATTGCAGATATATTAAAGAATAAATTGGAAGGGCATCACAGAGCATGGTGCGAACAAGTACATAATGCAGTATGGGCTTATAATACAACTAGAAGATAAGCTACTAGAATGTCACCTTTTTGTTTAACATACGGAGTTGAAGCGGTGTTACCGACAGAAGTTGTTATTCCGAAAACAAAAAGAGAAGCTTGGGAGAAAAATCTTAGTGCGGGCTTGATTTTAAATAAACTTGATGAATTAGAAGAAATAAGAGAAAAATCTTTACAACATATGGAGAATTATCAGCGAAGATTAGCCCGAGAATATAATAAACGTGTCAAAATACGCTAATTTCAACCAGGAGATTTAGTTCTGCGAGAAACACCAATATATCAGCGAGAAAATGGTGGAAAATTAGCAAAAAATGGGATGGACCTTACATCATTAAGGAAATAGTTGGAACAAGAGCTTATAGATTAATGGATCCAGAAGGAAGAGATGTTGGTCATAGATTAGACAGACCATGGAACAAGTTGTACTTAAAAAGATATTATCCGTAAGAAGATTTGAGAAGTTATGGATTTTGAAAGAATAATTGCAAGATTACTCATTTCAAAACGAGATCATGATGTGCGAAATTTTCGCAGAGATAATCACAGAACAATGACATAAAAGAAAGGGGCGAACCTTTACGGCGTACACCCTAGTTCGCGAATAAAATTTCGCAAGAGGAAAATGTAAGACCTAAAGTACGTCATATTAGGGGGTACCTGTTGCATGACTCAGGGAAAAGCTACACCGCCACCGGAACCTGAGTCATGGAGATTTGGGGTCAATAAAGCCCATCCGGGAGAGGCACCTTGGATTCTCAGCTTAAGCATATGACTTGGGTTGGGCGACTAAGGTAATAGGGACTCTCCCAAGGAGTGCAGATCTGATCAAGGCGCCGAGGTACACGGTTGAGTCAAGAGTGCCAGTGACGTTTGAAGCGTACCTTGCCATTCTTGACAAGTCTTGGCTTATAATGCACTCGGCCTGAAGAAAACCCCACTTAGGGTGCAGTCTCGTAACCATAAGCCCTATAGGTAAAAGGGATAAGAGGTTGCGAAAAAAACTGGTTGTTGTTAAGACTGGATGGGAGGAGCTAACCTTGTATGGTAGAAGTACGCCTCCTTGAAGGGGCAACCAGGGGGGAGATAAGGGCGGCACCCTCCATTAGGGAGCTGATAAGTGTCTTAAGACGCAAATGTCATGAGGCTTTTTATTCGCAAGGATATTAAGGCTTGTCATATTTGTGCAACAATTCTGAAGAGGAAATAATACAAAAGAAAAGGATAAGGCGATATAAATGGGTTTTCGCATGAAGTGCGAAGACGTCCTGCGATTTCGTCGCAAGACGGCAATGTCATGGGACTTTATTTTCGCAATAATATTTAGGCATGTCATATTGTCGCCACATTCCTGAAGAGGCCATAATACAAAAGAAAAAGTTAAGGCAAGATCAATGGGTTTTTGCATGAAAGTGCAAGGACGTCCTGCGATTTTGTCGCAATGACAAGAGGTGGCATAATAAGACCTTTAATTAGGAAGGAAAAATAAGACCATATGATAAAACAAAATATTTATAAGTATTCGTAACAGATTATTTTTTGCAAGAAAGATAATGAGAGGCAAGTATAGGAATCAGTACACAAGAAGCATTATCTTTCTCATCAACCAAATATTAAAAGGAAAAGTTGACTCCAAAGTTGGTTGGAAAATGTAACTCGCAAAAGTGATAAAAATAAGACAGTTCAAGAAGACAAAGCTAGATAAGAAGCTCAAGCTTCAATATTAATTTCAGCAGCAGGAGATAACAGAAATTCTTCACCAATATTCTCGCAAGCCTCTCCTTCATTTCGGTTTTGATCTTCGCCTTGACTAGCATCTTGATTATCGCCAGCAATTACTTCTTCAGGAGAAATTTCTTTCTCATTCTGATTAACACCAGCAGATGCTTCTTTAGAAGGAATCTCTTCTTCATCTTTCAAGAAGTTATCCTCTGCACCGCTTTCGTAATCATAATCACTATCATCAGGACGAGGAACTTCATCATCATCTACTTCTAAAGGATCAATTGATGTAGGAGGAAGAGATTTGGACAATAAAATGTCATTTACAAGGACTTTAGCCCGGAGATGAACTTGGCGAAGAAGTGCTCCCTGATGATTCCTATCTTGAATATCCTTAAAATAAGCAAGATAATCAAGTCTTCTTTCTGCTCGGTCGCGAGAACCAGTAAGGGTAGAGACGAGCAATGCATTTTCTTTGCGAATTTTGGCATATTTAGCCTCCAAAACAGAAATGGAAGAATGAAGATTCTTCTCAGACCCTGCAAAAAATAGAATACAAAATTTCATTAAGATAAAGAATTCAGAGAGATATGACAAAGGAAAGATAATTAAGGCAGTCAAACTATTATGACGACCTTCCTTTTGCGAAATAAGGTGTTGAATCAAGGACATACAACTATTCTCCCAATGGTCCATTGCGTCATCAAATTTATCTCCAACTAAACCTTTAAGTCGAGATTGAAGATTTTTCTCTTTAGAAATAAGAAAGACATTTTTCTTCGCAAGAGAAGAATAAGATTCTTCTAATTTGGAATATTGTTCTTTAAGCTGATTCGCCTTTACACTTAAAGCTATTCTACCTTGAATGAGTGTATTTCTTTCAGCGATAGATGACTCTGTTACTTCTTTAAGTTCATTTCTCAAAGAGCGAAGAGATTGCTCTTGGTCATCACATACTTTTTGAAGAATACTAAGTTGTTGCGAAGATATCGCCATCTTGTTTAAATAAGTTCTCTTCTCTGATAAAGTTTTCATCCCTAAATTAGCTTTAGTTAAAGAATAAGAAAGACGAGATACTTCATTACTTAATAAATCTTGTCTTTGAATTAATTGGGTATTTTCATTGGTAAGATTATTTATATGATCAAGAGAATATGAATAGAGGTTATCTAATTGGTTATATTGATCCATCAAGATTTCTTTATCAACACGGGATTCTTCAACAGCAGATTCAAATTGATATCTCTCCATTATTCGTTTTTGGTTTAAAGCTTAACATGCAAAAGAGGGATTTCAAGGATAATTAAATATGGGAAGGATAAAACCATTAAAAGGGAAAATTAAAGATACAGATAAGAAAATCATACCTCTCAATTCATTATTCTTCTTGCAAAGATTGTCACGATCCAACAAAACATTCTGAAGCTTCTGATTTTCGAGACGAAGAGCATTACATTCTTTTTCCAAAACTGTCTGCGAAGCAGCTCTGTCAGAACCCAAATGCTTGCTCAGAATTTCGCAAACATTAGACTTGATAGGATCAATATAAGACTTCTTGACATCATCTATAACTTCAGATAAAACTTTGAAGGCAATATCTATCCCTTCCACGATTTCTTTCAAAAGAGGAAGAGACTTAGGTAGAGAACTGGTAGAGATAGAAGGTTGAGAAACATTCCCAATGGGAAGATAAGAGGTTTCAGTCACAGCAGGATCAATAAGGGGAGTTTCAATCATTGAAAGGTCAGCTGAAGAAATGAAGTCTGAGGCAGCATTTTCGCGAATTGGAGATAAAGGTTTATCTTGCGAAGATGTCGCAGGAGATTTAGAAGAGATGAGTAAGTGGAAGGGAACAGAAGTTGGAACAGTTTTAAGGTGGCGAGATTTCTTGAGAGGTTTATTAACATCTTTATCACCCTGCGAATTACAATCCAGATAAGAAACAGAGGCAACAATATTGTTATTAGAAAAGAATAGTGTTTCTTACTACCTTCTCATTCGCAGACTTTTTTTATGCGCAACAACCTTATGCTGCGATTTGGGAATGTTAGGGTTCTGAACTGTAAATCTAGTGTTGGAGGCGCTTTTGCTGAAATAACAAGAGTATGGGAATCACATAAACAACATCAAATAAGGCAATAAACAAGATTAATTTTAGTAAAACTCATAAAGAAGAAAAAAGAAAACTAACCTTGATGAATCCATGGAAGACAATAGCAGGGAGATTGTTTCAAAGAAAATTACGAACTATGAAGATCTGTAGAAGAAATAGTATGAAGATGAAGAAGAACTTAAAAAGATTGAAGAAGAAAGAAGAAAAGTTGCAATAATGGAATTTGCAGAAGAACGATGAAGTTGCAGAGAAAATAAAAAGAAAGAAAAAGAGAGTGAGAAGGAATATATATATAGAGGGAATTTCTCCTCGAGAAAATAAACACGATTAATACGGAAAGATATAAGCTTTTAAAAAGCAACGGTTACAAAAGACGTGTCGAGAAATAAATGGAAGAAAAAATACGTGTGATAAATGCAGAATATGAAGATGAGAACGGCTACGACATTTCTCACATCATTCTCTACTTCGCAGAAAAGATATGAGAAGAGGCAAGATGTAGGATCAGAATCTCGCAACGACAATATTTCAGCGAAATTATCAATGACACAGCACAACAGCGTCGCAGAACAATTTCAGGAAGAATATAATAAATGACGTCATCTAAGATCACGAGAAAGATGTGATAGTTCTGCGAAAATTAGAGAGCTTGCGAAATTAATATTTGTAAGGTTGCGAGAATGTCGCAAATCATACCCGAAAATAAAGGACAGATTAGCTGTCATCCACTATGTATTTCCTTATAAATAGTCGTTTGAGTTGTAAAGAGAAGGGGAGATCTTTTTTGAGTAAGAAACAAGTAAATATGAGAGAGAAAGTCTAGAGGAGAAATCATTCTTGATTTCTTTATATTTTCTTGTAAGAACATTCAAAGATTGATCAATAAAATTAAGAGTGTAAACCTAAAAATGAGTTGATTAATAATGAAATCATATGAGGGGTGTAGTGTAGGATTTCCTGCAACTACATAGATGATATTATTCTTACTGGTTCTTCCAATTCTTTGCTTGATCATCTTGTGCAATATTTAAGCTCTGTGTTTGGAACAAAGCAGTTGGGAGACTTGCATTACTTCTTAGGCATAGAGGCTACAAGAACACAAAATGAAATTTTATTGACACAGAAAAAGTATACTCTTGAGTTATTAGTTAAAGCAGGAATGTGATAAGTGCATAATTCATATGATTTTAGTGTCCATTCCATGCTTATTTTAGCTATTATTCTTGCATGTACTCGTATTATTACTATTATTTTCTCTTATTTGCCTCCAATAGGTGAATCATCCAAAAAGGAGCTACAAAGTGATGAAAATATCTATGAAGATAATTATTCCAAGTATTCAAGTGCCCAAGTCCAAGAGAAGTAGAAGAAGTGCGACGAAAAGGAGCAAAACGCTCATAATCAAGTCACCGGACAAATACCGATCTTAACTCATTCAAATTAAGTATTTCTCATCATCATCTTGAAGATAATTGAAAGATAAAAAGAATGAAAAAAGAATGAGGTCATTCCAAGGTCGGATAAAGAAGTTGCGGCCAAAACAGTTTTGATTAAATACCGAAGATAATGCAGTCCGCGAACTAGGTTTGCGGACGGGGTTTGCAGACTTATTTCCGAAAATATCTGCTGGAATTTGAAGTTTGCTGACTGGGTACGCGAACTTATCAAATGTAAACGTGTATTCACACCTTGGAAGGCCTAAGGGCATGTTTGGAGTCGTTATATCATATTTTCGGGTCGGATTCCTAAACCTAACTAAATACTTGGAAGCCAAGTAATGTAAGCCTGTTAAAAGTTATTAGGTTATGTAAATCATATCTATCATCGAATCTCATATCACAAGTTCTACATCAAAACCTAGGGTTTACCCCTTTAGGGGGAACCACCATTATCATCTTCTTTGTAATATGAGTAGCTAA
This sequence comes from Papaver somniferum, assembly GCF_003573695.1. Classification (NCBI taxonomy): domain Eukaryota; kingdom Viridiplantae; phylum Streptophyta; class Magnoliopsida; order Ranunculales; family Papaveraceae; genus Papaver; species Papaver somniferum. The sequence goes on along the minus strand of NC_039358.1, from coordinate 156,911,431 downwards.
ATCCTTTGTTGATTAAGGATGAATTCAATGTTCTAAGCGTGAAACTTTATTAATAATACAAACCTATTGAGAGTTTTTATCATCATCGTTTGTCTTTACTATATCTAGGGTTTATGAGTGATTATTAGATTGGTTTGGGTGCGCAACCAGATTAGTCTATTGATTATTCTATTGCTAGTGAAAGTTATGAGATAAGTAATCGTCGATTAACTCTCTACACAAGTAGAAATTGCAAGACCTTACAGAGGGATTCCGTGGAGAAATCATGTGTGAAGTCAACACCAACAAGTAAACCTTGATCTAAGAGTTTAACTACTGGGATCAACCTAAATTCACAAAGCTTAAGGCGTTCGATTGGATTACACCTTGAGTGATCTACTACTTGGTGGTTTGTTGAATAGAATCTGGTAGGAGAGAACTTCCGTATCCAGTGATTGAAGGAGTTTTGGGGATAACACTGATCTAGCTGTTATTCTACGGTTGGTGATGAATGGTTCTTACGAACAATAGATAAGTATTCTAATCCAGATATCGCTTGGTAACGACGAAGGATTCCTTAATCATATCTTTTATTTATTATTGTCTTTTTATTTATCTCAAAACCAAAACCCCCCTTTGTTATTTACTTCATCTTGCTGATCAAATAACATATCAATTACAGAGCTCTTTGTGGGAACGATCTCTTACTACCGTTATATTACCAGTTAATTAGTGGGAAATATATTTATTAATTTTTTGAGCCTACGACAACCCATACAGAATGACATAGTGTAATCCTTGCAACACACCAGTAGCTAAGGGTCCTAGAGTTTCAGTTCATGAAGGTCAGTTATTATCAGATGCTACAACTTACATGACTTTAGTTGTCATGTTACAGTATTTATGCTTAACTAGACCTGATATCTTTTTTGGGGTTACTTATGTAAGTCAATTTATGCATGCTCCTACAGATGTTCATCTGTTGTTGGTCAAAAGGATTCTTAGGTACTTAAAAGGAATTATTGGGTATGATATTACTTTCAAAAAGAGTGATATTGAAAAATCAATAGCTTATATACAGATTCAGACTGGGGAAATTATCCTGGAACTGCTAGATCAACTTGTGGTTATGTTGTTTTTCTTGGTGATTCTTTAGTTTCTTGGTCAAGTAAAAAGCAACCCACAGTTGCAAGATCAACAGAAGAAGCACAATATAAATGTTTGTCTGTGGAAACAGCTGATTTGGAGTGGCTTTCTTCTTTGCTGTCTGAGTTACATGTTACTGTCAAATTACCAATTTCACTCTATTGTGAAAATACAAGTGATATTTACTTGTCTGCTAATCCTGTTTCTCATTACATGACAAAGCATATAAAAATCCAATACCATGTGGTTAGAGAGCTGATTCATAGTCAATTTCTTAGTGTTCAATACATACCTTCAGAAAATCAGTTAGCAGATCTTTTCACTAAAGGCTTATGTGCTCCAGTGTTTACTTCACTATTTCAGCAATTACTGGGATCTCCTATTTCTTCAGATATTGGTTCTACAACTATTGGTCAGGGTGCTTCTACTTCTTCTTCTGTTCCTACAGCTAGTGGTCTTTCAGATGCAAATTGTTGTATGATTGTTTCATGTTCTCCTAAACATGTTTTTTTTACTGTCCCTTAAACGTTGTTGTATTTCAAACTGATTCTTGTTCCCATTATCAGTTTGAGGGGGGTTAATAGGAAATCAAGTCAAATTTTTTGACTTGATTTAGCTTTTGTTTTGAGTCAGTATGGGTTTCTGAGTTAGTTTTCTTATTCATACAACACAAATCCTTTGTAATAAATATGTCTGAACTGAGTCTTTCGATGTATCTTTTTCATTACTTGTAATAAAATGTTATATTCTCTTGATATCTGAGAATATAATAAAGGAGATGAATTATAACAAGCAGTATTAAGTAACCTCAGTACCACTGTACTGCCTTTTTTTTCTATTTTCATGATAAACTTCAATTCCAGGTACATGCGTAATAAAGAGAAAGATACCTAACGAGACCCTAATGCATCATTCACCATACACGTGTTTGTACTACACCCGTACAAACTTAACAAAAACTTAAAACTTAAAGCAGAATTAACTATAAGTAAAACGACTAATTAATATTAGTGAGAGCTAAATACACCCCAAGGGTGGTTGCAGGCACCATGGTATCATGACAACACTCCCTCCTTCAGAATATCCTTGTCCTCAAGGATGGTAATTTGGAAAATGTGCTTTCACGTTGGATAAGTCTTCCCATGTATCATCCGCTGGAGTGGTATGAGACATTGAATCAAAAGTTGTTGCACTGTTGTACCTTGGCGAAAAACCTGGCGGGAGTCCAAGGTGGCAATGGGTTTGAGTATGATCTCACCCTCTGAATCAACCAATGGCAGTGAAGGAATAGTAGTTGCAGTAGCTCCAATCTTCTTCTTTAGCTGAGACACATGGAAGACAGGGTGAATCTTGGAGCTTGGGGGAAGTTGTAGTTTGTAAGCAACCTGACCAACCTTTTGAATCACTGCAAATGGTTCATAATACCTAGTAGATAACTTGAATTTCTTGCGCAAGGCCGTAGAAGTCTGTCTATAAGGCTGTAACTTCAAGTATACTAGATCACCAACAAAAAATGACCTATCTGTTCTTTTCTTGTCAGCAAATCATTTCATCCTCTCTTGTGCCTTATGCAAATTTTCCTTCAGAATGTCCAGAACAACATCTCTCCTTTGAAATATTCTTCAATTGATGCTACAGATGTAGTTGATGCTATAGGAAAAGCCAAGTGAGGTGGTAAATACCCATATAAGGCTTGTAAAGGTGACATCTTCAAGCTTGCGTGACAGTTGGTGTTGTACCACCATTCAGCAAGTGGTAGCCAGTTAAACCACTGTTTTGGCTTGTAACCTTTCATGCATCTCAAGTAACTCTCTAAGCAAGCATTAACTCTTTCAGATTGTCCATCTGACTGAGGATGATAAGCAGTTGTTTATGGGTGAAAACTATTCCGGCCGAGTTTGGTAATTTGGGGTGTGTGGATGAGGAATGAATCTAAACTCTAAACAAATGCACTGCATGGGAGTGCTTGTGATTCGAGAAATCAATCTGTACAAATCTGGCCTAAACCAAGAAATGGCCGTTCCAGACTTGCTTCGGTCACAAAGTGAAGGAGATGGGGTTGATCTTAGAGAGGGAAGCGAAGAAGGTGTTGATATTGTGAAGGTGTTGGTTGTGTATGACTTTTATCAGAAAGCTGAACTGGATTACAGAATGTAAGCTATCAGTTTTGGTGTTTGAATACGATTGTATCCACACTTGGTTTCTGTTGTCTTGTCTTGTTTGAAAATAGGGAGGAGAACCTGTTTATACAAGTCATTGAGCCTAACCCACGTCTCTCATGGGAAGTGGAGAAAGTGGAGTGATGGAGTAGTGGACTTGCGTGTGTTAGTGTTACAAGATCAGTCTTGCCCACTTCTCCCATCATCACTATCCGTCCATGACTTTCTGACACGTTCTTGTGATGGCGCGTTGTGCGCTGCACGCTGTAAACCGCCAGACCAATACCCCAGTATGTATCCCCCAGTTTGTGACATGATTGATGTCTCGAATGTGCGGATCGTGGGACCCACAAAAGGTAGCATGTAATGCTAGGTTAAATAACTAAGTTATTTGGGAATTTGATACTTGTAAAATATCACGTGAATTCTATGCATGTAATGCATCGAATATATTCAGCATGTATCAAGCATCGCTGTTGAGCGTCTTAAAATAGCATCATGTCCAGCCTACTTCATGTGATGGTTTGGAGGCTGCGCAAGGAAGTCCTCTCTTGGCTGACCACATGGTGTGGTAGAGTGGCGGATGGTAATCACCACGATACCTCATTAACCAACTAACTCCTGACCAGGACTGTATAACCAAGCAGGTGAAGTTGAACGGACGAGATGATCTTTGAGACACTCATCTGCGACCGTTAGTGGAATTAGGGTTTATGAAGAGGTGCGCAAGCATCACTCTTCAGCTTGGTCGAATCCAAGCTTGGGACACGATTTTGGCAAGGCCGATTGGGCATGCGTGTAGACGGCATGCCAGTGTACATGCCTATACCTCATTATCTCGTGAAAGTTTAATCTAGATCGCTCAATTTTTCTGGCAAAGAGGTGCGGCTAGGACTCATTTGCGACAAAGATTTTTTGTCGCAAAGGCCGCGCGTCATGCCAACTTTGGGCGAGCGTTTCGAGGCGACCAAGCTTGGTCGGTCTTAGACGTTTAGTCTAGTGTGCAGACGACGGGCTGGTGTACACGCCTGTATTTCATTGTCCCATAGAAACGTGATCTAAGCCACTCAATTTGTCCGGCAAAGTTGAGTGGTCGAGATTAGTTTGCAATTGGGAGGTGTGACCACGCCTAGTTTTGGCGTGCCAATCGAGGCAACCAGGCATGATATGCCTTGGCCGATCGGGTGTGGAGATAGATGGGCCCACGATGATCATGTTGATGCGCACCAGACCTGCTTAGTCTATTCTTGGACCCTTCATTCGTGCAGGAGAAAATTGACGCTCGTGATGTTCAAACCCTAATTAGGGTTTCACCGGCCGTGCGTCATGCCTTGTTTGGGCGTACGAACTGGAACGACCAACTATAGTTGGTCCTGACCAATCGATCATGTATGTAGGCGGGCCCACGGTGATTGTGTTGACATGCTTTAGGCCCTTTGAATCTACATCTACACCCACCATCTATGCCTGCGAAGATGGATGGTTGAGACTGCTTTGCAACACATGTAATGTGCCGCAGACCCTAAATTAGGGTTTCACGTCCGCGCTTCTTTGGCTGGATAATTTGGAAAGCCATGCTACCCTTTTGGGGAGGCCGACCATGCGGGGCTCGCATTGGGTCGGTGGTGAATACTCCAATACCTTCCTGGGGGTTATGGATCCGATCTAAGCCATCCAATCATGCTGGTGAAGTTGGATGGTCGTGATCATTTCTAGAGACTGATACGGACAGTCCAAATGCTCGATCGGGCTAGTATAACACTCCGAGAGTTATAGCCTGTATGGGTACTTCGTACATGCCTCCTTATTTAATGCTTGGAGATTCGTGTTGCTCTGCTGAGAGCGATCACTCAGTCGTCATGCCGCACCAATAATGAGAATGGAGTAGTACAGGAAATACAAGGATGGTCATACATTAATAATGTTATAAATTCACAAGGTAGATGGGATTGTTGCTACATGCTCCATTTTAGGTGAATTAGTAAAGTGGAGAAGTATTCATCACTTATCAGTGGCTTTATCCTTTGCAGGATGTCAGCGCATAAATTTGGTTTTACAATTTTAGCCCTGAACTAAAATCCACCATCAACATTAAGTCCCCTGCCTAGCGCATAATGGTTCCATTATTGTGGGGTAGGCATGAGATGGTGACAGTTAAAGATAAAACTTATGAGACAAAGTTAGATGTTACCAGGAGAGACGGGTCATCCTGTCCTTGGAGCATGTCACGTTCAAGAGGCGTCCAGGCGAGCGTTCCCCTAGCATGATGTCGGTCTTGCCTGCTTTGATCGACCTTGTTATGCCTGCTTCGGTCGAGAGCCTGCTCCGTGCTTGCTCCGTTCGAATGTCGGTCTTGCCGGATCGACCTTGCTAAGCCTGCTTCGGTCGAGGGGCTATTGCGCCTGCTTGATCGAACGTGGGCTTGTTGTGCCTGCTTCGGTTAAACTTGGGTCCACTGTGCGCCAACTTTGGTCGAACGTGGGACCCGGCGTAAGCATGCTTGCTTCGAACATGGGCATATGTGCATGCTTCAATTAAACACGGGTCCACCGTGCACATGCTTCAAACGTCGGCCCTGTGCTTCGAATGAAAACCGGCCCTGTTGTGTGCGCCTATTTCATTCGAATACCAGCCTTATGACCTTGATCAAATCCGGCTTTGTGGACTCGACCAACACTGCCCTTGTTTGCTAACGTGGCCCAATACCAGCCATATGACTTTGATCGTCCTTGACCAATACCGGCTAACGTGACCCAATACCAGCCTACTTGCGTGACGTGATATCAGTCTTGCTTGAGTGACGGGATATTAGCCTTGCTTGCTTTGCCCGTACAGTTTTTGTGTTTGATCAATGTGGGACCTTCCTGCTTTGCTTGGGGCCGGCTGTGCCTGATCAAGTGGGACCCTCCGCGTGCCTACTTTGCTTGGGACCGTCTATGCCTGCTTCGACCAGACACCAAATATGTAGCCTCACCCAACACCATACTTTCCCCTTGACCAACATCGGTATTGCCTTGACGAACACCGACCTTGCTGATTTGACGAACCCCGACCTTGCTAACGGACATCGCTGCCTCGACCGACACCGGACTTGCTGTCTTGATTCGTTCGAACACCGGACTTGTCCCGTATACTATCTTTGTTACTTCTACCAACACCGGCCTTGCTGTTGTGACCAACACCGGTCTTGCTGACTAACACCAATCTTGCTAACCAACATCGGTCTTCCCTTTGCTTGAACGTGGAACCCAGGTGTGCTTGCTTTGCCTAAACGTGAACCTTGTATGTTCGAACGTGGTGTGGGTCCCTCTGAGAGCGTTGAAGCGGCTTATGGAGCGAGCAGGTCCTGGAGAGCGTTGAAGCAGCTTCTGGTGGAGGGAGCGTTGAAGCGGCTTCTGCTGGAGAGAGTGTTGAAGCGGCTTCTGCTGGAGAGAGTGTTGAAGCAACTTCTTCAGGAGAGAGCGTTGAAACAAGCTTCTTGTGGAAGAGGGGTGAAGCAGCTTCCTCTTCAGTTTGATTTACACTTGCGAATTACATGCTTCTTGATTGACCGCGTTGAAGAAGTCCCTGACTGACGGTGAAGGAACTTCATGCTGAGCCTCAGTCCCCAAGCGTGATTTACATGGTTCTATCTTGTATGGTCGGTGGGTATACCATAATATAGATATCGCCATCTCTCCTCCGTGACTCTACTACTTATCCGTGGGAAAATAAAATATGCAAAAGTTCGGATTACCTCTGTCCGTAGTGGTTATTGCTACGGTGAAGCTTGAACAACGGTTCTCAACCGTAGCTGCGATCAGAAGAGACTGGGAGGAAGATGGCGCGAACTTGGCGGTCTTTATATAGTGGTAGAGCTCGTATTGTTATTAGAGGGAGAAGCTAATGATGGAACCGATGGCTTCTTGATGTTGCCTCATGGAATGAAGAAGAGGGGGACAGTCCCCTTCCCGTGAGTATCCATTGAGCCTTCGACTTGATAGATGTTGCCACGCTGGGTTCATGAGACCGTCTTTACGCCTGCGTTGCGCTTCACAGACGTCCATGAATATCATCGGCCTTTGACAATACGTCTGCACTATTGAGTATATATTCTTCTTTGGACATCTTGGAACGATAGCGTACTTGCATCTCTCTAAATTCACCATCTTTGAGATGGGCAATGCTAAGTGTCATACTCCTTTGCCATTATCATCTTCGGATAGTGTCTTTGAGGAGTAGGGAAGTTCCTTAATGCGAATGACTTAACTAATGATGAAGCTCTTAACATGGAGAATCTGTATGTACCTCTTAAGACCCGGGTGCAATCTCCTTTGGTAACGCAACTACTTCTTCTACGGGAGACGAAATTCTGAAAGCGTCTCTCATCGATGTTGCTGCCGTCGATCCAGACATGGAATATCTTGGACGTTGTTTCATCATTGTGGCGGTCATGCATGTGCTATTGGAGTTGGAGTTGGCGATCTTGGACGCGCAGGATGTTGTATCTCGGTGGTTTTCCTCTTACTGCTTCAACGGAACTTCTTACAAAGGCTGAAGATTGTATTTCCCGTTGATGAAACATATATGTTTCCACGAACATTGTGAGGCTCTTCATTACTGGCAGACTTGTTGTTTCCAGCAGAGCAGGTGTTGTCGTAATTGCACCATGCTCATACATCCTTATCTGGTTGTAGCCGCTACATCCATCTATGGAGAAGAACATGTCGTGTTCGCTGGTAGCATCTACCAACATGTCGATGTTAGGTAGAGGAAATCGTCATTGGGGAAGCATTCGTTCAAGTCTCTGTAATACATGTAACACATGATCTCACGCCTGAATTGCCTCAGAGATTGTTTGACCGGCTTGGATCGGAGATTGTATGAATGCTTACACAAGGTCGAGCTGATGGAGATAGGCCTAGGAGATTCCTCATCGTCGAGCTCATCAGTTGTGGAGTTGGTACCATCTTGCAGCTGTCGTGGAGCATCCAACACCTCTTCCTGTGGATCATTGTTGTTGTAGCATTCCGTTGGGCGGAGAGACTGGGTAATAGTCTCTCCTGCTGATTGTTAACAGAGGCGTCGGTATACAGTTTTCCCTTTCTGGTCACGTCTTTCCACGAAACATGGGTTGTGGCTTCACCAGATGAAGAGGAATGCCTTGTCAGCAAAGGTGCGTCGTGGGGATTAGCCCCCAATGATGCAAGTCGGTCCTCCTCCTGGATTGACGCCCACGTGGAGAGTGGGATGCCATGGACTTTGTCCGATCCTTCCCGCGGAGCTTCCCTCAGTTCGAACAGTTCCGCATATTGATGCGTAAGGAGACAATGATGCAGGAATATGAACGACTTCTTTATCCAGCATAGTCTTCAGGCATTGGTGATACATTGAAGGGACGATCCCGTATGTGCTGGTCTGGTTTCCTTCAAAGTCTGTCATTGTGGTAGGATGCCATACGATCTTTCCTGAGAGAACCTTGGCCATCTTGAGGGTCTTGAGAGTAATCACATTCGAAGACGCTCCCGTGTCGATGAGGGCCCTCTTGAACTCTGAATCCTTGATGCGTGCAGTAACGTGTATGACCCGGTTGTGACCTTCTTCTGGTTGATTGCATCAAAACGTCTCTGCCCACTGATTCTTCGAGAGGTGTAAAAGTTCGCACAAACTTTCCACTAGAGAAACCGCTTCCTGATCCACCGGCCTCTGGCTCATAGTGAGACTATTGACTTGAGGAGGATCGTTGTGAGGATCAGTCCCCAGTGTAGGAATCTCCATGACAGGACCGTTCATATCTGATGTCTCTTCTTTGATCAGGTCCATGTAGGTCCGCTCCGCTGAAGTACCTTCTCCGGGTGCGTTGAATGCGTTCTTTGTTGGCTTCAGGGGATGTCGCGGCTCTTATGGCAATCGATCAGTTAGTGTTTTAAGAAAAGTGAGTACCTCTTTCTGAGTTGCATCCATATCCGTTTGAGTCTTAGCAAGAACTTCCTGCCTATCCATGCGATGGTATTGGGAGAATGGTCCTCCTCTTTCTCCTCCAGCTCCTCGTTCTGATGAAGGGGTGGAAGTTGTTGCTTTGATGACCGTCGGAGGCGTTACGCTTTGAGGAGATGCCTGGATTTGCGGCTGCTCTGGCTCTGGTGATGGGAGGTGTTACACTTACTGGAACATCTCCTGCTCCGCTGGTGCTGGTAGTAGAGGAAGCAATTCCACGAGATACATTGATGGTATTTACTGGATGCACGATGACACCTGAGATATCAACACCGAGAGTGTTGTCAACGCTAGTCCCGTCAGGATTGGTTGTTGATCCAGACCTAAGATCCACCATTTCGAAATTGATAAGATTGAATTGGATTTGAAAATTGATTTTGCAACTGAGAGATTAATCTCCCACTGTGGTCGCCAATTGTTTATGGGTGAAAACTATTCCTGCCGAGTTTGGTAATTTGGGGTGTGTGGATGAGGAATGAATCTAAACCCTAAACAAATGCACTGCACGGGAGTGCTTGTGATTCGAGAAATCAATCTGTACAACTCTGGCCTAAACCAAGAAATGGCCGTTCCAGACTTGCATCGGTCACAAAGTTAAGGAGATGGGGTTGATCTTAGGGAGGGAAGCGAAGAAGGTGTTGAGATTGTGAAGGTATTGGTTGTGTATGACTTTTATCAGAAAGCTGAACTGGCTTACAGAATGTAAGCTATCAGTTCTGGTGTTTGAATACGATTGTATCCACACTTGGTTTTTGTTATCTTGTCTTGTTTGAAAATAGGGAAGAGAACCTATTTATACAAGTCATTGAGCCTAACCCACGTCTCTCATGGGAAGTGGAGAAAGTGGATTGATGGAGTAGTGGAGTTGCGTGTGTTAGTGTTACACGATTAGTCTTTCCCACTTCTCCCATCATCACTAACCGTCCATGACTTCCTGAAACGTTCTTGTGATGGCGCATTGTGCGCTGCACGCTATAAACCGCCAGACCAATACCCCAGCATGTATCCCCCAGTTTGTGACATGATTGATGTCTCGAATGTGCGGATCGTGGGACCCACAAAAGGTAGCATGTAATGCTATGTTAAATAACTAAGTTATTTGGGAATTTGATACTTGTAAAATATCACGTGAATTCTATGCATGTAATGCATCAAATATATTCAGCATGCATGAAGCATCGCTTTTGAGCGTCTTAAAATAGCATCATGTCCAACCTACTTCATGTGATGGTTTGGAGGTTGCGCAAGCAAGTCCTCTCTTGGCTGACCACATGGTGTGGTAGAGTGATGGATGGTAATCACCACGACACCTCATTAACCAACTAACTCCTCACTAGGGCTGTATAACCAAGCAGGTGAAGTTGAACGGACGATATGATCATTGAGACACTCATCTGCAACCGTTAGTGGAATTAGGGTTTATGAAGAGATGCGCAAGCATCACTCTTCATCTTGGTCCATTCCAAGCTTGGGACACGATTTTTGCAAGGCCGATTGGGCATGCGTGTAGACGGCATGCCGGTGTAGATGCCCATACCTCATTGTCTCGTGAAAGTGTAATCTAGATCGCTCAATTTGTACGGCAAAGAGGAGCGTCTAGGATTGATTTGCGACAGAGATTTTGTGTCGCAAAGGCCGCGCGTCATGCCAACTTTGGGCGCGCGCCTGGTCGGTCTTGGTCGATTAGTCTGGTGTGCAGACGACGGGCTGGTGTACACGCCTGTATTTCATTGTCTCATAGAAACGTGATCTAAGCCACTCAATTTGTCCGGCAAAGTTGAGTGGTCGAGATTAGTTTGAAGTTTGGAGGTGTGACCACGCCTAGTTTTGGCGTGCGAATCGAGGCAACCAGGCATGATATGCCTTGGCCGATCGGGTTGGAGATAGATGGGCCCACGGTGATCATGTTGATGTGCACCAGACATGCCTAGTCTATTCCTGGACCCTTCATTCGTGCAAGAGAAAATGGAGGCTCGTGATGTTCAAACCCTAATTAGGATTTCACCGGTCGTGCGTCATGCCTTGTTTGGGCGTACGAACTGGAACGACCAACTATAGTTGGTCCTAACCAATTAGTCATGTATGTAGGCGGGCCCACGGTGATTGTGTTGGCATGCTCTAGGCCCTTTGAATCTACATCTACACCCTCCATCTATGCCTGCGAAGATGGATGGTTGAGACTGCTTTGCGACACGTGTAATGTGCCGCAGACCCTAAATTAGGGTTTCACGTCCGCGCTGCTTTGGCTGGATAATTTGGAAAGACATGATACCCTTTTGGGGAGGCCGACCATGCGGGGCCTGCATTGGGTCGGTGGTGAATACTCCAATACCTTCCTGGGGGTTATGGATCCGATCTAACCCATCCAATCATGTTGGTGAAGTTGGATGGTCGTGATCGTTTCTGAGACTGATACGGACAGTCCAAATGCTCGATTGGGCTAGTATAACATTGCGAGAGTTATAGCATGTATGGGTATTTCGTACATGCCTCCTTATTTAATGCTTGGAGATTCGTGTTGCTCTGCTGAGTGCGATCACTCAGTCGTCATGCCGCACCAATAATGAGAATGGAGTAGTACAGGAAATACAAGGCTGGTCATACATTAATAATGTTATAAATTCACAAGGTATATGGGATTGTTGCTACATGCTCCATTTTAGGTGAATTAGTAAAGTGGAGAAGTATTCATCACTTATCAGTGGCTTTATCCTTTGCAGGATGTCAGCGCATAAATTTGGTTTTACAATTTTAGCCTTGAACTAAAATCCACCATCAACAGCAGTACTCATGGATAGATGTGTGCCCAAAGTTCTGAAGAGTTCTTGACAAAACTTGCTGGTGAAAACCTTGTCTCTGTCAGAAACAATTGAAGCTGGTAGGCCATGGAGCTTAAAGACAGTGTTTAAGAATTCTTGAGCTACTGTGATAGTTGTATATGGATGAGTAAGTCCAATAAAGTGATTATACTTAGTGAATCTATCCACCACAACTAAGATAATATCTTTATTGTTGGATTTAGGAAGACCTTCAATGAAATCCATGCTAATGTGTTGCCAAGCTTGAGTAGGTACTGGAAGGGGTTGTAGAAGACCAGCAGGGTGATGATGATCAAGTTTGTTCTTTTGACAAGTATCACATTGGCTAACTAAGAGCAAATTGTCTTGTTTTAAGCCTTTCCAGTAGAAGTAGGTTTTTGCTCTAACATAACTGCCATGAATACCTGAATGGCCACCAATGGCAGAAGTGAATAGAATGCAGAATGTAGTTCCTCAGGTTGGAGGTAGTAGCTACGTATATCCTGACTTTGAATCTGAGAATGGCCTCCAAGTAAGTGAAATGAGGGACTGCAGAAGGGTTTACCAAGAGTTGTGGAATAAGTGTAGAGGCCACTACATCATTAGTGTAGCTGTTGATAACGTCTTGAGTCCAAGCTAGAGTAGATAAGGCTACATCATTGCAAGTTGAGGAAGATAGGGCATCTGGAAGTCTAGAAAGAGCATCCGCATCTTTGTTTTCTAAGCCTTTTTTGTAGTGAATCGTGTAATCAAACCCCAAAAGCTTGATGATCCATCTTTGTTGTAATAAAGTTGTAATTTTCTGCTCCATGAAATGCCTAATACTCTGTTGGTTAGTTTTGATGATGAAGTGGTGCCTAGTGAGATAGTGTCTCCATTTGGTAACTAGATTGACAACAACCGATAACTCTTTTTCATAAGTAGATAGTCCCAAAGCCTTTGGCCCTAAGGGCTTGCTGTAGAAAGCAATGGCCCTCCCCTCCTGCATGAGAACAACTCCAATGCCCCTAGAACATGCATCAGTTTCCACTACAAATTATTTGAGAAATCAGGAAGTGCAAGCACAAGAGCGTGCACATAGCAGTTTTAAGAGTGTTGAAAGCTTCTTCAGCCAATGGGGACCAAATGAAGGAATTCTTCTTCAGTAAATCAGTAAGAGGTTTACTGATAGTGCCATACCCTTTTAAAAACTTTCTATAATATCCTGTGAGGCCTAAGAACCCTCTTAAATGTTTAAGAGTAGTAGGAATAAGCCAAGACTACATACAAGCAATCTTCTCAGGATCAGCAGCCACCCCATCTGAAGTAATAATGTGGCCTAAGTACTCGAGAGAAGCTTGAGCAAAGAAGTATTTAGAATATTTGATAAATAACTTGTGTTCCCTAAGCAAAGAAAGAACCAGTGAGAGATGTTGCACATGTTCTTGGATGTTGGAACTATAGACTAGAATGTCATCAAAGAACACAAGAACAAATTTTCTCAAATATGGACCAAAGACAGTATTCATAAGTGCCTGAAAAGTTGCAGGGGCATTTGTTAGAACAAAAGGCGTCACCTTGAACTCATAATGGCCATGATGGGTTCTGAATGTTGTTTTGTGGTTGTCAGGGGTATGGAATCTTATTTGATGATAACCAGCTCTTAAATCTAGCTTATTAAAGATTCTTACTCCATGTAACTCATCCAAAAGCTCTTCAATAACAGGAATAGGGAACTTATCTTTGATGGTTATGGAATTGAGCTTTCTATAATCAACACAAAACCTCCAAGTATTATCCTTCTCTTCACTAAAAGTATTGGAGAAGCAAATGGACTATGATTGTCTTGAATAATCCCATTTTGAGCATTTCTTGGACCAAAGACTCCACTACTGACTTGTGGATATAAGGGCATTTATATGGTCTGAGATTGACTGGTTGTGAATCAGGTTTAAGAGGGATTTGGTGGTCCAAAACTCTTGGTGGTGGTAATTGTGTTGTCTCCTCAAAAACATCAGAGAAAGTGTTGAGTAACTCATGAACTGGTTTGGGTATGTCAGCTGGTAGAGGAGTCATAGTAATAGAAAAAAATTGGCCAACTAGAGCTGGAGTATTCTTTTTGATAAGGTTCTTCATTGCATTACTACTAAGCAGCATGAGAGTTGGTTTAGTAGATGTACCTTGTAGTATAATTTCTTGGCCATTGTGAATAAAGGTGTAGATGGGGAAAAACGATTTGCTGGTTTTTAAGGAATTGAGGAGACGACCGTACGAAGGAGACTTCTCGAACCGAGCAAAATGTTAAACCTCACACAGATGCACCGCTACAAAGGGGGTGCTTTAGATTCGAGAGATCAATCTGTAGTACTCCGGCCTAAATCAAGAAAATGACCGTTCCAAAGTAAATTCGGTCACAAGAGAGGATGGGTTGATCTGTAGGAGGGAAGCTGGGAAATGTGTGGAATCAATGGTAATCAAAGATTGTGGGTGTGTGAATTCTGAATATGATAAGCTCTGAATGATTGAAATTGCTCAATTGAGAGTAGTTGCTCAATTGATAAATTGATGATCTCGTGTTGTCGATGAGACCTGAGATTGATGATACTGTTGATGCTGATGATCATGATTCAGAGACTTATTTATATTGCTGGAATTTTAGACACCATGATCCCATGAAGTGTGACAGTTGATGGAATCAAGGAGTGGGAAAGTGGAGATCGTGTTTGAAACCAGTTTCTCAACATGTGGAGACTTGGTCGATTTTCCACCCACTACCTCGTGAATTCCTTCAACTGATTGCACGACTTGCTCACATTCCATCGTGTATTTTAACACACGTGTCGTAGACCGCCAGACCAAAACCCTAAGTGATATCCCCCAAGTGACACTATTGACGTATCGTGGTTTGTTAGTCAATTGATGACTTCGTGGTTTGATGGGACGATGAGTCCATGTAGTGGCTGAGTGTCGAACATGATGTTATGAAACTCATGAATTGAACATGTCGTGAGACAGAGATATAATTCTTACGATGAAGTGAGCAAGTATTGCTCGGTGGATCGTTGAATATGATTGTTGAACCAATATTCCTTGGTTTGAGCAAATATTTATCATTTGATCAAGTGTTGCTCATGTGATGAATTGTTGAATATTTGATCGTCTGAGCATGTGTTGCTCATCTGATGGATTATTGGCAGCGTACCAAAAATATTAATTAGAATAATGGTCGTTGAACCGAGCATAATTAATAAAATTAATGACCATGAGGCCGTCGTAAAATTATTAAGGTTGGAATCTGGAATGATGATCCTTGGATTCAGAAACCCTAATTTGATCAATTGATGATCAATTCATGGTTCGTCAGAAGTTTAACCATGGGACGAAGGAGGGAGCGACTACATGGGACCGTGGATCAACCATGTAGTGTCCATATGATCACGTGAGCAAATACGAAGAACTCCTGAAGAGTTGACGATTTGTTGGTGGAAGAATGATTAAATGCTGGCTTAATCATTTATTCAAAAATGCTCGTCTGAGCCTTAGGTGAGAAAACCTAATTAATTATGACGAGGCGAGGGACCGACTTCCGTGAGACAAAGAGCCAATCTTGGTCGGTCAAGATAGCGTGCTCGTGTCCCCAAGGCGTCCGCGTCTCAGTCCTGAGAATTTTGATATTTTCTGGCGTGCAATCGAGCATCCATTCGAGAAAATATGCCAAAATTAGGGTTTCGACGAAACTGAGGAAAACACCATGAGATGATGAAAAATAATTATAAAATAAGGAATGAGGAGGCGTGGGACCGCCGTGGTCAAGGCATGGTTGGCCGGTCGTGACCACGGTCCCGTGGTGCCTTTTCCTTAATTTTATACTATTTTGATGATTTTATGAAAAATTCATGAATTTTGAGAAATTTGATGATTTTAGGGAGTTTCCATGAATTGAAGGAGTTTTCATGAGTTCATGAAAGCAAAATATTAAAATAATAAAAACACGGGCGTGTGGGACGATGGAGGCATGGCCGGCCAGCTATGGACCGGTCCCACGAGTTTTTCATAATTTTTTAATATTTTTAGGTATTTTTGATGATTTGAGGGAATTTTTCCTAATTTGAGAGAAATACCATAAAATCAAGGAATTTGATGAATTCAAGGAAAAATAGGAAAAATAATAATAAAATAATAAAACAAAGGGCTTGTGGGACCGGCTAGGGCATGGACGGCCGACTAGTGGCCCGGTCCCACAAGTTTTCATAATTTATGGATTTATGGAAGTACCATGAAATCGAGGAGTTTCTTCGAGACGAAGGAAATTTGATCATATGAGAGAATTTTCATCAAATCACGGAAAATAATAAAAATGTATTAAAAATATAAAACTGGCGTGAAACTGACCACAGCACGGTCGGTAGGTCGTGTGTCCATGTTCCCAGCACCTTGGTCAATATTTTTAATTATTTATTATTTTCTTCCCTATTTTGCATAGGTTCATCGTTTCGTTGTATTTTGAAATACTCGTTCGTACGGTGACTATTAGTGCATCGTCATTGAATACACTTTCACCATTTGAATCGGGGCTTACTTAGAGGTAGCTCAGACGCCCGGTTGTTGATTATTTATTACTAATTGTGGAATTCAGTGAAGAATAATTCGCAAAACTGAGTAATAAGATGTTTATTATTAATTCATAGGATCAGCTGAGGATTCGACTATGAATTCAGAATAATAAAGTGAGCATTACCATTCCATGGGATCGTAGATTCGACCATATAAGAGGAGTAATTAAGATTTATCTATTACCATTTATGAGACCAGTTGTGGATTCGATCATGAAATCGGAGTAATGAGATAATATAATTATTGATATTCTATGAGATCAAGCCGTGGATTCGATCATATAATCAGAACAATTGTTATTGCCATTCCATGGGACCAGTCGTGGATTCGACCATGGAATATGAGCAATTTTTATTGCCATTCCATGGGACCAGTCGTGGATTCGACCATGGAATAGGAGTAATTAACTTTGTGGCTCTATACTAGCAGAGCAAGCTGTCTAGGAGCATTAATTATCCCGATATGAGCTTGTCGGTAAGTCATATCCTTTACATGGTCAGGGTAAACTCGTTGTTTTTTCTTGAAGACGTTATCGCTCTATACTAGCAGAGTAAGATGTCTAGGAGCCGTCCATCTCGTGATACTATATAGAAATAATCACTGAAAGTATTCAGTATTCATGAGATATGTCGTTGTCCAGTCGTAAGACTACATATCTACATGTACTCTGAGATAAAGTACTCTCCGTTGAGAATTCGATGAGAGACCCATGTCTCGATACTCATGTCTGATTGCTGAACCAGAGGCTCATATAATCATGAGTTTACGATTTTAGCCCTTGTTGAAAATACACCATCTACATTAAGTCCCCTCCTTACTGAGGAAAGCTGTGTTCCTCAGTCAGCATTAAATGGTGATTTTCCGGCCATAATAATACCAGTAATGAACTTAGTCGCAAGTTGAGACGTTACCGGATTTAGATAGCATGAGCAAACCACGACTTGATGGAGGCTTCAACTTCATGATTGGAGCGTCGTTTGATGAGCATATATTGGTGTTGAACCGCTGGTTTGGACGACGAGTCCGTGGTCGGTTAGGATTCGCGGGTCGGGCCCAATAAGGAAATCCTTAGAAAATTAGGTTTTGGAAATAAAAATTGATATAAAAGGGATTAATCCTTCTTATTTTTTTAACTCCAAGAATATCTCTTCATCACCTTTCCATCTTCGCGAGAAGGAGAAGTTGAGTTTCCGCCGCCGCTCGATCCATCTGCCACCGCCGGTCGCCGTCGTTGCCGTCATCGGCCAATTTCCGGTCGGCGCTCCCAGGTACGTTTTTTTTTTATGTTTGTTGATTCTAATACCTTCATGAATTGTTCATGCCATGATCAATATGAAATTATATACAAGTGTACATATTAGTGTGAGTTTTATGAAAAACCCTCGTTTTTTTGAAAACGTATGTTCGTTCGATCGTTAGTTTTGAATACTAACTATAATCCCTGATTTTTGAGAGAGATTTTTTTTTAAATATGAAGCTAGGTCCAGTGATAAAACTTAGTGTATGAGTCTTAATTTATACCAAGGTTTCATCATAAAAGAAGTGAATTTTCATGAAATCGGAATAATCCTTCGTTTTAAAGGCAAATAACGACGACACGAAGGAAAATATGTATGATGAACTTGTGTCCAGTGATAAAATTTTTCTTATGAGATTTCATGTAAATACAAAACTTTATCATATGTATGAGATGTGAGCTTTCACAATATTTTGAAATAAACTCTCGTTTTAAAGACAAATAACGACGATACGAAGGAAAAATAAAAAAAAAAAAATTATATATATGCAGCCGTGACATATATTGTGAAAAATATGATGGTATATTTTATTTGCATGAATTTTTTTTCATTAGATAAAATTCTTGAGAATTTATATATGCAAGTTGCATTAATTGCTGCTTTTTTCGAAAAATCAAAACGTGGGTTTTGAGGATTCTTTGAAGATAGACAATATATTTATGATAGAATATTTTATTGTTGTAAACTTCATAGGTCAGTTGTGTGAATGTTCACATTATGAAAATTGTGTCCGTGATTTTATGAAAAATCAATTTCGAAATTAATAAAGTTTCGTTCGTTTTTGCAGTTTTCGTAGAGACGAACGATTTTGAGGTGTTAACTCTATCGTTACTATTACTATTGTTAGTGGAAGTACAAAAGGTAAGAGTTAAGAGTTATCATTTTTGCCGTATTTCCTTGATTCATGTCTGGACAGCATATTGAAGTAGAATGTAATGTGGACTTTGCAGTTGTTTTAGCAAAAATGACCAATTCCCCAGCTAACGATACTTCAAGGGACGAATCGCATACTGATGATGACATCTCCTGGTATGATGCATGCATGGAAAAGACCTCCATTGGTGAGAAAGAGGAGGATGCCACTGGCGTGAAGAACATTCCTAATATAGACGACGCATTCTTTGAGGAGTATCCAAAAGGAGCTGAACCATATCTCAAATCCCCAGTATATCGTCTTCTGATCAACCCTAGGACTGTGACTCAGAAGAAATTGGTGACCCCGAAGATGGTAATACGGCTTTGTCTCGAACGAGGGCTTTTCCTTGCATCGACCATAGAGTTTAAGCTTTCTCGACGCCCTTTGGGAAAAAAATCTGGATGGGCGAGGCATATGTTGGGTTTCCCTCATGTCAGGGCTATGCTCAACCAGGAACAAGTGACGAGAGCTATTCAAGCTTCTGGAGACTTGTCTATTAATCATGATGTGAAAAGTATCGTGGCTTTGCTGGCTCGTTGGTGTGTTCCCACTCACACCTTCATATGTAGATGGGGAGAATTTACTGTTACCTTAGAAGATGTGGATGCTTTGATGCATCTCCCGATTACAGGTAATTTCTCTGGAGGTCTTTCGGATGGGGAAAAAGTGGTTTTTGACACTCTGACAGCTGCGATGGAAGAAGTGAACAAGACGTCTGGTAGTAAAGGTTTTTATGCCCATTGGTTGACACGTTGGTGTCCAAGAGATGAAGTTTCTGATAGTCCCATCACCGGTATGTTATCTATTGCCGCTTTCTTATGCTTATGGTTATCCAGAGACATATTTGAAGACAGTGGGCATTTTTTAAAGCCTTTCGTAATCCCTTTTGCTATTAAGATGGCTCAAGGTGAGCAACTCCCAATAGGTAGCTTATTCCTGGTTTCCTTGTATTCTAACTTAGACTCCTTGGTGTTAGATTCCAGCGTGTCAAATGGCTTCATGAAGATTGAGTGTTATGTTAACACGATGTTTCTTCAAGATTTGATGTGGGAACACTTCAAGAATTATGCGCCTATACCACGTAATATCCTGCAAGGACCAAATACTGATGCCCGTCACATCTTCGCCGAGAAAGATAATGCCCGAATCATGCGTTGGTCTACAAAGCAGCCTCGGTCTAAAGCACGCCTCATTGATGTGTTGGATGAAGAATCGGAGTTCGACTTTCGTTCGTGGGTGTCGGTTCCTGATTATGTTTCTCAACCAACGACTTTCAATACTGGAGAGAGCACGACTCTGAAATCTGGTGCTAACCCGAATGATGGTGAGAGATCCTTCATGTTGAGTTGTACTCCTGGTCACTTGTTATCCGTTATGCATGGAGAGTCGGTCGTAGAAGAATACAACATTGATAGGGCGGCTCGAAAAATGGGTATGGATCAATGTGTTCCAACTACCCGGAGAAGGAAACCATCAGTTGATCAGCTTGTGTCTCGTTTAGATCACACTCATGTGGAAGGGAGTAGTTACAGGTTTCCTGGTTCTGATAGATTTTCATATGTAACTCCAGGTTATATAGAATTCTGGCATCAACAATTTGAGAGGTTGCATGAATTCGTGACAGTTAGTCAGCCTCCAGTGAAGATTCCTCCGTCTGCTGAGATGATCTCTGGTCGACCAAGACTGAAGTACCTTTCTGGTGATAAACAAAAATTATCTCCAGGATGTTCTCAAGTAAGATTCTCCACATGTCTTTTATGAAACCATGGTAACTGTATTCTGATCATGTTATTGAATTCTTTACAGGACGGTCATAGCGTAAGACCTCGAATCCATGCAGATTTTTCAGATATTGAAGAAGTTGTTCATGGCGGAGAAGGAAGGAACAAAAGTTATAAGTTGTTACCTAATACCGTGAAGTCCCCAATTCGTTCTTTGGTGAGTTCCCAATATTTCTCACCGTGACTTTCATTGCTATTAACATTAGAATCATGAAGCCAATGTTGTTAATTTTGTTGCAGAATTTTACTCCATCAATTCTTGAAGGTCTTCAATTTTCTGCTACTGAACAAGCAATCGCTGATTTGAGTGACGAAGAAACTGTAAGTATTTCTTCACATGTTCAAATGTGGTGCTTCATAGATGAAAATATTGATTGTAAAGGACGTGTACAGGAGGATGTCGTCATGGAGATGGAGAATTCTGGAACTCAATCATCCTCTGGGAATGGGAATGGAGGTAATTCCCAAGATTCGGAGCCGGATGGAAGTGATGTTCCTCTTGTCGTTGATGTGGACAATTCCAACCCCTTGGACACTTTGGAGACTCCTCAAGTAAGTATATATATCCTGTATATTCTTCATAGAAGTATAAAAGTGCTGACTTGTGAATGAATGAATGAGAACCCATGTGAATATATGAAAACTTAGTCGAATTTCGTCGTCAGAAAATTCAGAACCCGCCTTTTAGTAGAAACGCTGTAGAATCTTCGTCCGGAGTCGGATTTTGATGATATGCACGTGCAAATTCAAGCCCGAAAAATTTCCAAGATTTATCAAAGAAGATTTTTAAGTTTTGAGCACGTTCAGAGCCTGAAAAAGGCGAAATAGTAAACTTCCAGGAGACTTCCAGAACTTTTTCAGATTGCGCATCACTTGATATTTTGCCCACATCTACTCGCTCGTTCATCGGATTGTCATGAAATTTTGACATGTCATATAGGACATACATACGAAGAGAATGGAATATGACCCATCCTCAGATTCTTTGTAGATTTCTCCCAGTTTGTCTCTTAGTACAGGGAAGAGTTCAGTTTCTTCAGACGGACTCATCGTAAAATATGTTTTCATGACTTTCATGTTATTTGCTCGTGCATTGAATGTAGTATGATGAACTTTGATGATATTTCCTTGCGGGTATACTGTGTTTCATAATCTCCTTTGCTTCGTGACTCTAACCTCATGTAATCTTCGTATTAGGTGCTAAATACCGAAGTTGAGGATACTGGAGCCAATGATGATAACTCTAACCCTTCCGAAGTTATTGATGAAGAGACAGCCATCCCTTCACTTCGAGGCCATGAGAAGGTCTCTGCTGATGTTATGGAAAACCAGATGATTGTTGCCTCAGTGATAGAAGAAACCGAGATAGCAGCGGAGAATACCGAAGGAACTGTTGCTTTGGTCGTGGAAGCCGCTCTAGTGACTGAGAACCGTATAATAGTGTATGAATATCCAACTGAAGGGGTTGATTTCGATCCTCCCTTTAACACTTCACTCCCGTATCATGAACTGTTTGGTGGATTCAGCGTTCCCATTGGATATGCACGCTTGTACTAGACGATATGGAAGAAGTTTGGCCACATGATCGTTGACAGGAACCCTGGGCGTGCTTATGATTTAACCATGCAAGTAGGCGTTATCTTGCGTGTCGTGAGTGATATGCATATGAGACCCAGGAATACCGTGACTCCAGATATACTCTTTGATTGGGAGTTTAACTTGGAGAATTCAGAAAGACTTGGCCTCAACGTGAAATGGCTTCGTAAACAAATAAACGTTATCAAGGATTCATGTGAGAAGAACATACCCTTTCCCAATGATGCTGTGAAGGAGAAGGAGGACAAGATTTCCAAGATGACCGAGGAGTTGAACAAGGAGAGGGCGGCTTTGAAAATCTTGAAGGATGCTGATGAGCGAAAGCCTTTTCTTGCTGATCTCTTGAACTTCTGAACTTCTGAGAGATGTGAGGTTTATACTTGGGTTTTGATATTTAGATGGTTTTGGATTTACTGATGGTTAAGGATTTTTCTTGTAGATTTGATAGAGATTTTCTTTTACGAAATATGAAATGAATTTTGATAAATTGCTGAATTCGAATACTGATTGCGAGTATTGCAAATGTTTTGGAGGAATTGAAATACAAATGAAATAAAATCTTAAATGTTAAATCCAAACGCCATGAATGCTTCGAACGTCCAATACCTTAAATGTCCAATAATTTCATATAAACTCCTTGAGCCAATTTTCATGAATTACTGGTAGGGTTCTGCCATCTGTGTTGATCAATTTGTAGTATCCTTCGTCCACGGACTTAGCGACCATGAATGGTCCTTCCCAATTGGAGTTCCTTGTAGAATGAAGACCGCGCTGAACTGCTTTGAGAACCAGGTCCCCATCATGAAACTTGTTAGGCTTGGTCGATCGTGCCTTGAATATCTTCCGCTGACTCGGAATTCCCTGTTTGACGGAATTCCACGATTGTGGCACATATGGACACTCGCGTGGAAGAGAGTATCCAGCATAGTGTTGATCATGCTTAGCCAGGTGTTCAGCAATAAACCTCTCTATGGAGTGACCGATTTGAAAAAGTTATGAACCCAACCATTGAGTGTAATATTGTTGAGGTGGAGTTACCCACTCATAGCTTTTGATGACTGCTAAATTGTTCATGGGGAGAAGTCCCCGGACTATAGTAGTGTATTTGAATATTGGTAATATTGGAGCATGAGGAGGAATAAGACTTGCCTGAGTTCGAAACCTTCTGACAAAGGTGTGCGGATTTTCTCCAAGTTCCTGTGTAAGTCCCATCAGAGTTTTTACTTCTTCCATATGCTCAAACGGTGGTGCGTCCTCTGCTTCGTCTTCCGACTCGGAATCCTTGTCGATGACAGGATGTGTTGAAGGCATTGTTATCCTTCCGGCATGAATACAAGTTCTTCCAAGGACCATGTAGTATCCAGGGTAGGTTTTCCAGCAAGGCCCTGTAGACCGGGAGCATTCCATTGATGCACAAGTCCACCAGTTGTTGCTCTGTGACGTTTGTGTCATGACAATCCAGGGCTTGGACTCTGAACCTTTTCACAAAATCATTGGGATTTTCACTGACCCTCTGAAACATCCTTCCAAGGTCAGAGAGGGTGACTTGTTCTGACACGAAGAATTATTGTAGAATGCGTTAACCATTTCTCCCCAATGGTTGATAGTCCCTGGTGCGATGTTGTTATACCAGGTGTATGCTCTGCCTTTCAGAGATTTTGAGAATTCCTTGAGACAGACGACATGATTATCTTCATGTTCTCCCAGGGCTTCGAGAAACCACTCGGTTTCCTTAATAAACCACTCGGTTTCCTTGATAAACCCAGCCAGGCTTCTTTAATAAGCCATTTTTGGTTTCCTTAATAAACCCAGTCGGGCTTCTTTAATAAGCCATTTTTGGTTCCTTAATAAACCACTGGGTTTCCTTAATAAACCCAATCGGGCATCTTTAATAAGCCATTTTTGGCTTCCTTAATAAACCATTGGGTTTCCTTAATAAACCCGGTTGGGCTTCCTCAATAAGCCATGTGGGTTTCCTCAATAAACCCATATTTTACCGATATCAAATAGCTTGTGTGGTTTGCACGTACTATTTTAATAGGGTACAAACAACTGTCTAATTGATTCTGAAAAAGTGGGGGTAAAACAACCACACCCAACAATTCGATTAGCAATCTGCATGGACAAACTCCAATATACTTTCTAGAAAATCAACTAGACAGTCAGACTCAATCTATATAAAAAGTACATCAATGAGTTTATATC
Organism: Papaver somniferum; assembly: GCF_003573695.1. Taxonomy (NCBI): domain Eukaryota; kingdom Viridiplantae; phylum Streptophyta; class Magnoliopsida; order Ranunculales; family Papaveraceae; genus Papaver; species Papaver somniferum. Next base: position 156,886,984 of record NC_039358.1, on the reverse strand, counting down.
TCAATCTCTCGATTTGATATATACTCAATCAAATAGAAATCTGCGAGTCATTATCAAATACTAGAGAGATAACTTGGATGGTACCAAAAACCAATATCCAAGTGTCAATCAATTTAAATCAACAACCAAAAGGTCGGATATTCTAATTGACTGAACAACGCACATCCTGTGATATTTCAATTATATAACAAAATATAATGCGGAAAAGAAATAACACAGACACCAGAATTTTGTTAACGAGGAAACCGCAAATGCAGAAAAACCCCGGGACCTAGTCCAGATTGAACACACACTGTATTAAGCCGCTACATACACTAGCCTACTCCAAATTAACTTCGGTCTGGACTGTAGTTGAACCCCAATCAATCTCACACTGATCCAAGGAACAGTTATGCTCCTACGCCTTTGATCCCAGAAGGATGCTACGTACTTGATTCCCTTAGCTGATCTCACCCACAACTAAGAGTTGCTACGACCCAAAGTCGAAGACTTTAGTAAACAAATTTTTATCACAAAGAAAAGTCTACAGTAATAGATAAATCCGTCTCCCACGAATATACCTACGAGTTTTGTTCCGTCTTTTGATAAATCAAGGTGAACAGGAACCAATCAATAAACCGGTCTTATATTCCCGAAGAACAGCCTAGTATTATTGATCACCTCACAATAATCTTAATCGACGCAGCGAAAAAAGATATTGTGGAATCACAAACGATGAGACGAAGTGTATGTGATTACTTTTCTATCTTGCCTATCGGAGATACTAAAATCTCGAGCCAATTATTACAGTAGTACTCGTGACGATATAAGATGCAATATCAGATCACACAACTACAAGAAAAGTAGTATCGGTTTTAGCTTCACAATCCCAATGAAGTATTTAAGTCGTTAACCTGGTTTAGAAGAAGAAACCAAAGGTTAAAGGAGAATTGACTCTAGCTATGCAACTAGTATCACACGTAAGGTGTGGGGATTAGGTTTCCCAGTTGCTAGAGTTCTCCCTTATATAGTTTTTAAATCAGGGTTTGCAATCAATGTTAGCTTGGTAACAAAGCATTCAATATTCACTGTTAGATGAAAACCTGATTAGATTCGAGCTAATATTTCTCAACCGTTGGATCAAAAACTTAGCTTGTTACACATAAATGAAATGCCCAATTTTGGGTTTACGAACCGTTCCCAAACATTAACATTTGGTGGTTCAAAAATAATTAACCAAATGGTTAGCCATAAGATTACTTTCATATAAACCATATTCTTCTTCACCATAACTAGTTCAAATGACTCAAATGAACTAGTTAGAGAGTTGTTCAATTGTTTAGATCTTATGTAACTACACAAAACACAATCGAAGCAAAAACGGTTTGATTCACTCGAATCGGTTCATGAACTTTATAGCCACGGTTTGCAAAAGCATTCCTTAGTTTAAATAAACATGAGTTCAAGAACAACCGGTTTTAGATATAACCTGCTCAAGTTCGCGGACCGGGTTCGCGGACTTAAGCTCATGGAAGGAGTTCACAAACTTCAGCAGAAATTCTCGGGTCGAGAACTTCTGCCAGTTCGCGGACTTGGCTCACGCCACTTCCATTTCTCTTGATCAACAAAGTTCGCAAACTTTGGTTCAAGGAATAAGGACTTATACATATATGTGTTTCCATAACAATGCGTATATCCTACCAATGGTTATGTAATCTAAACTCCCATTCAATCATTGAAACATTCTCAGAGGATGGATATAGCCGTTATTCACATACCATTTTTCGTCAGAGCAATTTTCAAAGTGATTGAAACATAACATGACTTTCGTCACTAGGTAAAGATGAATTCGAATAAAGTGAAAGCTTACCAACATATATTTCGAGAAATAGATAGGCGAGATAAACTCGGTTCGAAATAGCAAATGTGCATAATGAAAGTCTATATATAAAAACGACTTTTGTCTCAAGATTAGGAGATAGAATAAATAGACTTTTGAGTGACAGATAAGTTCAAGTCTCCACATACCTTTTAGTCGATGAAGATCCACCAGTTCCTTGAGTAGTCCTTCGTCTTACATGATGATTGTCATGGAGTTCTTGAGCTCAGCTACACTTTCTATCCTAGTCCGAGACCTTTATCTATGTAGGCTAGAAATCAAGACTTATAGTTTTGATCACTAACATTGATAAACATGCTTGAGATAGCAACGCATGCGAGTTCGACCGAGCAATGCTCTATCAGATTCTCTTAAAAGTATATTAGATCTAGTCCATACAGATTACTAATCGAAATATTGGGTGAGGTTGTTAGACCCCCGCATTTTCAATTGGTATCAGAGCAGGAAAACAGTATAAACCTAATAAGTTTGTGTTTGTTTGATCCTCAAGAATTTCCCTATGGGAAATTTCTTTGGAAAACTTGCTCGTGGCATCTGTAACGCACACCAGAACTCCTTAAAGACTGTTCAAAGTTTATCATCTAGTATACCACCGAATCTAGATGATGAGAAACAGTCTAAAGGAAAAAATAAAAAACCTTCTAAGAAGAATTTTCAGAGGAAACATGATCAACGTGCAAAGTTATGGACCCTCACAAGAATCACTCTTAATATCTTTGAGGAATACTATCATAATGGATCAATTGACAAGGATCTGTTTAGAGCGTTTGAAAATGTTTTTAAATTCTTAGAAAAGCTTAATTCCATAGAGAAATTGAATCGTTCTGATATAAACTTTGTACCTTTCAAATCATGTTCTCATGATATACAAATTGTTCCAACTACCTACTCATGTGAAGTTGATAAAAAGATTTCCTATGAGGTTGGTAAAGGAACCATTTATCAGAAAAAGTCATTTTCGTGTCATAAGAAAAGGATCTTAAAGAACTCTGAGTATTATCACTATGATCATGCTCCTGGTTCTAATCACAAATGTCAGCCGAAAAAATTGCATGAGAAGTCCTCTGCACTTTCCACCACCTGAATTCAGGATTGGATCCATCCATTTGTATATAACTTGAAATGGGGCAAGTAACGGTTTGACTTTGTTTATGTAATCCTTTCTGACAAAAACTTTTCAAAAAGATTGTGTAGGTACCTTTTCCTTCTAAATACGGGTATTTACTCCCAGTATGCGTACCTTTAAAATCCTACTTTACTCTTTGTGGGTCGCGGTTCGTGTACGGGTCCAAGCCCATCTGTGGGTATAAAAGAAGTACGGGTACGCATACCCTCCTTCCTCCCTCATCAGTCCGCGTACGTGAACTATTTCAGGGTTCATGTATTGTCTCCATTAAAGCTTTTTGGAGAACAATTTGTGAAGGGATTCCTCAAGAAAATAGTCAAGTAAGTAATCTCTTTCCCACTCCTTTATTCCCTTCTAGAATCATGAAGAATGTTAAGGGTTCAAAAGGATTGTCAAATAACCTAGGTTCTTCATCCTCCTCAATGGATCTCCCCATTGAACAAAATTCTATTAGGGTTAGATTTGTGAATGAATCCTGTGGCATGGTTTTTGAAAAGATTTCTACTACTGGGTTTATTTTTAGAAAAGAAATTGGATGATGTAAGTGGGTATAAGAAGGATTTGACTTGCTTTGAAAAATTCAAGCTTGGAAACATCTTTGATGGCCTTGGTGGAGGTTTTGATACTCTTACTAGAATCTTCTATGCCAACATTCGTGATGTTGTTCTTGAGGACATGGAATTCAAGACCATGGTCAATAGAAAAAGGATTCTAGTTAATAGAGAATTGATTTCAAAGATTACCAAAATCCCTTTGGGTAATTTTCATCTTCCTAGACCAAGTGATGAAATACCATCACATGAAACCATTTCAAATGGTATTTGTGGTAAAAGTGTTGTGTGGAATGGGGAAAATTTCCTACTAATCAGCTAGATTTTCCCCTAAAGTCTTTTGGAAAATTGGGTATTTCTAACCTTTGTCCTTCCAAGGTTGACAATTCTCGTTGGAGTCGTGAGTTCGCGGAATTGGTCTATTACCTTGTGATGGAAACCAATGATCTTTGACATTTGTGGATTCATTATTTCTCAAAAGTTAGACATGACCTCCGTCGAAAAGAAGTTAGGCTACCCATGCTTGATTGAGCGTATTTGTCACAACTTCTCCATTGAACCCATTGGGAACTCCATTGGAACCCCCAAGCTTGTTCGACCATGTACCTTCAATCGAATGAAGGAATATGCTTGCAAGAGTCAAAGGCGTGACACAATTGATGGCGTGAGAGATTCTTCTACGAAGCTTCTTCGCCAAATTTACAAAAGTATTTGTAAGTTGAATACAAAATTAAGTTGTGTTCAAGAACAATTACTTGTGATTGATACCAAGTACCCCCGATATTAAAGAAGACATGGACAAGGTTCGTTCCACCTTCATGGTATCCGAAGATGAAGATGATGAGTAGTTTCTCGTGCTTCTTTATATTGGTGTTAAATTGTTTTTGACCTTTTCTAGGAAACTTCTTAAAAGAATTTTTATTCTTGTTTTTGTTTAAGAAAGATAACTAGGGTTTGGAATAGCCATTATTGTGAGTATACATAGCTATGTCCAACGTTTTCATCTTGCAATGTTTTTAGATTTATTTATTTAAATTCTATGTTGATTTGGAAGATGATTTTTGCAGTATTAATCTTTATGGTTTTATATATTGCAATATGTTATGGGATATGTGTGTTTGCGTCCGTGAACTATGATTGTCCCATACGATGTCAAAAGTTATCTCCTTCATATGTCGATATGCATGTATTGATAAAGATCGATGAACTTTTGACAAAACAAAAACTGAACCTATTATGTGGTTATGCAAATAATTGATGGAAGATATGATGAATTTTTGATTATGTCTATTATATGTCGTTATACAAATAGTTATGTAAATAGAATGAATCTTTGTCCATTCCACAGTATTGATCTTCCCTGATCCATATTTTATGTAGATATTGTGCGGCTCCATGAGACTTCTTATGTGAGCATTTCCAACTAAACTAATCATGAATTTGTTTGTGGTTAACTTGGTTGAGTATTCCGATTAAATTAATCATGGGTTCTGCAAAAATAGGGGTCCAACAACCACACCCAAAATTTCGCTTAGCAATCTGTATGGACAAACTCCAATATACTTTCTAGAGAATCAACTAGACAGTCAGACTCAATCTAAATAAAAAGTATATCAAAGAGTTTATATCTCAATCTCTCGATTTGATATATACTCAAGCAAATAGAAATCTGCGATCTTTATCAAATACTAGAGAGATAACTTGGATGGTACCAAAGACCAATATCCAAGTGTCAATCAATTTAAATGAACAACCAAAAGGTCGGATATTCTAATTGATTGAACAACGCACAACCTGTGATATTTCAATTATATAAACAAATATAATACGGAATAGAAATAACACAGACACCAGAATTTTGTTAACGAGGAAACCGCAAATGCAGAAAAACCCCGAAACCTAGTCCAGATTGAACACACACTGTATTAAGCCGCTATAAACACTAGCCTACTCCAAATTAACTTCGGTCTGGACTGTGGTTGAACCCCAATCAATCTCACACTGATCCAAGGTACAGTTATGCTCCTACGCCTCTGATCCCAGCAGGATGCTAAGTACTTGATTCCCTTAGCTGATCTCACCCACAATTAAGAGTTGCTACGACCCAAGGTCGAAGACTTTAATAAACAAATCTGTATCACACAGAAAAGTCTGCGGTAATAGATAAATCCGCCTCCCACGAATATACCTACGAGTTTTGTTCCGTCTTTTGATAAATCAAGGTGAACATGAACCAATCAATAAAACGGTCTTATATTCCCGAAGAACAACATAGTATTATTGATCACCTCACAATAATCTTAATCGACGCAGCGAAAAAAGATATTGTGGAATCACAAACAATGAGGCGAAGTGTTTGTGATTACTTTTCTATCTTGCCTATCGGAGATATAAAATCTAGAGCCAATTATTACAATCGTACTCGTAACGATAGAAGATGCAAGATCAGATCACACAACTACAAGAAAAGTAGTATCGGTCTGGCTTCATAATCCCAATGAAGTCTTTAAGTCGTTAACCTGGTTTAGAAGAAGAAACCAAAGGTCAAAGGAGAATCGACTCTAGCTATGCAACTAGTATCACACGTAAGGTGTGGGGATTAGGTTTCCCAGTTGCTAGAGTTATCCCTTAAATAGTTTTCAAATCAGGGTTTGAAATCAATGTTAACTTGGTAACAAAGTATTCAATATTCACCGTTAGATGAAAACCTGATTAGATTCAAGCTAATATTTCTCAACCGTTGGATCGAAAACTTAGCTTGTTACACACAAATGAAATGTACAATTTTGGTTTTATGAACCGTTCCCAAACATTAATATTTGTTGGTTCAACAATAGTTAACCAAATGGTTAGACATATGATTACTTTCACATCAACCATATTCTTCTTCACCATAACTAGTTCAAATGACTCAAATGAACTAGTTAGAGAGTTGTTCAATTGTTTATATCTTATGTAACTACACAAGACACAATCGAAGCAAAAACGGTTTGATTCACTCGAATCGGTTCATGAACTTTATAGCCACGGTTTGCAAAAGCATTCCTTAATTTAAATAAACATGAGTTCAAGAGCAACCGGTTTTAGATATAACCTGCTCAAGTTCGCGGACTGGGTTCGCGGACTTAATCTCATGGAACGAGTTCACAAACTCCAGCATAAATTCTCGGGTCGAGAACTTCTGCCAGTTCGCGGACTGAGTTCTCGGACTTAGTTCGCGGACTTGGCTCACGCCACTTCCATTTCTCTTGATCAACAAAGCTCGCAAACTTTGGTTCAAGGAATAAGGACTTATACATATATGTGTTTCCACAATAATGCTTATATCCTACCAATGGTTATGTAATCTAAACTCTCATTTCAATCATTGAAACATTCTCAGAGGACGGATATAGCCGTTATTCACAGACCATTTTTCGTCAGAGAAATTTTCAAAGTGATTGAAACATAATATGACTTTCGTCACTAGGTAAAGATGAATTCGGCTAAAGCGAAAGCTTACCAACACATATTTCGAGAAATAGATAGGCGAGGTAAATTCGGCTCGAAATAGCAAATGTGCATAATGAAAGTTAACCGTGATGGTAAACTGTTGACTAATTTATATGGTTTCTTAGGGACGAAGACCTTTAGGGTTTGAAAACTGTTGACTCGTGATGGTAACCCGTGTACACATACGAATACAACATGGCCCATGAAGACTAAAACAACAAAAGAACTTTTGCTACATGAGATATGGCTCAACAAGTTCCTTACTATAGGAGAAATTTAGAGCACACTTGTAGCAGCTCACAAAGATGCAAAAGAAATGCAAAGAGAGACATGATAAAACAAAAATACACCCTAGGCAATATTTTCTTCAAGCACTAGTTTAGGTATACACGATAAGAGGATATCTCAACTAAGCAGAACACCAAATTGCCATAGTATACCTGATTTTTACACATCTTGCTCAACAGGATTTTTATGAGCAAGTTCTTAACCCTTGTGATTAATTAGCACAAGTATGAGCTCTGAGCTCATTAAAAGAACTGTGTTTATGATCGAATCTCTTTTTCCTTCTGAAGAGATATTCCCTTTTGTGTGAGAAATTATCATTAAACTTACTGTCATCAAAATACGAGACATAGTTAGAGTTCTTACCAGAAGAATTTTGACTTGCGGAAGATGACAATTTGTCGACAATTTATTTATATCCTTCGATTATCTCCATCAGGTTATCATCAATTTTTCTTCTTTCTCCTGGAATTTCGTTCACATTAACGGAAATGGTATTTCCTTGGACGATTCTTGTTAAGACTACTATTTTGCTTTAGAGCATTTGAGGAACTCATTGAACTGACCTTCCTGGTAAAATACGCAGGGTAAGTATGAAAACCAACTGGTTTAGACATACGAATGTCAGTTACACCTTTGAGAATTAAGTATAAGTTGTGTTTAAGTTGAACCAAGGAGGTTTTATTCAACCTAGAGTTTCTCTTTTGTTTAGCAGAGCCTTTTGCATTGCAAAAGAGGCATACTTTCTGATCACAAAAGTGATTATACAAAGCAGTCTTAACAACCTCGTTAGGAGATTTCTTCCTTCCATGTGATGTGGAACATCCTTGATCAATAGGTAATTCAGACACATTCTTTGCAACAGGAAGGGATTCCAATTTTACTTCTGGAGATGGAACGTTTTTAGGCTTAGAAGAAGTACTTGGTATATTAGACTTCTTAGAGCATCCTTGAATAGAGAGTGTACTCAACCGATGTTCAATTTCCAAAGCATCCTTTTTGAGGCTAGCCTCAAGAGTCATACGTGAAGAATGATCTTCAGTATTTTCTATGAAATTGCAGTCTCTAATTACACCAAGTAGAACAACGACATGATGTTTTAACCGATTAAATCTATCAGCTTGGATTCTATCAAGATTTAGAATCAAGACACTCTCTTCATCTGTTTCCCGTTCATTTAGAGAAATAGCCTCTTTTGTAGGGTAATCGGAAATACTCATGTCGGAGCCTGTTTGTCTTGTTGGAACACATGGTTCGTCTATATTCGAGATTGAGGAAACTTTCTCTTTAATAGAATTAGACAAGACATAGCCTTTATTTCTGGTGACGCGTTTATCAGAGATACTATCGTCCATCCTCAGATCGCTACAAACACAGACTTGTAAGGTCTTAAACGTGTTGTTCGGTCGAACTCGCAAACGTTGCTATCTCAATCTTGTTTGTCAAATTCAGTTGTTGTTTATGGGTGAAAACTGTTTCTGCGGTTTTTGGTAAATGTGGGTGTGTGGATGAGAAACGAATCTAAACATTAAACAAATGCACTGCACGGGAGTGCTTTTGATTCGAGAAATCAATCTGTACAACTCTGGCCTAAACCAAGAAATGGACATTCCAGACTTGCTTCGGTCACAAAGTGAAGGAGATGAGGTTGATCTTAGGGAGGGAAGCGAAGAATGTGTTGAGATTGTGAAGGTGTTGGATGTGTATGACTTGTATCAGAAAGCTGAACTGGCTTGCAGAATGTAAGCTATCAGTTCTGGTGTTTGGATAGGGTTATATCAACACTTGGTTTCTGCCTTATCTTGGAAATAGGGAGGAGAACCTATTTATACAAGTCATTGAACCTTACCCACGTCTCTCGTGGGAAGTGGATTGATGGAGTAGTGGAGTCGCGTGTGTTAATGTCACACGATCAGTCTTGCACACTTCTCCCATCATCACTAACCGTCCATGTCTTCCTGACACGTTATTGTGATGGCGCGTTGTAAGCCGCCAGACCAATACCCTAGTATGTATCCCCCAGTTTGTGACATGTTTGATGTCTCGAATGTGTAGATCGTGGGACCCACAGAAAGTAGCATGTGATGCTAGATTAAATAACTAAGTTATTTAGGAAATCGATATTTATGAAATATCGTGTGTATTCTATGCATGTAATGCATAGAATATATTCAGCATGTATGAAGCATCGTTGTTTTGAGGCTTAACGGAGTAAGTCACGAATTAAGCATCTTAAAAAAGCATCACGTCCATCCATCTTCGAGTGATCGTTTGGAGGCTGTACAAGTAAGCCCTGACTTGGCCGATCACTCTGTGTGGAAGAGTGGTGGACGGTGATCATGGTGATGCCTGACTGGTCGCCTAACTCCTGTCTTAGGCTGTCCGTCCAAGCTGGCGAAGTTGGACGGACAAGATGACTTGCGACCCACATCTGCGACCTTCGGATTAGGGTTTAGGAGGTGCGCAAGTACCCCTTTTCAGCTTGGACGAATCCAAGAATGGGATAGGCTTTTGGCAAAACCGATCGGGCATGCGTGTAGACGGCTTTCCAGCGTTCGTGATTGTACCTCACTGTCCCATGGGGATGTGATCTAAGCCACTCAATTTGTCCGGAGAAGTTGAGTGGTCGAGATCGTTTTGCGAATGGGACCGCACGACCATGCCTAGTTTGGGCGCACGAATCGAGGCACCTAGTCATGGTCGGCCTTGGACGATTGGTCACACATGTAAATGGGACCACGATGATTGCATGCTCTGGGCCCTTTGAATCTACATCTACACCCTCCATCTATGCCTGCGAAGATGGATGGTTGAGACTGATTTGCGACACATGTGACGTACCGCAAACCCTAATTGGGGTTTCACGTACACGCTACTTTGGCTGGACGAATTAGCAATCCACGCTCCTCTTTTAGGGAGGCCGACCATGTGGGGACCACATGTGGCCGATGATGAACACGTCAATACCTGCCTGACGACTATGGGTCTGATCTAAGCCATTCAATCATGCATGTGAAGTTGGATGGTCGTGATCAATTTGACACCTTTAGTGAAATTTCCTGCGACCCTTTAAGCTTTCACCCCGGCCCAACTTCGGGCATTGATACATGGTTATGTGGCTAGGTCAGGGGAGGATCGATTATGCAGGCGTGAAGGGGGCTTGTCGGTGTGCAGGAAAAGCTTTGTCCAACCAGTCATGGGATGATCCACGCCGTCCAATCATGCTGGTGAAGTTGGACGGTCGTAATGAATTTGAGACTGTCGCAGGCGGTCTTGTGCGCACAAGCTTTTCCAAGCTGCTCCACAGCAGCCCAACCATCTCATTCTAGGCTGGTGTTCGGTGGTCTTTTGGTAGGCGTGGTATGTATTCGACCGACCATGGCATGAATGGGGCCGCTGGTGGTCATTAAGGTGGTAGCCTGCTCCTGCTGAGGATCGTCTAGGCTGGTTAAATCATGCGGCCAACTTACATGGTCGTGATTATTTCTGAGACTGATATGGACAATCCAGATTCAAATATGCTCAATCGGACTAGTATAACATACCGAGAGATGTAGCATGTACGGGTATTTCGTGTATGCTTCATTATTAACACTTGGAGATTCGTGTTACTCAGTTGAGAGCAACACTCAGTCGTCATGCCGCACTAATAATGAGAGTTCTGCAGGAAATACAAGGCTAAGCATGCATTAATAATGCTATAAATTCACAGGGTACATGGGATTATTGCCACATGCTCCATTCTAGGTAAATTAGCGAAGTGAAGAAGTATTCATCATTTTATCAGTGGCATTATCCTTTACAGGATGTCAGCGCATAAATTTGGTTTCACAATTTTATCCCAGAACTAAAATCCACCATCAACATTAAGTCCCCTGTCTAGCACATAATGGTTACACTATTGTGGGGTAGGCATTAGATGGTGACATATACAGATAAAACTTATGAGACAAAGTTAGATGTTACCAGGAGAGACGAGTTGTCCTGTCCTTGGAGCAGGTCACATTCAAGAGGCGTCCAGGCGAGCGTTCCCGTAGCATGATGTCGGTATTTCCTGCTTCGATCGACCTTGTTATGCCTGCTTCGGTCGAGAGCCTGCTTCGTGATTGCTCCGCTCGAGCGTGGGTCTGATGTGCCTGCTCAACGGACTGTTGTGCCTGCTCAACGGACTGTTGCGCCTGCTTCGCTCGATTGTGGGACTCATCATGCGCCTGCTTGCTCGAACATGGGATTTTTATGCCTGCCTTGCTCGAACGTGGGCTTCTTATGCCTGCCTTGCTCGAACGTGGGCTTGTTATGCCTGCCTTGCTCGAACGTGGGACCCGTCGCGTACCTGCTTTGCTTGGGGACGGCTGTGTCTGCTTCGACCAATCTGGGATGGTTGTGCATGATCAAGCGGGACCCGCCGCATGTCGGCTTTGCTTGGGTCCGGTTGTGCCTGCTTCGACCAAACACCATACCTGTTGCCTCACCCCAACACCAGACTTTCCCCTTGACCAACACCGACCTTGCTGATTTGACGAACCCCGACCTTGCTGACGGACATCGCTGCTTCGATCGACACCGGCCTTGTTGTCTTGTTTCGTTCGGCCTTGTGACCTTGATCATCACCGGATTCGTGGACTTGACCAACACCGGCTTTGTTTGCTAACGTGGCTCAGTACCAGCCTTGTTTGCTGACGTGGACCAGTACCAGCCTTGTGACCTTGATCAGCCTTTACCAATACCGGCCTGACGTGACCCAATACCGTCCTACTTGCGTGACGCGATATCAGTCTTGCTTGCGTGACGGGATATTAGCCTTGAGATCTCGACCAACACCGGCTTTGCGGACTTGACTAACACCGGCCTCGTTTGCTGACGTGGCCCAATACCAGCCTTGTTTTCTTTGCCCAGCCTGGTGTATTTTAATGTGAATGTATGTCATGTCGTGCGTGACTACACATCCCATACGTTTTCATACAAGTACTGACTCCCTCGCTTTTATTTTATTGTAGGATAAACAAAAGGGGTACTGCTAATATGCCTTCTGAGGATAATGCTGATGCCAAGTCAGGGAGTGTTGACAGCTTCAAAGATATGCCGAACATAGATGATGAGTTGTTCACCGCACCCTTTCAACTATCTGGAAATATATGTTCCACAAGATAACCCTTGTCATATCGACTTCAAGGTTTGTCATGCTCCGTTGGGCCCTTATGAAGGATGGATGAGACGTATGTTGAGCAATGGGTACGTCAAAGATAACTTGACCAAAGCGCAGATTATTGATGTAGCTTGCGTGTTGAAACGGCTCGAGAGGATGTTAAAGTGGCTTCTGGTGCGAACGTTGAACCGGCTCCTGGAGAGAGTGTTGAAGCAGGATTCTGAAGCGAACGTGGGTCCCGGAGAGAGCGTTGAGGCGGCTCTTGAATAGACCATTGAAGCAGCTTCTGAAGCAAATGTGGAGGTGGCTCCTGGATAGAGCATTGAAGCAGGATTCTGAAGCGAACGTGGGTCCCGGAGAGAGCGTTGAGGCGGCTCTTGAATATGCCATTGAAGCAGATTTTGCTGGAGGGAACGTTGAAGTGTCTTCCTCTTCAGTTTGATTTACTTTTGTGAATTCCATACTTCTTGATTGACCATCTCTCTCGTGTTGAAGAAGTCCTTGACTGACGGTGAAGGAACTTCGTGCTGAGCCTCAGTCCCCAAGCATGGTTTACAGGGTTCTATCTTGTATGCCCGATGGGTCTTTTGTACGTAATGGTCGTTGATATGGTGAAGCTATGGATGGTATCAATCGACAAGCAACAACAGTTCTTGGCAGCAGCTGTGATCAGAAGAGACTGGGAGGGAGAGGCGTGGTGGCAACTTGAACGAACTTGACACCCTCTTAAGTCCCAGGTGCAATCTCCTTTGGTAACATAACTATTTTTTCTACGGAAGACAAATTCTGAAAGCGTCTGTCATTGATGTACTTACCGTCGATCCAGATATGGAATATCTTGGACGTTGTTTCATTATTGCGGCAGTCGTGCATGTGGTACTATAGTTGAAGTTGGCAATTTTGGACACGCAGGATGTTGTATCTCGGTGGCTTTCCTCATGCTGCTTCAGCGAAACTGGTTCTTTCTAGCAAGGCAGATGTTGTTGTAGATGAGCGTTCAACAGCTTCACGAAGTCCAGAGGATGACCAAAAGCGCAGATTCTCCAACATAGCACGATAGACATGCACCATCGTCTGATAGAGTGACTCGCCCGGAGTTTGCTCGACATGACGCGTGGATATCATTATCTTCTTGAGGCGGCTCTCTTGAGGTATCGGCTCCAGTGGAAGATTGCCGTAATAGAGCGTTGATACGTTGCACCGACATTCTTTAAACCAAATGGCAGTACAGTATAATAAAAATTTCCGAGAGGAGTTCGATAAGCTATCTTACTTTCGTCATGCTCGTATATCCTTATCTGGTCGTAGCCGCTACATCCATCCATAGAGGAGAACATGCCGTGTCCGCTGGTTGCATCTGCTAACATGTCGATGTTAGGTAGAGGAGAATCGTTTTTGGGGCGGCATTTGTTCAAGTTTCTGAAATCCATGCAACACCTGATCTGTCCATTTTCCTCGTGTCTAACTGCAACCGTATTGGATCCGGGTATGACATGTAGATGATGGGTGACCAATCTAAATCTAGCATTTCTTCATACGTCCAGGAAAATATGTCCTGGTATTCCTTGAGAAGCTGCACAAGTATCGTGTGTTCATCCGCAGACAAGGTCGAACTGATGGAGATAGGCCTAGAATATTCCTCATCCCCGATGTTGACCATTTCGAGCTCATCAGTTATGGAATTGGTACCGTCCTGAAGCTGTTGTGGAGCATCCGGTACTTCCTCTCGTGGCTCGTCGTTGTAGTAGGCTTCCGTATGACCTTTCCTTGGCGAACCTTGGATGTCCTGAGAGTCATGAGAGTAATCACATTCGAAGACGCTCCTGTGTCGATAAGGCCCTCTTGAACTCTGAATCCTTGATGCGTGCGGTGACATGTAGGGCACGATTGTGACCTTCCTCTGGTTGATTGCAGCAAAACGTCTCCGTCCGCTAATTCTTCGAGAGTTGTAAAAGTTCGCATAAACTTTCCTAGAGAAACTGCTTCCTGATTTGGCCTCTGGTTCATAGTGAAACTATTGACTTGGGGAGGATCGTTGTGAGGATCAGTCCCCGGTGTAGGAGTCTCCATGACAGGACCGCTCATATCTGATGTTGCTTATTTGATCAGGTTCATGTAGGCCCGCGCCGCTGAAGTACCTTCTCTGAGTGCGTTGAATGCGTTCCTTGTTGGCTCCAGGGGATGTCGCGGCTCTTGTGGAAATCGATCAGTTAATGTTTTAAGAAAAGTGAGTACCTCTTTCTGAGTTGTAGCCATATCCGTTTGAGTCTTAGCAAGAACTTCCTGCCTCTCCATCAAGTATGTGATGGTAATGGGAGATGGTCCTCCTCTCGTCCCTCCGGCTCCTCGTCCTGACAAAGGAGTGGAATCTGTTGCTCTGGTGACCACCAGAGGCGTTACACTTGAGGAGATGTCGGGATTCGTGGCTGCTCTGGCTCTGGTGATGGGAGGCGTTACACTTACTGGAACATATCCTGCTCCGCTGGAGTTGGTTGTAGAAGTGACGACTCCAAGAGATGTATTGACCACAATAGGTCCACTGACAGGTACATCAATACCGAGAGTGTTATCCACACTAGCTCCATCAGAATTGATTGCTAATCCAGACCTGGGTTCTACCATCTTGAAATGGATTGATGATTTAATTGGTCATAAGATCTACCCTTTTCGAAATTGATAAAGTTGAATCGTATTTTGAAGAAATTGACTTTACGACCGAGAGATTAACCTCCCACCGTGGTCGCCAATTGTTTATGGGTGAAAACTGTTTCTGCGGTTTTTGGTAAATGTGGGTGTGTGGATGAGAAACGAATCTAAACCCTAAACAAATGCACTGCACGGGAGTGCTTTTGATTCGAGAAATCAATCTGTACAAATCTGGCCTAAACCAAGAAATGGCAGTTCCAGACTTGCTTCGGTCACAAAGTGAAGGAGATGGGGTTGATCTTAGGGAGGGAAGCGAAGAAGGTGTTGAGATTGTGAAGGTGGTGGCTGTGTATGACTTGTATCAGAAAGCTGAACTGGCTTGCAGAATGTAAGCTATCAGTTCTGGTGTTTGGATACGGTTGTATCAACACTCGGTTTCTGTCTTGTCTTGGAAATAGGGAGGAGAACCTATTTATACAAGTCATTGAGCCTTACCCACGTCTCTCGTGGGAAATGGAGGAAGTGGAGTGATGGAGTAGTGGAGTCGCGTGTGTTAGTGTCACACGATCAGTCTTGCCCACTTCTCCCATCATCACAAACCGTCCATGTCTTCCTGGCACGTTCTTGTGATGGCGCGTTGTGCGTTGCATGTTGTAAACCGCCAGACCAATACCCCAGTATGTATCCCCCAGTTTGTGACATGTTTGATGTCTCGAATGTGTTAAAAAAGTCTATGCATGTAATGCATCGAATATATTCAGCATGTATGAAACATCGTTGTTTTGAGGCTTAACGGAGTAAGTCACGAATTAAGCATCTTAAAATAGCATCACGTCCAGCTATCTTCGAGTGATCGTTTGGAGGCTGTACAGGTAAGCCCTGACTTGGCCGATCACTTTGTTTGGAAGAGTGGTGGACGGCGATCGTGGTGATGCCTGATTGGTCGCCTAATTCCTGTCTTAGGCTGTCCGTCCAAGCTGGCGAAGTTGGACGGATAAGATGACTTGCGACCCACATCTGCGACCGTCGGATTAAGGTTTAGGAGGTGCGCAAGTACCCCTTTTCAGCTTGGTCGATTCCAAGCATGGGAGAGGCTTTTGGAAAAACCGATCGGGCATGCGTGTAGATGGCTTGCCAGCGTTCGTGTCTGTACCTCACTGTCCCACGGAGATGTGATCTAAGCCACTCAATTTGTCCGGCGAAGTTGAGTGGTCGAGATCGTTTTGCGATTGGGACCGCACGACCATGCCTAGTTTGGGTGCACGAATCGAGGCACCTAGTCATGGTAGGCCTTGGCCGATTGGTCACACATGTATACGGGACCACCGTGATTGTGTTCGCATGCTCTGGGACCTTTGAATCTACATCTACACCCTCCATCTATGCCTTCGAAAATGGATGGTTGAGACTTATTTGCGACACATGTGATGTGCCGCAAACCCTAATTAGGGTTTTACGTCCACGCTACTTTTGCTGGACTAATTATCAAGCCACGCTCCTCTTTTAGGGAGGCCGACAATGTGGGCCCACTTTGGGCCGGTGATGAACACGTCAATACCTTCCTGACGGCTATGAGTCTGATCTAAGCCATCCAATCATGCCGGTGAAGTTGGATGGTCGTTATCAATTTGAGACCTTTAGTGGAATTTCCTGCGACCCTTTAAGCTTTCACGCCGGCCCGACTTCGGGCAATCGTACATGGTTCTGTGGCTAGGTCAGGGGAGGATCGGTTATGCAGGCGTGAAGGGGGCCCGCCGGTGTGTAGGAAAAGCTTTGTCCGACCAGTCATGGGATGATCCACGCCGTCCAATCATGCTGGTAAAGTTGGACGGTCGTGATGAATTTGAGACTGCCGCAAGCGGTCTTGTGCGCACAAGCTTTTCCAAGCTGCTCAACACCAGCCTAACCATCCCATTCTAGGTCGGTGTTCGGTAGCCGTTTGGGAGGCGTGGTATGTATTCGACCGACCAGGGCATAAATGGGCCCGCTGATGGTCATTAAGGTGGTAGCATGCTCCTGTTGAGGATCGCCTAGGCTGTTTAAATCATGCGGCCAACTTACGTGGTCGTGATTGTTTCTGAGACTGATATAGACAGTCCAGATTCAAATATGCTCAATCGGGCTAGTATAACACACCGAGAGATGTAGCCTGTACGGGTATTTCGTGTATGCTTCATTATTAACACTTGGAGATTCGTGTTACTCTGACGAGAGCAACACTCAGTCGTCATGCCGCACTAATAATGAGAGTTCTACAGGAAATACAAGGCTAAGCATGCATTAATAATGTTATAAATTCACAGGGTACATGGGATTGTTGCCACATGCTCCATTCTAGGTAAATTAGCGAAGTGAAGAAGTATTCATCATTTTATCAGTCGTTTTATCCTTTGTAGGATGTCATCACATAAATTTGGTTTCACAATTTTAGCCCTGAACTAAAATCCACCATCAACAGTTGTCAAAACTATATGTCTTGATTTCTAGTCTACTTATAGCTAAGTCTCGGACTAGGATAATTAAGTGTAGTTGAGCTCCCGACTCCTTGGTGATCATCTTACGAAGACGAAGAACTACTCAAGGAACTAGTGGAACTTCATCCGACTAAAAGGTATGTGGAGACTTGAACTTATCTATCACTCAAAAGTCTATCTACTCTATCTCCTACACTTGAGACAAAAGTCGTATAAGTATGATAGTTTTCATACATACACATTTGCTATTTGAGCCGAGTTTATCTCGCCTATCTATTTCTCGAAATATGTATTGGTAAGATTTCTCTTTAACCATTTTCATATTTACCTGTGACAAAAGCCATGATGGCGTTTTAATCTCTTGAAATTGCTTTGATGACGATAGTTGTGAATAACGACTATTATAACATTATAGAAGAATGTTTAAATGATAGAAATGTAGAGTTGAGATTATGTAACCATCTATGGATATAAGCATATATAGTGTGTTCGCACATTAGTGTATAAATCCATGTATCGTAAACCAAGTGCGCGCATATGTGTGCATACGGAATTGGTAAAGGAGACAGGTTGGGTACGCGTACCCGTACGCGTACTGGCGGAACTTTTCCTCCCGGAAAATTCTGATGAGTTTGTAATTTACAAACTAGTAAACCAGTCACCTTAGGTACGCGTACTGGCGGAACTATTCTACCCGAAAAGTTCTGCTGAGTTTGGAAACCAAAACCAACTCAATCCGGTTGCTAAGGTAAGCATACCCGTACGCGTACCCAAGCTGGTTATTTTCTCAAATCGGTAGTTCATGAACTTAAACAATAAATTATAAGGAATGCAATCTTTGAAAACCGTGGCTATATTTTTCATGAATTGATTCAAATGAATCAAACTGATTTTGTTTCAATTGTGTCTATGTATAAAGACCTAAGCAATTGAACAACTCTTCAACTAGTTCTTTTGAATTCATTTGAACTAGTTGTGAAGAAGATGAATACGGTCAATATGGAAGTGCTCATATGGCTAACCATTGGTTAACTATTTGTGAACCAACTAAGTGTACACGTTTAGGCACGGTTACTCAAACCTATATGAAATACATTTCATTTGTGTATGACAAGCTAAGTTTCAATCCAACGGTTGAAAGATATTATCTTGTATCTAATCAGATTTTCATCTAACGGTGAATATTGAATACTTTGTTACTAAGCTAACATTGATTGCAAACCCTGATTTGAAAACTATATAAAGGAGAACTCTAGCAACTGGAAAAACTAATCCCCACACCTCCTGTTTGATACTAGTTGGTTTAGATAGAGTTGATACTCCTTTAAACTTAGGTTTCTTCTCGAGACCCTGTAGGTTAACGACTGAAAGACTTCATTGGGATTGTGAAGCCACACGATACTACTTCTCTTGTAGTTGAGCGATCTGATCTTGCCATTTTATATCGTATGAGTTCAATTGAAAGAATTGACTTGAGATTATATCTCTGATAGGGCAAGATAAAAAGAAATCACAAACATCTTCGTCTCATCGTTTGTGATTCCGCAATATCTTGTTTCGCTTACGATTAAGATTATTGTGAGGTGATTGATAATTCTAGGCTGTTCTTCGGGAATATAAGTCCGGGTTATCTATTAGTTCATGTTCACCTTGATTTTATCAAAAGACGAAACACAACTCGTAGGTTTATCTGTGGGAGATAGATTTATCTATTACGGTATACTTTTCTGTGTGATACAGATTTGTTTATTCAAGTCTTCGACTTTGGGTCGTACGAAACTCTTGGTTCTTGGTGAGATCAGCTAAGGGAATCAAGTGCGTAGCATCCTGCTGGGATCAGAGACGTAAGGAGCGCAACTGTACCTTGAATCAGTGTGAGATTGATTGGGGTTCAACTACAGTCCAGACCGAAGTTAGTTTGTAATAAGCTAGTATCTGTAGCGGCTTAATACAGTGTGGTGTTCAATCTGGACTAGGTCGCGGGGTTTTTCTGCATTTGCGGTTTCATTGTTAACAAAACTTCTAGTGTCTGTGTTATTTCTATTCCGCATTATATTTTGTTATGTAATTGAAATATCACAGGTTGTGCGTTGTATCGATCAATTGTGAAATCTAACCTTTGGTTGTTGATTGGAAATTGATTGATCCTTGGATATTGTTCTTTGGTACCATCCAGGTTTATATCTCTTGTATTTAATAAAGACTCGCAGATTTCCATTTGCTTGAGTATAGATTAAATCAAGAAATCGAGATATTAACTTCTTGATATACTTTTTATTAAGATTGAGTCTGATTGTCTAGTTGATTCTCTTAAAAGTATATTAGAGTTAGTCCATACAGATTGCTAATCGAAATATTGGGTGAGGTTGTTAGACCCCCGCATTTTCAAAGTCCTTGAGCTCTTTTTTTACTCATCTGCTCATAAGTTAGTCTTCTGATGGGTGGTATATATTGAGATTTGGGTGGTGGGTTAGAAGATTGAGGAGTGGGTGTAGATGTAGAAGCACCCATGGTGGAAGGGACAATAGGTGTTTTCTGTGGAACAAATTTATGGTAAGTGGAAGTAGTGGGTGTTGGTTTAAGTGGAATGAGTTTTGAGATTTGGGTTTGATATGAGAGGGCTAGCTCTTGTAATCTAGCCAGATAAAAAGCTTGAGAAGGGGTTGTAGGTTTGTGTATCTGCACAGAGCTTTTCAAGACTTCTTTCAACCCACTAATAAAACTTAACACAAAGTATTCCTCAGTGAGATGAGGGTTTTTTCCAAGCATTAAAGCCTTTAATTGTTCAAATTGCTCAAAGTAATCCTCAACAGAAGTAACTTGAAAAATCTTGTTAAAACACCCCACATAATTATCATTTGCTAGATCCTCAAAACGATTACATATAGCTTCAACAAAAAGAGACCAAGAGATTGAGGTTTTACCAGTAAGAAAATCCAGAAACCAGGAATCTGCTTTACCATCCAAGTGCAAAGAAACAAATTCTGTTTTTTGTTCTTCAAGAATGGAGTGGATCTGAAAGTATCTTTACATTTTCGAACCCAGCTGCGAGGATTTTCACCACTAAATCTCGAATAATCAATTTTGGGAGTTTTAGAAAAGGTATTGAGATTCACAGTGTGATTTTTGTGGGTGTGACTTTCAAAAGAAGGTGGTGTGTTAGAAACTTGTGGGTCTGTGTGAGATCTAGAAAGAAGTGTAATGAGAGAGTCGAACTTTGCTTGATTTTCTTCAGAAATCTTAACCAAGGAAGCAAGCAAGGTATCCTGACATAGAGCAGCAGTACGTTCTTCAGCATCACGTGTGTGTAGATCTGTGAGGTTCTTCATGAGGAGATGAACTATAACAAGCAGTATTAAGTAACCTCAGTACCACTGTACTGCCTCTTTCTTTTCTATTTTCATGATAAACTTCAATTCCAGGTACAGACGTAATAAAGAGAAAGAGACCTAACGAAACCCTAATACATCATTGACCATACACGTGTTTGTACTACACCTGTACAAACATAACAGACATTTAAAATTTAAAGCAGAATTAACTGTAAGTAAAACGACTAATTAATTTTACTGAGAGCTAAATACACCACAAAGGTGGTTGCAGGCACCATGGTATCATGACATAAAAGTATTCTTCTTCTTTGTTTTTACAGTCTGTTACATCTTGATTATCATGAAAGCTTAATATTTCTCACAGAGTTTTCTACCTCCATGTAAATTTAGTATTTGGTCAATACTGATAATCAAAGTCATATGGGTGAAAGCATGCGCTACAATAGAAAAGCCCAAAACCAAAGAGGACAGGTTGTTGATGCTTACGTTGGGTTGGTTGGTTCTTTATATTCTACGACTAACTGTAGTGTGAACCCTTGACCCAACAACTCTTGGGGACCGTATTCGGTATCGAATCATTCGTATTCCGTTTGTAGCTTAATTTTCTTGACAACCCTAATTTAACACATGCTTTTGTAGATTAATTTTTCATTTGGGTATATATTATGTATAAATCTTGTACTTAGGTGAAAATACCTGCTACATGTTCATGGCGACAATCAATCCACGGAAGGCCAACCCGGTTAAGTGGTTGGAAACTTGGAATTATATTTTCAAGTTATAGGTTGTGGTGACGTTGAAGACCAAAAGCAGAGGATACTTCCATCACTATTCCCAAATTTATAACATCACAATTTTAAAATTTATGGCGTCACTGCAACTTCTTATCAATCATTTCAATACCCCTAAAAAAAGCTTCTGATAAAAAATATCAAAAAACTAGATACGTGTACAAAGAACTCGACTTATTGTTGCAAGTGCAAAGAAATTACGAACCTCCATATCTCTTTCTATTTGAATAATGATCAAACTAACGAATAATTTATGTTTTGTAATTATTATAATGAATCATCCTAATCCTTTTCGGACCATTTTAATACAATACATTATGATAGTGATCCATATTTTTCCATGTCTTCAATATGGTGTCTTTACATGAAAATTCTTGTTTTAAAAAAAAAAATAATCTTCAGAAGTGAATTGAAGTTCAACTTGACATGCTTTTATTAATGTTAATGTCCCCTTAATGATTTCATAGCAGGTCTTGTCATTTTAGGGGTATGTATGGTCTTTCCATGTCATACACGTCATGCATAAGGGGGATAAATTTCGCGGGAGTGCAGTAGTTATTTCATCAGCTGTATATATAATCCTATTCTCCACTCTCAAAGTACAGCCTTTTCTCTCTTTCTCTCGATTTTGTTAATCTTTCGAGTTCTTCATTAATTAGTGTACGCACTTCAGTTGAGATGGATTACTGTAATGTTCAAAACAGAACTACTAGCAGTTCCATTAGAGAGGTAGATAAGAAGAAAAAGGCACTTCAATACATAGAGGAAATAACAAAGAAGGCGGACGAAGTTCAAAAGCAAGTGCTCCATGAAATACTTTCCCGCAGTGCCCATGTCGAGTATTTACAAAGACATGGGTTATGTGGACACACAGACCGTGAGACATTCAAAAGAGTTATGCCCGTTGTCACTTACGAAGATCTTCAACCTGATATCACTCGTATCGCTGACGGTGATACATCACCAATCCTCTGTGTACTTCCGATTTCACAATTTCTTACAAGGTCTGCGGACTATGTGCTCCTACTTGATATTTTCTTTTGATTCCTATCTGTTTCTAAAGCTTCTGGTTTGACCATTTGTTTCTTTTGTATATATATATAGTTCTGGCACTTCAGGGGGAGAAAGGAAACTGATGCCGATGATTGACGAAGAGTTTGAAAGACGATCTTTGTTTTACAGTCTTCAAATGCCTATAATGGATCAATATGTCCCTGACTTGAACAAAGGCAAAGGGATGTATTTTATGTTTGTAAAATCTGAAGCTAAAACACCAGGAGGGTTAGTAGCTCATCCAGCTCTAACGAGCTACTATAAGAGTTCATACTTCAAAAAAGAAACTTCTGATCCTTTCAACAGCTATACTAGTCCAAACGAGCTTTGCACGGATTCTTACCAAAGCATGTACTCTCAGTTACTTTGTGGGCTTTACCAAAACCATCAAGTTCTTCGAGTAGGAGCAGTTTTTGCGTCTGTATTTCTTCGGGGAATACGGTTTCTGCAAAAACACTGGGTTGATCTAAGCAATGACATTCGAACCGGAAATATTAACTCCAAAATCACCGACTCGTCTGTAAAAGAAGCCGTCTCAAAATTACTTAAGCCTAACCCTGGACTTGCAGACTTCATCAAGTCAGAGTGTAGTAAGGATTCATGGCAGGGGATTATTACAAGGTTATGGCCCAATGCTAAGTATGTAGATGTTATCATTACTGGGACAATGTCGCAGTATATTGCTAGTCTTGATTTTTACAGCAATGGCCTTCCAATTGTTAGCACTTTGTACGCGTCTTCAGAAGAACCCTGATTTTGGGCATACCAAAATCTTTCTAGGCATACAAAACAATAGTCCCATCTTGGGTGACCTTACAAGGGATACCCTATGGGTAGTTCAATTACCTATATACCCTTAATACAAAAATCTAAAATCTGTTTTCTAAAAAATCAAAATCAGTTTCCCTTACCATCTCTTCTTCCTCCTCCTCCTCTAGCCAAACTTTTTCCCCTCCTGCGCAAAAAAAAATTCATCATCGTGATTAATTGTCGATTCGTAAAAATTTGATCGTCGATTAAACTCAACCACATAATGACTCGTACAAAGAAAAGCAGGGACTAGGCAAACCAAATCGTCTTCTAATCCATCAATTGAAGAAGAAGAACCAATTGAAGATGAAGGTGTAGAAACTGAAAATCAACCACCAATTGAACCAGAAATTGAACCAACTGCATCTCCAACTCCGGAAATGAGGATAAGAAAGCAAGTTTTACAAACCCAATCTCCTATTTGCTGTTTTTCATCGATTAAATGACGGTTACAGTGTTGGGTTCGGCTCAAAATTGAGTTGCGTTTTTAGCCGAACTGTTCTTCACAAAAGCTTCCTGTAAGTGTATATGAACAGTTCAGCATGAAATTTCATGAAATTTCAAGCCGAACCTAGTCACAGATAAAGATGCATAGGGGTTCGGCGTATTCGATAATCATAATATGTGTCGAACTTAGCACATTAACGAGGTTCGGCTATTACGATATTCTCAATATGTGCCGAACCAATAACAATATTTTAACCCAAAAAATAACAAATTGATGTTCGGCTCATACGATTTTCGAAATATAAGCCGAACCAGTAATTATTTTTTTCCGAGCTATTCAGGATGTTGTTCGGCTTACTATGAAACTTTCATATAAGCCGAACTAGTGTCTAGCAAACAGTTCGGCACATGCAGTAAACAGATTCAGTAAGCCGAACCGTTCATCAATTGGTAGATTCGGCTCATAGATGTGAGCCGAACCTCAACCTGTTTCGCCGAACCATGATTCAAAAAACCTAACTTTTGATAATTGAGAGCTATACAAGTGAGATTAAGTATAGGATATAAGTGTACCTGTGTATTAGAAGCATTGGGTTCCTCATCAATGTCTTCATCATCAGGATTTGGCTCATAAAAATCATCATCTTGAGTTTGTGTAAACAACTCATCCTCAAATTTTTCATCTAAACAACTCTTATAATTCTGAAAATTATTTTAATCACTAAACAAAATATTTAATTACTAATCAAGGTTATTAACACTAATACGTAAAGGGCAGATTTGCCATTAAAAAAATTTTGGGTAAGGGGTTATCTGATTTTGCTATTTCACAACCTTTTTTGTCTTCATTCAGTATGCCTTGGAAGATTTTGGTATGCCCAAAATTATAGTTCCTTGAGAATGTTATTTCGGTCTGAATCTTGAGCCTTTAACTAAGCCCAGTGAAGTATCCTACACTCTCATCCCTCCTATGGGCTATTTCGAATTCTTGCCAGTGGAAAAGACCAATACTGAATAAGCCAACTTGGTGTCAATTGCAACAACCTCGATTGAGAATGAGGAACAGCAAGAAGTAGTTGATCTCGTCAATGTCCAGCTCGGTAAAGAATATGAGCTTGTGATCACCACCTATGCAGGTAAACCGACAAGTTTCATTAGTTGCACAAGTGTTATCTTAGCTAGCTTTTAAATCCATCAAAATATTTATCTTGTATCAGGAATTTATCGCTATAAAGTTGGAGACATACTTCGAGTTGCTGGATTCAAGAACAACGCTCCTCAATTCAACTTTGTATGCCGAAAGAATGTTGTTTTAAGCATCGACTCTGACAAGACGGATGAAGTAGATCTTCAAAATGCTGTGAAGAATGCTGTGAATCATCTCAAACCGTTTAATGCCTATCTTGTTGACTACACAAGTTTAGCGGATACATCAACTATCCCAGGCCATTATGTGCTATATTGGGAACTTCTTCATGACGGCAAAACCTCAATTCCTACCTCAGTATTTGAAGATTGTTGCCTCGCAATTGAAGAATCTCTCAACAGTGTTTACCGCCAAGGCCGTGTATGTGACAAGTCAGTTGGACCACTAGAGATAAGGTTTGTGGAGATCGAAACATTCGACAAGCTGATGGACTACTCAATTAACCGTGGTGCTCAAATTGATCAGTACAAGACACCTCGATGTGTAAAATTTGCTCCCATAATCGAGCTCTTGAACTCAAGGGTTCTTTCAAAGTACTTCAGTCCGAAAGATCCAAAATGGGTTGCTGGTCACAGGGATTGGTACACCAGTGGTTGCACTGAGTAAAAGAAAAGATCGAACAAGAAACTGGACAAATATTGTCATCGTTATTTAGTTGCTTTTGTCAGTAGTGTTTGGTCAAAATAAACAAGGTTGTGGAATTGATTGGTGCAGTGCTACTGCTGCTGCCGTGACCATCTTTTGTTGTATATCTTTATGTCATGAAATAATCGATACCCCAGGTTCCAAAATTTTCTTCCTCTTTATTTATTATCATCAAAAATTCTAAACAGACTGCCGGGGTGAACTCCCCCAGAACCGCTTAGTCTCGGGGATATATTAATTAAGTGAAAAATACTAGAACCTTATATGGGTTCAATATATAGAAGCCCCACTAAATGGATCATACATCGTCAATTCCATACTTTCAGAATATGATATTGCTAGGCCTAAAATATTAAATTTTCTTCACCCATAATTAATTATTACGAATTTTAATAATGACAACACTACCCTTTAGTATATATACAAGAGAAATATCATAATATAATTTCAATTTTTCTATTTTCTTTCTCTCTCTTATCTTTATCTCTCTCTGTGGTAGAAAGATAATTTCTAGGGTTTCTGAGAGTCATTTTTCGTCGTTTTCATCTGAATCTTCGACTGCAACAACAAAGATCGATTGCATCTTCTCCTTCTATTCCTCTGTAATTTCGGTTTCATTTTCATTTTTAATTTCACTTTCTCTCTACTAGTGAAACACACAGAGAAATACAGTTTCTAATGGATTTTTTTTGCGAAAAGACTATCTCAAAACGTAGTTCTAAGATCTACGAAACAAAGATCGGTTGATTTGAAGATCTCAAAACCTAATTTCAACATCAACGTCACTTGTTCTTGAAGATTCAACGGAAAAAATGGAAAAGGTCGGCGAGAATCAGCAAATAAATTCGAAGATTCTCCTAGAAAGTTTAATTGAACAGATAAGTTTCATTATCTTTAATATTTCAATTCAATAAGTAAATTTAATTCTTCGATTTTATATTTTTACATTTGAAAGTTTGATTTATGTTCAAGTCTCTTATTTGAACTCATAATCATTAGATCTGCTATAATCTCACTCTAATCCCTGTGTCGTTTAAGATTTCTGGAGATTTGATGGAAAGGGTTGATGAGAATCATCATCAATGAATGAATCTGAAGATTTTGTAAGGAAATAGAACTGAAAGATAAGTCTAACCTCTTTTTTTTTCTCTAATTCGATCATAGTTGTCAACTTTTCTTACTCGATTTAGATTTCAGAAAAAAAATAATCAATTTCTAAAACCTAAAAATTGTGATTTCAGCTCAAAATCATGATCCGATTTGCAATCAGAGTTCAGATTTGGGTTCATCTAATCTTTATCCATGTTTTGAACTCAAATTTCAGGATAAATTTCACCAAATATATGTTAGGGATTTTTTTTCTAAAATCTGAATTATCTCTCTGCCTTTAATCTCAATAAGAAATCTAAGTTCGGATTTGAAATTTGTGTGCCTAAATGTGCATTACCCGTCAACTCGTTTGTAATTTGATTTAATTTTATTTTCTGACCTAACTAGAACTGATGTGAACTTGTATTTGTTCTTGTAGAATGCATTAAATGATAACTAAACTTGTAATACAGAATATTGGTTATTGGTGATTGTGTTTTCCGACTCACAACAAATGGGAGGCTACTAAAGAGGAGACTACTGAAGAGGCTGCTAATTGGTTGCAGAACAAGCTCCTTATGTAGAAGAGATCTTCGTGACCGACATTGAAATGTCGAATAAGCTTACTTATGAACTCAAGGTAATCTATGTCAATCTCTTTCTTCTTATGAATTTGTAAGTTCTCTCTACCCAATTTTGGGGTGTCATTCAGTACTTTTCACTGCATCTATTTCTTTTTAGTATGTTTCAGTTCTTAGGGATTCTCAAGTTGTTGTTTAATACATTAAGCCTGGAAATATCACAGTTAATGATTGTAGTGAGGATGCTACTACAGGTTAATGATTTTGTTATGTCTAACGTTTCAACAGTTTCTATTGTAGAAGAGCGATTGTGGAGCATAATCACGTCCAACTCATTAGACTTCAATGCTTGGACTGCACTTATTGAGGATACGAAGAAGGTGGCAGAGGTATGTTTATTCTTAAGTCAGACTCTAGAAATTAGCATGTGTAACTCTTAGTTACACAATTCAGATGCATGTGTAGCAGCAAGTTACACTGTATGGATATGTAGCTGCAAGTTACACATGCTAAATGAATGTGTAGCTTATAGTTATACATTCTAATTTACACATGATACGCTACTTGAAATAAAGTAATTTAGTTATTAATATTGATTAGGGTTGGTATTTGCTAATTACACGAGGCATATATTTTTTTTGTGGGTTTCCTTTTCCTTATGTGTAACTGATTTTGTTCTTCTTATCAAAGGCACCAGTAAGCAAAGGCAGTGGTATGTGTGGGTCTTTATGATGGGTTTGAGAGATAATTGAGGTCTTGAAGATTTCAGGCTGAGAAAATAAGAAAGTGTCTGAGTATGGTAGATGTTACAGGGATTTGAACAGTCTAAGAAGAGGACTAAAGGTCGTGGGTTTGTAACTATGTTCTTTCATTCATTCTGGCCATCACTGCTGAAAATTCCCTCCTTTCTAGTTGAATTTATAACTCCAATTGTCGAGGTATATTTGATGGTGATATCTGCTATATGTTTTCAAGTACTGCTTTGATCAAATTTTATGCAAATATTTATAGATGATAAATATAGCCTAACTAGTTTCAGTTTTTGAACATCTTATTCAGGTTACTTATAGAAAGAATAAGAATGTCATATCCTTCTATTCAATGCCTTGGAAAGTTTGGGAGGGAGTTCAAAGGGCTGGGATGTCAAATACTACAAGGTTTCCTTGTACTACTCCTTTGAGTAATTCATAGCTTGCACTAGCTTTATGCAGTATTGGTGAATTATGGTTGGCCTTGGATCATTGCATGACTGTTATGCTTATTTTTACAAGGGTTAGGAACCAGTACCTCCAAGGAAGGGAAGGATCACTTTTTGGATATTTGGAAGCATAAGAAAGATTTGATGTGGGTGGATGAACAGGATGGCGAGGCTATCGAAATGTCTTTTAGCAAAAAGAAGATTGAGGCCAGAAAGAGTTGTCTCAAACAATATGAGGTGATACATCAGTTGAACTCATGTGTAAACCTCACAGAGAACTCATTTTTTATGGCTTGTCATCATAATTTATTGGTTGTATTCGAGATGACGAGTACCTGAGATTTCATTTACCTCTTTAATTTTTTGTGCTTTTGGAGAATAAGTTTGTTACGATTCTAGGTTCAGAAGCTTGTCGTTATTATATCTTTTTAATTAAATATTGCCACTATAGGATACCGCATATAAGTAGGTTCTTATTTATTATCATGCAGTGGATAAGCCTGCGGCTTTCGTACTTACATTTATATGAGGGTTCAGGGCCAAAAAGTAGTTGCATAGATAGGATCATTGTTGCTTACCTTCTAGTTTCACAAGCTAAGTGGATGTGTAACTTCTAGTTACACAAGCTAAATAGATGTGTAATTTCTAGTTACACATGCTAATTAGATGTGTAACTTTTACTTACACATACTGATTGAATGTGTAACTTCTGGTTACATAGATTTTACTTACATATAGTAATGGTTGTTACTGATCGAAAATGTTGCATTATTTCCATTAAGGTTGCATTCTTTTCATTCTGAAACGTGCATATAATATGTGAATGATCGCATGATATGAAACGTTTATCTAATCGATAGTTTTTCATTGTGCTTTACTTTTCAGTTCATAGCTTTGTGATGGTGAAAGTTGTAGTCGATGGTGGTGGAATTGCGAATTGTTGCAGAAGTCAAGGAACCCCAAGTAACCCACGTATTAGTGCACCACCAAGGAACAAGCTTGACTATTACCAGATCCTGAAATACACACTCACCACAGAGTCCGCAATGAAGAATATTGAAGACAACAACACCCTGGTATTTATTGTTGATGTCTGTGCTGAAAAGAACATAATCAAGGATGTTTTCAAGAAAATGTACAACATCCAAACAGAGAAAGTGAACACCCTTACCAGGTAAGGCTTCTTGCTTATCAGACAGAGAAAGGTAGTATATGGATATATAGGTGAGGATATAAGTCTGGAATGGTTTCACTTAATCTGTTTCGTATGATATTTTTGATTGAGCCAAAAACTGTAACATTGTGCTTTAGGTAACTTAGGTTTGCAAGTTCATGATAAATGGCATACGCCATATGCATGTGTAACTCCTAGTTACGCTAGTCTTATGCATGTGTAACTGAAAGTTACACAAGTCAGATGCATGTGTATCTCCTAATTACACATGCTATATGCATATGTAACTCTCAGTTACACAAGTCAGCTGGTGTGTAACTAAAATCTCTGTATGAATATGATTTTTCAGTTTTTGTAGAGTTCAATGAAAAGTGTATTTCGCTTTGATTGTTTGATTGCTCTTGTATTGTTTTTTATTATGAATTGCAGAGTGTTGTTGCTGGTGGTATTGGAGCTAGAGGCAGTGCGAGTGGTGGAGAAATAAGTGGAGGTGTCATTTTAAGTGGTGGTGGTGGAATTGCAGAGTGTAGTTAGGTTTTTACAACAATCAACAGTACTCTTCTTCTACAACAATCGTCACAGTTGTTATATTTCAGGTTTCCGATAAATTCATAAAAGCTAATTGCTTGTACGTGTAACTCTCAATTACAATAGATAGATGCATGTGTAACTCTCAATGACACTAGACAGATGCGTGTGTAACTTCTAGTTACACATGCTAAGAAATTATTATAAATGAATATTAAAGTAATACATGTATTTTTGTATGTTTTTTTTAGTTGTCTATTTTTTTGATGTGTAACTTTGAATTACACATGTCAAAAGAATGTGTAACTTCTGGTTACACATGTCATATGCATGTGTAACTCGGTTTACACATTTACACTATACTTTAATAATTTTGGACCTAGATTTAATAATTTTGGGCTTAAATTTAAATTTTATTTAATTTTGGGCTTGACAATATATAAAAGGGCATGGATGTCTTTTAATAACTCGGGCCCTAGATTTAAACTTCTTTTAATTAAGGGCCTCATATTATGGGTTACCATGACATTAATTAAATACCCTTAGTTTTAACACCCAACAAATATACCCTTATACAACAATAAATATACCCTATCATTTAAAAACCTTATCCATTAGAAAATAGATTACATGAATACCCTCACTCATAATATATTTTTTTATTTCAAAATACAACAAAAAAATTGATCTATCACTTCACTGCCGCCGTCGTTCCCCCGCCACTAGCACCACCAACATTCAACTACCATCTCACAACCACCGCTCAACGACCACCACCTACCAACCGCCACCACCACTAATACTCCACTACCACACCACCACCACCACCAGTCCAACACCAGTTCGCCACCGCCACCACCAGTCCACCGCCGCCCACCACCATTACTACTAATGCCGCCGTCCACCACTAGTCCACCACCGCCCGTCACCATTACCACTAATGCCGCCACTCGCCACCAGTCCACCACCGCTCACCACCAGTCCACCACCGCGGGCGGTGTGTCAACAACCGAAATTGATCCAGAAAAAAACAGAAAATAAAAAATAATATGACGTCTACAACCGAAATTGATCCCCAAACCAAAAATCATAAAATAAGAAAGAAAAAAATAATATGACGTCAACAACGGAAGTTGTTCCCAAAATCCGGTATCAACAATCGAAGTTGATTCCCAAAACAAAAATCATAAGAAAAACAATATGGTGTCAACAACCGAATTTGATCCCAAAATCTGGTGTAACAACCAAAGTTGATCCCAAAACAAAAATCAAAAAATAAGGAAAAAAATAAAAAAAAAATGTATCAACAACCGAAGTTGATCCCAAAATCTGGTGTCAGCAACCGAAGTTGATCCCGAAATCTGCTGTCATTCCACCACAAATTCAGCATACTGTTATTCATTCACATGGCTTCATAGTAAAAAGTATCTTGGAAAATCAAAATGAAATGTATAAAACAATGCAGTTCGTGAGAGGGCAAAGCAGATTAAATATGGAAAGTAAAAGCAAGTGACCTGGATAGAAATATATCAATCACACTAGATGTTATAAGCTTTCTGAGGGGTAGGTGTTATTACACGCTCAAGACATCAAACTAGCAGGAGCAGGAGCTTCATCACTTAAAAAAATATATGTAGTCTAAAATGAGAAATCCAAATCCGATGATACCAAATAAAAATTCAGACAAGCTCAAAACAAAATGGATCTTACGACATTTATTTAACTGGGAGAAACCAAAAAATTCAGTACATCCAACTTCTTGTTGTGGGATAATTAGCATTCTACAACCAAAAGAATAACAAAACAAGCTACATATAAAGCATTTATGATCAGAGCGTAGGGTGAAGAGTTGAAACATCACCCTATCAAAAAATGCTTGGAGTTCATAGACATCAACATTACCCCCACCACTGACACCAGCATCCCCTACCCCCACTACGTCCACTACCGTCCATTTGTGGTCAATAATAATCTCTTCTCAACAATATTATTGTAAACAGAGAAACTCAGCAATACATACTAAACGATACTGTAAATAAATAAATTCAGCTTATTAATACATAACAATATATAACAGTCGCATAAGATCAATTTAAAACCTTATAATCTTTATCGCTAAAGCTTATATGTAGTATAAGAACCAATATGAACAACAACTAGCTTGCGTACTAGCAAATAAAAACTTACAAAACGATGCAGTGGAATGAATCAAATTAGTTTTTCCTTGAAAGGAGATGAAACAATAAAATTAAGCCATCGCTGTCACCACCTCTACAACAAACAACAACATCAATGTTGCTATCACCACTACCACCACCCCCAATACTATAACAAAAAGCCACAACCATCACCTCCCCTGCACCAAAATTCACCACCACAAAAATCAATTTTTAGCTAAGTTTCAATTTGATGGTGAGAGTCAGTGATTAAGCTTGCTTTGTTATGAATGCACAAGTTTTAACACTAGTCTTGGTATGCCTATTGTAAGTTGTTTTCTACTACAAGATAACAACTAATTGGGTCTGGACACAGTAATTCAAAAATGAGTTAAACCTCAGCGAGCAGCACGAGATACACATTTTCTTATCCCACCAGGAGTCGTTCCTGGCTCTGCGGTATCAAATGATGTAACCCATGGCCATCAGGTAACATAATGTACAAAAATAAACAAAAAGAAAAGATGACAAACAAGAAAAGTTTAGAGTAAAACACCCACCAATGTGTGAGAAAAATGCTGTCACCAAATTTTCCTTAATTTTCCCTAGGCATACCAGCTGTTTGGAAATGGTCAGACTAGGAGTAGCTACCTAACTTTGATAAATATAGATGCTTGATAGACAATGATAGTGAAAAAAAACCATACTCAATCTCATTATGAATCAATCTCTTTCGTGAAATGTAAATCCCAATTTAGTCTTCTTCCCCAAAAATCAAATGGTAATTTATCCATCTAAGCTGAAACCCTTCTTAACCTCATCATTAATCAAGTTAAGTTTAGATTCTTCTGATTTTGAGCTACCTACTGTCAATTATGATAATTATGATTCAGGAACTATGAAACGGGATTCAGATGAATTGAAAACCAAATAAAACAAAATTGAACACGATTCAACTAATTATTACATGTAGAAACACGATCATATAAAAAGATGGAGAAAACAGAAATACAGATATTTTCCAGATCTAAAATTAAAAAAGAAATTATTGATTTTCCCGTTAAAACTGTACTCACCGTCGGTGATTGTGGTGGCGGAGGTGGTGATGGTGATTGTGGTTACAACACTGGTGTTGGTGCTGATGGTGGTAGCGACGGAGATGGCGACGGAGGGTTTCAATTTAGGTTTTCTCTGGATATGTAAATCCTAGATGGAGAAGAAGAACAAGAACCGAGCGTAAAAAAAAAGGGTAAATGTGGAAAGCATAAAAGACGTTAGTGGACCTATTGATGGGAAGGGTATACTTATTGTATGATAAGGGCATATGTGAAGACCATTAGAACAATGGATATATATTTATATTATTACCACTAGTCTCAGTTGGTGGACCCAACTCACACTTTGATGACCCTCCTCCTAATTTCGTGCAGAGTGGGTCTCATCCTTTCCCACTCACATGACGGTTTTGGGGTGGTTTAGGGGTGGTCTACCCAGAATTACTCTATTATTATTATTTTATAAACAGGCCTCTTTAATCAGGCGTATAAGACCCAAAAACTAATAAGTCTTTGGTGTATGGACACTTATAACATCAATTCTTTTTTTAATCGATAAAGAAAGAATTTTATTGATCAGGAGAGGGGTACAGGAGGCTTGAACCACCTAGGGGAAAAGAAAAAAGAAAGAAGGAAAGAGACTTGGCAAAGCAGGTCTAAAAAATCCAAAAAAAACCCCTAAAACAGACTAAAGAGGGAAATAAACATTGACCCAATTCTTAACAACCGAATTAAAAGAGACCTTTTCAAATTCCTTGATAGCCAGATCTCATCCAAACAAACTGTATTTGACCATATGAATAATATGAGCCTTATTATGAGCTTTGTTTGTGAAGAGTCTCGCATTTCTTTCTTTCCAGGTGCACCAAAATATTGCAGCTGCTAAGAGATTCCAGATTAATTTATTTTGCACAACATCAAAATTCAGTTGCCAAGCTAAGAGAGCTGCATGAACAGTGGATGGCATTGTGAAACAAACATTCAACTTCCCCATAAAGTGCTGTCATATACCAGCTACAAACTCACACTGTAAGAAGAGGTGAGAAGTTGTTTCATCATTTTTGCTGAAAAGACATGTGGTAGGTGTGGCAGTACCATTTCGAATGAGAGAGTCTCTAGTAGGAAATCTAAAGTGACTTAAACACCAGATGAAGAAAGCCACCTTTGGAGGATGTTTTTGCTGCCAGAGAAATTGAAATATATCTTGGCTTGGAGATTCAACTGTTGCCAGTAGCTTTTTATAACAGGATTTGATTGAAAACTTCTTTTTTGATGTAAGATCCCATTGATAAACATCTTCACAGTTTGGATTTAAACTGAAGTTTGTCAAACTTTCATGAATAATATCAAATTCTCCATTAGCTTCAGTTGATAACTGATGGTTGTCGTAAGTGCAATCAAATTAATAATCTTATTTCCACACAACTAACTGGTAATATAATGGAAGTAAGGATCGTTCCCACGAAGAGCAGTGAGTTTTAGTTGTCCAAGTGTCACAAAGGGGGATTTTGTTTTAGATTTGAATAAAGTAAATAAAAGTAATTGAAACTATTAAATTGTAAGCAATAGGGAGAGAGGTGATCGAGGAATCCTTCTTCGTTAATAAACTATCAATGAGTTAATATATTCATTTATTCGTCATTAATCATAGATTATCACCAACCGTAGAATAACAGGTACGCTTAGCTATTTCCAAAATTCCTTATATCATTGGATAACATGTAAACTTAGTTACCATATTTTATTCGTCTGAACCACCTTGAGGTACGCTTACAAGATGTAATTCAGTCGAATGCTTTAGTGTTTGTGAATTTAGGTTTGATCCTAGTAGTTAGACTCCAGTACGCTCGGTTTATTTGCTAGGGTTATGTTCACACGCGATTGCTTTACAAGATCCCTCTGCAAGGTTTCACGTTCTCTACTTGTGTAAGGAATTATTCAACAATTACGGATATCCTAACCCTTACTAGAAATATATTAAATCAGTAAATATATTCAGTTGCAATTGGCCACCTAAACAATCTATCAATCAATCATAAGTATTTTTAATAGTAAACACAAACAATAATCATATGAAGAAATCAAAATAGATTCATATATTAAATCAAATCAAGTTTACAACTTAGAATTCATGCACAAACAATAGGTGTTTAGCTACTCATGGATGTAGAAACATCCATGATATACATATAAGAAAAGTTAGAGATGTCGTTATGATTGATGAACCACTCTGAAACCCTAACTTTCGCTCCTTGTGTCGTTTCTCCTTTCCAAGACTTAAAATTTTGTGACCTCTTGATGATGTTTCATTCATGACCTAATACCTCTTTATATAGGATTGCATTGCTTGGCCTTCAAGTATCTAGTTCGGTTCAAGAATCAGACCCGAAAATATGAAATAAAGACCCTAACCGTGAGTTTTGGCCTTCACCAGTATGCTTACCTGTTTGCATACTTTAATTTCAGTTAAAATCCAGGGGAATAAGTATGCATACCCATGTGCATACTGAAAATCCGTTTTCATACCCGTTTGCATACTTGCTCGTCTTCGGTATTCGATAAAAAGCTTTTTTTGCCCACAACTTCTTCGTCCGAACTCGGAATGACTTCATTCTTTTTGCATTATTTTCCTCTTATAACTATATTCAAGATTATGATAAGAAATCCTGAATTGGAATGAGTTAAGCTTGGTCTTTGGCCCGTCTCTCAATTTTGAGCGTTTTGTTCCTTTTCGTCGCACTTCTTCCACTTCTGTTGGACTTGGGCACTTGGATACTTGGAATACTTCTCTTCCTACCTATTTTTAGGACTTTGTATCTCCTTTTTGGATGATTCACCTAATAGAGACAAATAAGAGCAAACAAGAGTAATAATACGAAAATATGCAAGAATAATAGTTTAA
The DNA here is from genome assembly GCF_003573695.1 of Papaver somniferum. Taxonomy (NCBI): domain Eukaryota; kingdom Viridiplantae; phylum Streptophyta; class Magnoliopsida; order Ranunculales; family Papaveraceae; genus Papaver; species Papaver somniferum. The sequence goes on along the minus strand of NC_039358.1, from coordinate 156,850,417 downwards.
ACAAGTATGGAATGGACACTAAAATCATATGAATTATGCACTTATAAAATTCCTCCATACTTAGATTTTTCTAGTCCTTGAGCAAACTAAATAAAAATATTACTAAATACAACAACTTCCTTTCGTTGAGAAACGGTTACACTTAGCCAATGCAACAAGCCTTTAAACCCCTAGGTGTCCCTAGTGGACGAGTTATAGTCTCGTGAGGGTTTACAAGAGGTATACCCACAAAACCTACTCCAATTTCTCGCCTTGGAAGAACCACTAAGGATAGTCACAAAGTAGTAGCTAAATAATTAGCTTGCATAAGTTTTTAGCTGCAAACATCTCATATACATTCCAATCATCACACGTAAGCAATTACTTACATGTGACATTCAACCTGATTTCAAAACTCTACTAAGATAGTCATCGTACTTGTTGCAACGTATGTCACAACACTTGCGTACTAAAATCACATGGATAGATAAGAGAATGGAAATAGAAAAGCGAAGTGTGCAAATGTTGGCTAAAGTGAAAGATGTTACCCACAATATTTGTATGAATATCGTCAAAGGATTTTTATTTATAGCTCAATAGTTGAGAGAAGCACCCATTTGACTCGATCACATGATTAGATACTCTAAGCGCATGTTTCCTTTCAGCAAGTATGTGATAGTTGCCTTGGATCCTGCGTTCCATGCTTTTTTAGGCGACGTACGCAGGGACAACGTTTCACACATACTGCTATCCAAGTATCGAGAACCTCATCAATGGTCTTTTTGACTTGTTATATAATGATGATAGGTTTTACTCTACATCAACCACATGATTAGTCCCCAATTCCGGACCTATCTAAAAACTCTCAATAATCAATTTGAAACATCCTTAGAAGAACGCCAATGGTAATGTTACACATACCACTAGCTTCAAGTAATTTTCAAATGATTATTAATCAATACGAAACATCCCGAGTTAACATCAAATGATTGTCTCACATAGATCATGCAAGATGTTCCGGGTAATTTTCACATGATCATCTTGACTTAAGTTTTCAAGTAAATGAATGAATCATTTTAAGCTTTACACTCATATTTCGATAATTATATTAACGAGATAAACTCGATGGAGAAAGGGAGAACCTTCTCTTTTTATTATTAATGTCGATATATGAAGAGGAGCCTTATATAAATTTTTGATTTTTGATTTTTTGGCTTACTCTTTATGAGTGTAATACAATTGTCTATGAGGCTTTTATAAACTCAACCAATGATTACCTTGCTACAACATCCATGGCAGTACTAGGATCCCACCAAGTCACTTAGAGAAACATATAACTGCAAAAATAAAAATAAAGTGATTCAGTAATGATAAATTGCGAGGATGAATATTTCAAACGACTACCATGCCATTTCTAGCATCTGAGTTTCACATTCAATTATGAACGTATAAGGATTTTAGAACGATAAAGTGGAACTCAATCTATAGTCGTAAGAACTGTTTCAACCTAAAAAGGTTTAGAGTGTCATCCTAAATAGCTCATAATTAACTCCAAAAAATGAAATCTCAATAATGTAAGAAATCAAAGAGTATTATTTTTTTATGTGTATATGCATATAGTATGACACTAAATGCTCCCCCACACTTAAACTCAACATTGTCCTTAATGTTCAAAACCGAAAATTCTGATTTCTGACATAACAGCCCTGAAAAACTCAAAAATTGTACCAATGGGTAGGGAACTATCAAAAACATCCTACACAAAAATTGTTCTCATACGTATTTTATATAAGGTGTCAGAAGGGAACAGTGTTTCGATAAACGGTCTGACTTTTATGACCTCCGGACTGACAGACATGCAATCTGAAAAGTTTTTGGAAAAATACCGAAACTCAAATGTCCAGGCCTATCGCTCCAACTTAACATACTCCGAATTCAGATTTTCATTTTGTAAAAAAAAAGATGAGTCTGTCCTCTTTAAAAATTTGGGTCAACCACTCAAATCGGACTCTGTATGAAGTCTCGAGAGCTATTTTCATGACAACTGCGCAGTCAGAATTTTCTGACGAGAATTCGTCAAAACTTTCGTTATAGATATAGGGATTTGTAAAATCTAAGATGGGAATGCAAGATATGATATGAAAAACTAATAAAAATAAAAACAAAAGGGATGGAGATACAAAACCGATGGGTTGCCTCTCATGTAGCGGTTAGTTTAATGTCCTCAGCTCGACTTGGCATTCCAATTATGCTACTCCTCCAAAGGGAGTGAATCCTGAAGTCTTGTCACTTCTACATTCTCATTAAAGAATTTTTCATAATAAGGCTTCAATCTATGACCATTGACTTTGAAATTTATTCCAATTTTCGTACTAGTAATCTCAACTGCACCATAAGGAAAAACATTAGTAACAACATACGGTCTTATCCATCTGGATCTTAGCTTCCCAGGAAATAATCGAAGACGATTATTAAATAAAAGAACTTTTTGACACACAACAAAAAAAATTCGAGAAATCATCTTGTCATGGAAATTTGTTGTCTTCTCCTTGTAAATACGATAACTCTGGTACGCATCATTATATATCTCCTCTAGCTCGTTAAGTTGTAACCTCCTTTGTTTCCCCGCATTATCATAATCCATGTTGCACATCTTTGTCGCCCAATATGCCTTGTGTCCAAGTTCAACCGGAAGATGACAAGCTTTGCATAAATTAACCGATATGGAGACATACCAATCGGTATTCTGTACGCCGTTTTATACGCCCAAAGCGCATCGTTAAGCATATAACTCCAATCTTTCTGTGTAGTGTTAACGGTTTTCTCAAGAATGGATTTAATCTCTCGGTTCGAGATTTCAGCTTGCCCACTAGTTTGTGGGTGATATGACGTACCAATTTTGTGAGTTATGTTGTACTTCTTGAGTAGATCATGGAAGGATTTCTGAAAATGTGAGCCTCCATCACTGATAACCATTCTTGGTGTACCTTGTCTAGAAAAAATATATTCCTTCACAAACTCACAAAAAACTTGAGAATCATTAGTAGGGGTGGCTTTAGCTTCCACCTATTTTACAACATAATTCCACAGCAATAAGTTGTTGATGGTGGTTTTTAGCTTAGGGCGAAAACTGTAAAAGTTTGTCTACCTGACCCGGCATCAGAAGTAGTAGACCTTGATATATCTATATTTCGCAAGGAATTTGGAGAATATATCAGAATCTGATGAGTGCCTATGTCTCTCTTCACATTATATTGAAACTCAAGCTCCTAGATGAATTGTTCACTAGTATAGAGCCTAATGAGTACTTAAGGTCCTAGTTCCATTACTCACTAATGCCAGAGCCTGCCTAGTGTTTTCCTATGTTATGTTCTCAGCTGAACTCTCAATATTGACATGACATGACGATTAATGTTCACTCGCAACGGAGTAGCATAAATCTCCCGAAGTGTCAGTATTGAGACCTGCATGAAAACACTCACATAGGTTACATCACCCTCTGACAAAGAGATTAGCGTGTTAACACCCCTTTAGTTAAAAGTTAGCGCGATCGAACGCGTTTAAAATCCTTAAAGGAAATCTAGACTGTCCATATCAGTCTTAAGAAACAATCACGGCCACATGATTTGGCCACGCAATTCAATAGACCTAGTCTACTTCTAGCGGAACTAGTCGATCACAAGACGACCACTGGCGGGCCAACTAATACCCCAACCGGCCGGACTCCATTTAGCGCACTCCAACATCGTTGAACGCTAACCCCAGTGTGGGTGATCACGATGTTGGCAAGCGAGCTCAAACGATCTAAGACCGGCAAAAACGGTCTTAAAATCCATCGCGCCCGTCCAACTTTGCTAGCCTAGTTGGACGGCTTAGATCGTATCCCGAACAATGAAAGAGGTGCCAATGTGTTCACAGGTGGCCCAATTTTCTTCTCATTCGATCGACTTGCTCATAGCAAGTCAATGACGCATCAAACTATTCAATCGAACTAGGACGGACGCGGCTGCTTTGAAACCCTAATTTATGTTTGCGGCGGTATGTTATTGCCGTAAATCGATTATGAACGCCCATCTTCGCCAGCCTAATCGGACAACCTAGATTCGATCTCACTCAACGAGTAGGGTGCGGATACGTTCACCGGCAACCCAGCTACACCCATGGTTGATCGACTTTCTCACGGCAAGCTAAGAGCGTATAGAATCGTTCACCCAAAGTAGGGTGAACGCGGTGCTTTAGAAACCTTAAGTTGTCTTTGCAACAACAAGGTACTGTCGCAAATTAATCACGATCGTCCGTCTTTTCCAGCCAAAGTAAGTGGCTTAGATTCAATTCCAGGCGGACCAGAAGAGGTCAGCACGCTCACTGGCGCCCCTCCTTTGCATAGGGCCGATCGACCTGCTTGAACTAGCGCGCGACGCTTCAAATCATTTAGCCAAAATAGGGTTGGCCGCACGGCCCCTAAACCCTAAAACTACGACAATAAACAACTGCCGCAAATCACCTCGTCCATCCAACTTCGCTAGCCTAGTTGGATGTTGTAGATTTATTTTCAGAAAACAAACAAGGTAGCATTGTGACCACCGCCCATCACTCCTCCACAGGGAGCGATCGACCAAGTGATAGTTCACCCATAAGGCCCTCAAACGATCACCCAAAGGTGGCCGGTCGTGCTGCTTTTTTAAGACGCTCAATTCGTAACTGATTCAATCGATCTCTAAAACTACGATGCATCTAGCACATCGATTATTTTAAGCTGCTTGTTTGAAGGCGATGCTTTATAAACATCGACTATAAGCGATGCTATGCAAATATTGATTTCACAAATAACTTATTATTTAACCTAAAAGCACTATGTGCTGATTTTAGCGGCGAGTCTCATGACTTGACCCATTTATTCGAGACATCAAACATGTCACAAACTGGGGGATACTCACTGGGGTATTGGTCTGGAGGTTTACAGCGTGCGGTGTGCAACGCGCCCATTACGAGAAAGTGTCAGGAAGGACGGACGGTTAACAGTAATGAGAGTAGTACGTGAAGGTGTGACTAGTCTTCCTTCATAACGGAAACACGGTGATCACCACCTTCCGCACGACTCCACTTCTCCACTGCTTAACTTCCTCCACTTCCTATGAGATCAGGGTGCGTTCAATGACTTATATAAATAGGTTTTCAACCTATTTCAAAAGGATGAGTGTTATCAACACAAGTAGCCAGAAACCATTTTCTGATACAAGTCATAAAACAACCACACCTTCATAGTTCAACATTATGATCTCAAACACCTTCTTCGCTTCCCTCCCTAAGATCAACCCTTCTCCTTCACCTTGTGACCGAATTGAATCTGGAACGACCATTTTCTTAGTTTAGGCCAGATTCTTAGAGATTGATCTCTCGAATCTAAAAGTACTCCCGTGCAGTGCATTTGTTTAGGGTTTGAATTCGTTTCTCATCAACACACCCAAATTTACCAAAAACAGCAGAATCAGGTTTTACCCCAAAACAACTGGCGACCACAGTGGGTGATTGGTCTCTCGGTTGCAAAAAATCATTTCCCCTATCTCGTTTTCAATTTCCTAAATTTCTCAATATGGTTGATCTTAGGAATGGTTCAGAAACCCTCAATTGCAATTTACTTCTCCCAGCACTGACAATACTTCACATGTTATTCCTGAATCTGTTCTTTCATTCAAAACCCTCGTCGAGGCTATGGAGTCTCAATATTTAACAACTATTCATGATTTGATGAAAATGCTGAATGATATTGTCATGAATCAAGTTGTTATTGTCAAAACGCATGACGGAGTATTTGCGCTTTTGAAAGTCCTCACGGATCAACTATCAAAGGAACCAACGCGCATTCATTCTGAAGGAAACGGCACCAACAATTCATTTTGGATCAATACTGATGGTAGTAGTCCTTCTTCCAAGATTCATATTCCTATTCCTGGTGAGGAAGATGAAGCCTATGGTCATGTCGAATAGAAAGGCATCCACCAACCTAACGTGTCTGCTCATAAAGATCGGGAGATGTTTTCTCAAACTCAAAAAGAAGACTCGTGGGATTTATCACGTTCACATCAGAGTCCTCGCAATGAAAAGATGATTTCATTATGTGCGTCCTTCCTGGAAAATATCAATTCCCATATTGCATCAGAAGCTGCTAAGAGAACCGCTGGTGGACCCGGGAAAGCGTATAAAATTGAAGCGAAATAAAACGGGCCTACAGTAATACCGCAAGTGCACGGTCGTCAGTTGTAGCTCGTGCAAGTACGGGTCGATCCACAGAGACTGGGGGTGTTTGGAGTTTCTAGCTATTTGGGCTCTAAATTGCTATTGGGCTTCTAATTGTGCTTATGGCTTAGTGGGTTTGTTTGTAATGATGAAGTGCTTTAGGCCTTGGGCCTTTGAATGATTTTGGAATGAACTGTGAACTTGGGCTTAACAGTACAATTGTGAACTGGGCTTGGGTTTTTGAATTGCACTGGGCCTTGGGCTAACAATGACTGTGAATTGGGCTTTAGCTTTTCACTTGGGCTTTGATTAAGTCCACAGTGGGCTTTTGTAACGAATCTGGGCTTCAGCAGTAGCAGAAGCAGTGCACAGCAGCAGCAGAAGCAGTGCACAGCAGCAGCAACAGCAACAACAAGTAGTAGCAGCAGCAGTGCAAAGGGCAGGTGCTCAGCAGGGAAAGGGAGAGCAGGAGTTGTGCAGGCAGACAAGGTAAAGCAGGCTCTAGGCAGACAGGGCACTAAATCACACAGGGCCAAGGATGGCATTTACAATGACAATGAAGATGGTAGTGAAATAATGAGACAATGGATGATAAAACAATAAACACAAGAAAACAGATACAAATACAAAACACAAAACAGGTGACAGTGGCAGTAGAGAGTGATAGTGAAGAAAAGCAAAGGAAATGGTGAAAATGGCAGTGAGGATGGCAATGGAAATGAAGCAAAGAGAAAGACCAAGGCAGTGAAGTAAATGTGACAGTGAAGCAAAGGTAACAGTGGCAGTTAACAGGAAACAAAGCCAAATAAACCAAGGCTGTTAGCCAAGGGCAGGGAGGAGTTTGCAGCTGTGGCTAAGCTAAGGCTTAGAATCCACCTTGTGTCCTAGCTAAACAATGCAATTCTAGATTTAAAAACTTAAGCATCCAACTAGAATGGGAAGAGAATCAGCTTGCTCACTGATTTGCCCCCTCAGGCATATCAGAGCACCAACTACTTCCCATTACTCAAGCAAAACAGGCCTTCCTAGCAATTCATCATTCATTAGTGCACAAAGGTTTCATCTGAGCCTTAGCAGTGAACTCAGAACATAATTAACACTACAATGGAACTAAAAATGATCATTTAAACTACTAAACAGTGAATGAAAATTGCAAAAGAAGAACCCTAAAAATTAACAGTGAAATCAGCAAAGAACAAACATGAACAGAAATTGAAGAACCCTAAATATTAAATTGAAAATTAAAACTAAAATTAAACAGTGATTAACCCAAATTTGGGGGTATCTCGGCTAACCAAGAACACCCTTTAACATCCTACATCACTTCTTATTTATAGTTTACAACCAAATCCCTAATTTCACAAAACCCTAAATTTGTAAACCCTAACTTTTGGGGAAAAATCAAATTCGACATACCCATGTGTGAATTCTGCTCGACCCATGCCCTGTTGATGTTCTACTGCTCCTCCTCTAGCTCTTGTTGCGCTGTTGGCCTAGCCCTAGACTTCTGTGAACCCTAGCTTCTCTCACTGTCGAGTTTGCAGCATCAGGACTCGATGCTACAGACGAGAAAGGGAGAGACAAGGGTGGTGATTGACTCCTGAGTTTGTCGGGGGAAGGTGGTAGTGGTGGTGTTCGAGGTGGAGATGGAAGAGATGGTGGTGATGGAGTTGCAGAGCTCTGCAAATTTTTGGGAAGAAGGGGAAGAACTCGATGGAAATGGGATTAGGGTCTGTTTGTTTGGGGTGTAGGTGTTCGATTGCTAGGGTGTGAAGCAGGTGCAGCGGAGTTTGATGATCTGCGACAAGGAGCGATGGATGGGAAGATGGTAGGTGGATCCAACGGCGATACGGAGGTAAGCGTGGAGCGACCGTCGGATGAAGGGATGTAGCAAAACGGACGACCCAAGATGGAGATGGGCGTTGCGATGTAAAGCGGGGGCTTCGGAGTTTGATGTGCGATGATGGAGCGACCGTAGGATGCTGAAATGCTTCGATCTGACGGCTGAAATACGAGACGGGCTTGGATAGTGGAAATGTGTTTGAGTAAGGGTTTTGGGCCTTGGGTATGCCAAGCCCATATCTTCTTTAAGGACAATTCTTCTTCTTCAAGCCCACTTCTAGCCTTTTGGTCTTGTGCACAACATTCTTCGCGGCTTCCTTGTGTAATTCCTCCCGGATTTTCACTACTTTTCTGCTCTTTTCCGCTCTGCTATTCATCCAAACTTTATTTATTACCTAAAAATGCAAAATTAATTAAGAAAAATATTTATTCTTGAAAACAATGAAAATACAGAATATGGGATAAAATGTAGAATTAATGCACAAAAGATGAGTTAAATGCCAAGAAAAATATATAGAAATATGCACTTTTTAGCACTCATCAAATACCCCCAAACCTGAATTTTACTTGTCCTCAAGTAAAACAAAACTAAGGAAATCCTACCTATACCACTGTCGCTGGTCTCTCGAATGCATTTAGCGTATGCACTAAGCCTTTTAAACCACTAAGTGTCCCTAGTGGACGAGTTGAAGTCTCGTGAAGGTTTGCTTAGAACGTACCTACAAAGTTCTAGGTCAAAATATAAGCTCAGATTCCATCAAATGTGACATGTGCAAGTCAGTTAAGCTCACAGCAAAATGGAGATGCCAATCTAGCTATCGAAGGCACAATCTTAGCACTGATAACAAATAAGGACATGTGATAAGAGTGTAAAGTGTATCTACACATGTGTAAAGAAAGATCGGATGTTATGACTACTAATCACCAAGAGATAGTTTCTCAGGCTAAGAACCAAGGTCGAAATCTAGCTAGCTGTCCGGACTTTACGAGAATTGTGAATGAGTAGGAGGTATTTCACAATTACTCGCGTTGTACATCAATGGCATACACCCTCCTTGCTTATTACAATGAAAAAACAAAAGACTCTTTACATGACTCTTATTTACATTGACTACTCTTTTATTTTTGGAACAAGAGATGATGGAATTGATAAATACTTTTTTTTTTTTTTGCACAAGAACTTGAAATTGATTTTTACATATGGTAGCTCTTTTGATACATAACAAAAAGAAAAAAAAATTACATGACACTTTGCAAGAGGTAGCCCTTTTTGATGCACCCAGTTAAATTCGATGGTTGTCTTTCTTAATGTAACCTCCACCTTCTATCCCAACCAACCAAAGAACAAGTTAGTCAAGTTTCGTTCAGTATTCTAAAGTGATTGGCAATCGTGACTTCCTATCAAACACCTTGAAGATCGAGGCCATACATGTATTGGTAGATCGTGCGCGTGCAAATTTCTTATCACTATGTGAATTGTGCTAGAATCAGGGTGCCTAAATATCTAGACTAAGACTCCTAATAATTACATATTTGCACAAGAGTCAACATTTCAAGGTAAATGAGCTCCATTTTTATGTTTTTTTTTTTTTTCAATTTTTTTTTAATTTTTTTTTTTCATTTTTTTTTTTGTTTTTTCAATTTTTTCAAAAAGAGGAGTTTTGTTTTCAATTATGGCATATTATCAAAGTATCTACTTTTCACCCCCAAACCTAAACTAAACATTGTCCTCAATGTTTCAAAATATGAACAAAATTATAATACAACATATGAAGAGGATCATGTTGAGTAGAGAAAAAGGAAAGAGAATACCCGATTTCGGCGAAAGCAATATTAGAACTCCGTTATTCAAGGCAAGAATCCAACATATGTCAGCCGAGATCATATTGGATTAGCAAAATATATACAAAAGGAACAAAAAGGTTTTTAAGAAATTTATCTACTGGATTATATACAAAAATTCACCATACACTAACAATCTAAAGAGTTGAGGATCAACCCAAAAGACAAAGTGTAGAGGTTTCAACAGCTTCACACAATAATAATATGTAGGCATGCAAGTGAAGCTGTGAAACAAAATGAGCTACCCCCAAACCTGGATTTTCAACGGATAAAATTTTGGAAACAAAATCTCGCAGTTTTGGGGGTTCATCATGCACAAGGTCTAGCTCGAAATGAACTGTGCTAGGGACAGGCAAACATGCTAATTCCAACTGTGGCTCCTCAAAGATATTATACTTAGAGCAAAATAGTCCAAGAGGACTTGGGAAGCACACAGTTCCAATCCTAGATTAGGGACTCTCAGAAAAGTCGGTTTGACAATATGGGTACAAACCAAATCTAGGTTGGGTGGAAGGCCATCAGATTGTGACTTATGTAGGACGATAGGCACATCATTACTAATCACATCAACATCTCCTAAGTCTTCTACACGTGTCACAACATGCTTACCATGCTCACACAAATCAGAATCATCAACATCATCAGAAGAATTATTCTCATGCATCGGCAAATCAGTGGAAACATCACAACGTGACCCAGGTAGAGAATCAGACACAACAATTATATTTTCATGCATATTAGTGTCAACAGAAGATTCTATATTACCTAAGTCATCTTCATAGGACAGATGCACATGCTCAAAATCAGTATCAACATCACATGTATATGGAATACTAGAAGAAACATCATTCATGAAGGTCGAGGCAGAGAAGCCTAATGTATTTGAACCCAAAGGTTCCATAACATTTTCAGCATAGACATGTTCTTCTAACATAACATCATCATCATCATCATCATAGTAATATGCATACTTGTCCCTATTAGCAGTTGTGGTGTCATTAGTCAACTCATGTTCCTCTAGATTAGGTTCATATTCAATATCATACACATGAGAAGGACTAGACATGCTATTTCCAAAGTTCAATTCATTACCACCAATATCATGTGACAGTGTCTCAGTTTCCCTAATGGACTCCCAGTGACGGGTTTTCTCTGCAATCTCAGCTAAAAATTTCCATGCATCATCCACAGTTTTATCAAGAAATTCATCATTACACATACACTCAACCATGGCTCGAGATTTAAAGTCTAGTCCCTCATAGAGGATAGCGACAAGTCTCCACTTCTCAAATCCATGGTGTGGACATTCGCTCAACAAATCATTAAAACGTTCAAAATAGTCAAAAACAGTTTCCTCATCCAATTGGACAAAACAATTGATACTTTTACGAATAGCGATGGTCCTATGATGTGGAAAGAATTTTTTGAAAAATAGATCTGCGAGTTGGTCCCAAGTGTTGATTGATTGTGGTCTCAAACCGTAAAACCATGTTTTGGCCCTTTCCTTTAGAGAAAATGTAAACAAACGCAATTTCAGAGAGTCTTCGGACATATGATCAGGTTGCATAGTCCGACAAATTTGTTCAAACTCTCTTACATGAGTATAGGGGTTCTCAGAATCGAACCCTCGAAATAAAGGAAGTATTTGTATCATGCTTGCATTTATTTTAAAAGGGTTATTGGTTTGAGGTAAGACAATACATGATAATGGAATTTTTATTGTGGGATACATGTATTCATGGAGAGCACTAGGTTGGCCCATATTGTAAAGACACAAAGCCCACTATTTGGTTTTAAAGGGTTTGGATTTTTGGGAAAAATTTGGTTTTGGTGGGTAACATTTGGTTTTGTCGGGTTTGAAAAAGAAATTTGGTTTTTAATGGGTTTTTTTGGACCTAATGGGAAAAGAAAACCTTTGGTTTATTGGGTTTTGAAAACTTTGGTTTTAGACTTTGAAGACAAAGCCCATTTGGGAGCTTTTGGTTTTGATGGGAGCAAATTTGGTTCTAAAGAGGTAGAAAGTTTGGTTTTTAATTGGGAGCAAAAATTTTGGTTTTAGTGTTGGGAGCAAGCCCACTGTTGGTCTTGTGTTTGCTTTGGCTCAGCTGGTTTGAAAACGTTTGGTGAAACTGAGTCCAAAATCTCGGCCTAGAATTTGGGTACTCGGCCCACTAACGAGTTAACCTAGCGTGATCGGTTACAAGCTCAGCTGGGTTTAAAAACCCAGAATACAAAATACCAGTCCAAATTAAACAAGCTCACAAAAATTAAATACAAGCCCACAAATTAAACAAACAAGCCCACAGAAATTAATTACAAACCCAACAGAAAATAAAAAGCCCAAAAATTGGCTTTAATATTACAAGCCCACAATTAAAAATTGGAAGCCCACAATTCGGGTTCTCTTAAATGGGTTACCTTTTAAGCACAGCCCAGCTGCTCTGATATTGTTGCAAAAACCCAGTTGGGCTTTGGTTCTTTTCCTTGGTGGCGTCCCAGCAGAGGAAAAACAGGTTCAGAACAGCAGGTCCAACAGCAAATGAAGTGAAGCAGATGCAGATGCAAATGCTATGCAGTGAAATGCAAAAATAGCTAATAAAACTACAAGAAAAACACAGCACCAATCCCCGGCAGCGGCGCCAAAAACTTGGTGGACCCGGGAAAGCGTATAAAATTGAAGCGAAATGAAACGGGCCTACAGTAATACCGCAAGTGCACGGTCGTCAGTTGTAGCTCGTGCAAGTACGGGTCGATCCACAGAGACTGGGGGTGTTTGGAGTTTCTAGCTATTTGGGCTCTAAATTGCTATTGGGCTTCTAATTGTGCTTATGGCTTAGTGGGTTTGTTTGTAATGATGAAGTGCTTTAGGCCTTGGGCCTTTGAATGATTTTGGAATGAACTGTGAACTTGGGCTTAACAGTTCAATTGTGAACTGGGCTTGGGTTTTTGAATTGCACTGGGCCTTGGGCTAACAGTGACTGTGAATTGGGCTTTAGCTTTTCACTTGGGCTTTGATTAAGTCCACAGTGGGCTTTTGTAACGAATCTGGGCTTCAGCAGTAGCAGAAGCAGTGCACAGCAGCAGCAGAAGCAGTGCACAGCAGCAGCAACAGCAACAACAAGTAGTAGCAGCAGCAGTGCAAAGGGCAGGTGCTCAGCAGGGAAAGGGAGAGCAGGAGCTGTGCAGGCAGACAAGGTAAAGCAGGCTCTAGGCAGACAGGGCACTAAATCACACAGGGCCAAGGATGGCATTTACAATGACAATGAAGATGGTAGTGAAATAATGAGACAATGGATGATAAAACAATAAACACAAGAAAACAGATACAAATACAAAACACAAAACAGGTGACAGTGGCAGTAGAGAGTGATAGTGAAGAAAAGCAAAGGAAATGGTGAAAATGGCAGTGAGGATGGCAATGGAAATGAAGCAAAGAGAAAGACCAAGGCAGTGAAGTAAATGTGACAGTGAAGCAAAGGTAACAGTGGCAGTTAACAGGAAACAAAGCCAAATAAACCAAGGCTGTTAGCCAAGGGCAGGGAGGAGTTTGCAGCTGTGGCTAAGCTAAGGCTTAGAATCCACCTTGTGTCCTAGCTAAACAATGCAATTCTAGATTTAAAAACTTAAGCATCCAACTAGAATGGGAAGAGAATCAGCTTGCTCACTGATTTGCCCCCTCAGGCATATCAGAGCACCAACTACTTCCCATTACTCAAGCAAAACAGGCCTTCCTAGCAATTCATCATTCATTAGTGCACAAAGGTTTCATCTGAGCCTCAGCAGTGAACTCAGAACATAATTAACACTACAATGGAACTAAAAATGATCATTTAAACTACTAAACAGTGAATGAAAATTGCAAAAGAAGAACCCTAAAAATTAACAGTGAAATCAGCAAAGAACAAACATGAACAGAAATTGAAGAACCCTAAATATTAAATTGAAAATTAAAACTAAAATTAAACAGTGATTAACCCAAATTTGGGGGTATCTCGGCTAACCAAGAACACCCTTTAACATCCTACATCACTTCTTATTTATAGTTTACAACCAAATCCCTAATTTCACAAAACCCTAAATTTGTAAACCCTAACTTTTGGGGGAAAATCAAATTCGACATACCCATGTGTGAATTCTGCTCGACCCATGCCCTGTTGATGTTCTACTGCTCCTCCTCTAGCTCTTGTTGCGCTGTTGGCCTAGCCCTAGACTTCTGTGAACCCTAGCTTCTCTCACTGTCGAGTTTGCAGCATCAGGACTCGATGCTACAGACGAGAAAGGGAGAGACAAGGGTGGTGATTGACTCCTGAGTTTGTCGGGGGAAGGTGGTAGTGGTGGTGTTCGAGGTGGAGATGGAAGAGATGGTGGTGATAGAGTTGCAGAGCTCTGCAAATTTTTGGGAAGAAGGGGAAGAACTCGATGGAAATGGGATTAGGGTCTGTTTGTTTGGGGTGTAGGTGTTCGGTTGCTAGGGTGTGAAGCAGGTGCAGCGGAGTTTGATGATCTGCGACAAGGAGCGATGGATGGGAAGATGGTAGGTGGATCCAACGGCGATACGGAGGTAAGCGTGGAGCGACCGTCGGATGAAGGGATGTAGCAAAACGGACGACCCAAGATGGAGATGGGCGTTGCGATGTAAAGCGGGGGCTTCGGAGTTTGATGTGCGATGATGGAGCGACCGTAGGATGCTGAAATGCTTCGATCTGACGGCTGAAATACGAGACGGGCTTGGATAGTGGAAATGTGTTTGAGTAAGGGTTTTGGGCCTTGGGTATGCCAAGCCCATATCTTCTTTAAGGACAATTCTTCTTCTTCAAGCCCACTTCTAGCCTTTTGGTCTTGTGCACAACATTCTTCGCGGCTTCCTTGTGTAATTCCTCCCGGCTTTTCACTACTTTTCTGCTCTTTTCCGCTCTGCTATTCATCCAAACTTTATTTATTACCTAAAAATGCAAAATTAATTAAGAATAATATTTATTCTTGAAAACAATGAAAATACAGAATATGGGATAAAATGTAGAATTAATGCACAAAAGATGAGTTAAATGCCAAGAAAAATATATAGAAATATGCACTTTTTAGCACTCATCAACCGCTGCTACTTTACTCGGTCGATCTGAACCGTCCCAGAATGATGAAACTCGTAAAGATGTTCAGGAAAGCAAGCGTCCTTCCAATAAAAGGTCCAACCTACAGACAATCGCTAGTGAGGGTGGAAAGAAAATGCATCTGGGGAACGGCTATCAACAACCCAAACGTGCGGCACTAGCGCAGCAGAAAACCCAAACCCGGAAAGCTGCGACTAAGACGCCTGCACAGCAACAAGAAACTGGAGAGGCTTCTCTAATTTTCCCGTGTACAATTGAAGAGATAATCTAAATCCTAGAAGCGTGGATTCAAGACGGCGTCATCAAGCTACCTCCTACCAGACGTCCTCCAACCGAAGAAGAAATGGCAAATCCAAAATATTGTCGTTACCATAGGTTCGTCCATCACCCCACCGACGATTGCAACAAATTGAATCGCATTTTCAAAGAGAAGGTGGATGCAGGAGAACTCCAACTAAGCGCTGAAGGAGTGCACAAAGATCCTCTTCCGGTCATGAGTTGCATAGTTTCTGGGGACTCCATCCACGAAACCGTACAGACCGTGATGGAGTATTCATGCAAGCAACAATGAGCGAGTTTCTGCACGCAGGGAATCAGGGAGGAGCTGTTTCACCAAAAATAAAGAAGGCAGAATAAACTTACATACGTGATTTATCAAAGCCCGTCCATGTTCATGGTCGACCAAGGTTCGTGCTCGTAGCTGTCGCTCTTTCCTTTCAAGATCCATGGTCGTAATCACCACTCGTCACTGCCAAGGTTTGTGCTTGTAGTCATAACTCGTCCCTGTCAAGGATCTGGATTATAGCCATCCAAGCTCCAGCAAACTTGTTTTGTTCATAGTCATCAAACTGAAGGTTGGTCGAATCCTTAATCATTATTGTTATCTCCCCTATTTCGAATCATCGGAGAGAGCGTTGCATGCGTTGAGATGTTACAATAGAAACGATATTCTTTCCCATGAGGAGAAAACATGACTTGACGGCTAGCACTATATATGTGTCGTCTTCCCATCTGCCATATCGTATCGCCTCAGGAGAATGGGAAGAACTCAATTTTCGAAATCAAAGGTTAAGGGCACCCTCACTGGAGTTCTCTCTAGAAGCCGCTTCAATGCACGCTCTCTCCTGAAGCCGCTTCAAATCTCTCTCTCCTGAATCCGCTTCAGCGCTCTCTCCTGAAGCCTCTTCAATGCTCTATCCTGAAGAAGCCGCTTCAACGCTCTCTCCAGAAGAAGCCGCTTCAACGCTCTCTCTCCCGAAGCCGCTTCAATGCTCTCTTCAGAGGCCTAAGCCGCTTCAACACCTCATCAGGCCATACAGACTAACTGCATCATGTCTGCCACATCGCCGAAAAAATCAGAATCAGTGTTTCTAGATTTCCAATTTCCCATGGAAGGGGTGCATGAGATGCCAAAAGTTTGGATACAATACAGATCTATCAAACACGACTCTGATCAACAAGTGATGAATCCAAAAGATTGCCTCCTTCATCAATTCGTCAACCACCTTACCAGCAAATGCAATTGAAGTTCGTCTTTCAATAGAAAATAGGCTCAGGATAATTACACCTGGGGACTGCCAACACGGGATGCCTTCACGTCCCTCAACCAGGTTATTTATGATATAGCATCATCACTGTCAAAGCTTTACGAGCTGCCGGAAGTTCTCAACATGAAGCCGTACACTGCATCAAAGACTCCAAAGTACGCCGCAGAGATATTTTCACATATCCGGCCATGCCGTCGGATCTAGTACACATCTACACCTCCGTACAAGACCGCATTGTATTCCCAATCCGACTCAAAAATATAGCTCTAGTGACCAGACAGAAGTGTAACTGAGGACTGCTCATCGCATCCCATTCCATACAACAATCCAAGATTCAGAAGATGATTCAGGATGTCGCTTGGAACGAATTCCTTGAAGACTTGATAGCAGCACGTCGGTAACGGAACGCCTCTCAGCTCATCTACTTCGCTCAACGGCTCCTGAAGATCTTGCCTGTACAAGCTTTCCAAGCATGTCATCATCGCAATCAGAAAGGAAAGAATAGGTCTATGAGATAAAGAGTCAGAATAAATACAATTTCGTGTCAGTCAATGCTCAAGAGTTTAAAGAACATTTCAATTGCAACTCAGCAGCCCAGACACTAAGCAACTTAAAGTCAAGGCCTCTTGCAATTGAGCGCAATGGAGTTTGGTAAATTTCGAAACCCACTGGAGAGGTTAGATACTCATTCTTCTGGAGTCAGAACCTTATTACACATTCTGGAGAAGATCGGTGGTACTGTTGGATGGCTACATGCGCAAAATAGAAAAGAGAACCTACCTTGAGTTCTCCTGGATCGCCTTGTTGTTGATTATAACTATTGGAGATTGCTTTGTTGCCGTTGACGCTCGCTCTACCGCCGCTAACAAAGAAAGTCATTCACACCGAGCTAAATATCCAAGTTTGATCAACTACCCATGGATATTACACTCACAGGTAAGATACGAAGACAATATGAACTTACCTTGATGCTGACGATTGGCACGCTTATGATCGAGCTGCTGACAGTGATGAAGAGGAGCCGGCCGCTGCAGACGAAAGCATGGAGCCAGACGAGCAACAAAGACAGAAGAGGGTCGATACCGCTTTTCATACGAACGAAGTTTCTAGAGTTTGAACAGACGAAGGATTCCTTCTTGCTCCATCAACGGGAATGGATGACTGAGCGCACCGCACCCATACCTCATAGATGAGCTAGCAATACGCTACTACGAAAGCCACTGGCCGCATGAACCCGCTGCTGAAGGTCAAATTGGATTTCCCTGGTAATATCTACCTGCTTCGTCTTTTCAATTTTATTTTTCGTCTATCACCATCTAGTGCATACCCCGCAACAATGTCACTGTTACGTGCTAAGTAGGGGACTTAATGTTGATGGTGGTTTTTAGCTTAGGGAGAAAACTGTAAAAGTCTGTCTACCTGACCCGGCATCAGAAGTAGTAGACCTTGATATATCTATATTTCACAAGGAATTTGGAAAATATATCAGAATCTGATGAGTGGGTCTCTCTTCACATTATATTGAAACTCAAGCTCCTAGATGAATTGTTCACTAGTATAGAGCCTAATGAGTGTTTAAGCTCCTAGTTGCATTACTCACTAATGCCGGAGCCTGCCTAGTGTTTTCCTATGATATGTTCTCAGCTGAACTCTCAATATTGACATGACACGACGATTAATGTTCACTCGCAACGGAGTAGCATAAATATCCCGAAGTGTCAATATTGAGACCTGCATGAAAACACTCACATAGGCTACAACACCCTCTGACAAAGAGATTGGCGTGTTAACACGCTTTTAGTTAAAAGTTAGCGCGATCAAACGCGTTTAAATTCCTTAAGGGAAATCTAGACTGTCCATATCAGTCTTAAGAAAAAATCACGACCACATTATTTGGCCATGCAATTCAATAGACCTAGTCTACTTCTAGCGGAACTAGTCGATAACAAGACGACCACTGGCGATCCCACTAATACCCCAACCGGTCAGACTCCATTTAGCGCACTCCAATATCGTTGAACGCTAACCCCAATGTAGGTGATCACGTTGTTGGCAAAGCGAGCTCAAACGAGCTAAGACCGGCAAAAACGGTCTCAAAATCCACGCGCTCGTCCAACTTTGCTAGCCTAGTTGGACGGCTTAGATCGTATCCCAAACAATCAAAGAGGTGCCAATGTGTTCACAGGCGGCCCAATTTTCTTCCCAGTCGATCGACTTTCTCATAGCAAGTCAATGACGCATCAAACTATTCGATCGAACTAGGACGGACGCGGCTGCTTTGAAACCCTAATTTATGTTTGCGGCGGTATGTTACTGTCGTAAATCGATTATGGACGCCCATCTTCGCCAGCCTAATCGGACGACCTAGATTCGATCTCACTCAACGAGTAGGGTGCGGATACGTTTACCGGCACTCCAACTACACCCATGGTTGATCGACTTGCTCACGGCAAGCCAGGAGCGTATAGAATCGTTCACCCAAAGTAGGGTGAACGCGCTGCCTTAGAAACCCTAAGCTGCGTTTGCAGCAACAAGGTACTGTCGCAAATTAATCACGATCGTCCGTCTTTTCCATCCAAAGTAAGTAGCTTATATTCAATTCCAGGCGAACCAAAAGAGGTCAGCGCACCCACTGGCGCCCTGCCTTTTCATAGGGCCGATTGGCCTTCTTGAACTAGCGCGCAGCTCTTCAAATCGTTTAGCCAAAATAGGGTTGGCCGCACGGCCCCTAAACCCTAAAACTACGACAATAAACAACTGCCGCAAATCATCTCGTCCATCCAACTTCGCTAGCCTAGTTGGATGGTGTTGATTTATTTTCAGAAAACCAACAAGGTAACATTGTGACCACCGGCCATCACTCCTCCACAGGGAGCGATCGACCAAGTGGTAGCTCACTCATAAAGCCCTCAAACGATCACCCAAAGGTGGTCGGTCGAGCTGCTGTTTTAAGACGCTCAATCCGTGACTGATTCAATCGAGCTCTACAACTACGATGCATCTAGCACATCGATTATATTCAGCTTCTTGTTTGAAAGCGATGCTTTATTAACATCGACTATAAGCGATGCTATGCAAATATTGATTTCACAAATAACTTATTATTTAACCTAAAAGCACTATGTGCTGATTTTAGCGGCGAGTCTCATGACTCGACCCATTTATTCGAGACATCAAACATGTCACAAACTGCAGGATACTCACTGGGGTATTGGTCTGGCGGTTTACAGCGTGCGGCGTGCAACGCTTCCATAACGAGAAAGTGTCAGGAAGGACGGACGGTTAACAGTAATGAGAGTAGTACGTGAAGGTGTGACTATTCTTCCTTCATAACGGAAACACGGTGATTACCACCTTCCTCACGACTCCACTTCTCCACTGCTTAACTTCCTCCACTTCCTATGAGATCAGGGTGCGTTCAATGACTTATATAAATAGGTTTTCAACCTATTTCAAAAGGAAGAGTGTTATCAACACAAGTATCCAGAAACCATTTTCTGATACAAGTCATAAAACAACCACACCTTCATAGTTCAACATTCTGATCTCAAACACCTTCTTCGCTTCCCTCCCTAAGATCAACCCTTCTCCTTCACCTTGTGACCGAATTGAATCTGGAACGACCATTTTCTTAGTTTAGGCCAGATTCTTAGAGATTGATCTCTCGAATCTAAAAGTACTCCCGTGCAGTGCATTTGTTTAGGGTTTGAATTCTTTTCTCATCAACACACCCAAATTTACCAAAAACAACAGAATCAGTTTTTACCCAAAAACAGAAGTATATAAATTTTCCATTAGAATTGATAAAAGGACCCATAAAATCAATTCCCCACACATCAAATACTTCTATAATAAGAATTGGTGTGAATGGCATTTGATTTCGAGCACCTAGATTTCCCGTACTTTGACATCTATCACAAGATTTGCAAAAAAATATATACATCCTCAAATTGGGTATGCCAATAAAATCCACTTTCAAGTACTTTGAAAGCGGTACGTTTAGAACCAAAATGACCACCACGTGTATAAGTATGACAAAAAGCAAGAATGGATTGAAATTCAGAATTAGGTACGCACCTGAGGATGACTTGATCGGAACCGTATTTCCACAAGTAGGGCTCATCCCACACATACTGCTTGGCTATTTTCTTAATCTTGAGATTTTGAAAATTAGATATTGTACTAGGTACTTGTCTTGTTACCAAGTAGTTCACTATATCCACGTACCAAGGTGTCGAATCTTTGATTGAGAAAAGTTGTTCGTCTGGAAAATGATCTTGTAAGGGAAGTTCTTCTTCGGAAACAACAAGTCTACTAAGGTGATCCGCAACAATATTTTCAACACCTCTTTTATCCTTGATTTCGTAATCAAATTCTTGCAATAGTAGTATCCACCGTATAAGTCTTGGCTTAGCTTCTTTCTTCCTTAATAGGTACCCAAGTGCTGCGTGATCAGAATACACAACCACTTTTGAACCCACCAAATATGATCTTAATTTTTCTAGTGCAAATACTATAGCCAAAAATTATTTCTCAGTGGTAGAATAGTTTATTTGCGCATCGTTTAAGGTCCTAGATGCATAATAAATCACATGAGATAACTTGTATACTCTTTGACCCAAAACGGCTCCAACTGCATAGTCACTTGCATCATACATTAAATCAAATGGAAGACTCCAATCCAGTGACTTGATAATTGGTGAAGTTATCAACAATTCTTTCAATCTATCAAAGGCATCCTTGTACTCCTTGTTGAAATAAAAAATAACCGCTTTTTGCAATAAGTTGCACATCGACAGTGATATTTTGGAGAAATCTCTGATAAACCGCCTGTAAAAACCTTCATGACCAAGAAACGAGCGAATTTCCCTCACCGAAACGGGATATTATAAGTTCTTATTAAGTCTATCTTTGATTTGTCAACTTCGATCCCTCGAGAGGACACAATGTGGCCGAGCACTATTCCATGGTTAACCATAAATTGGCATTTCTCCCAATTAAGAAAAAGGTTAGTGTTTATGCATCTTTTAAGCACAAGTTCAAGATTTTGTAAACAAATATCAAATGAATTTCCATAAACACTAAAATCATCCTTTAATACATCAATGATGCGTTCCACGTAGTCAGAAAATATACTAACCATACCTCTAAAAAGTGGCAGGCACATTGCAAAGACCAAACGACATCCTTCTATTGGAAAACGTACCAAAAGTACAAGTGAAAGTAGTCATCTCTTGATCCTACGATGCAATAACAATCTGATTGTAGCCTGAATAACCGTCCAAAAAGCAATAATGTGAATGTCCCGCTAACCTTTCTAACATCTGATCAATGAAAGGCAAAGGAAAGTGATCCTTTCGGGTTGTTGTATTAAGCTAGTCTATGCACACTCTCCATCCAGTTTGAACTCTTGTAGGAACAAGTTCGTCATCTTGATTTCTAACAACAGTGACACCTAATTTCTTAGGCACCACTTGAACTGGGATAACCCATTTTCTGTCAGAAATTGGGTAAATCACCCCCACACTTAATTAGCAATTTGAGGATCTCTTTCTCCATGACCTCCATTATTAGGGGGTTAAGCCTACGCTGAGCATCACGTACCGGCTTAAAATCATCTTCCACTAGGATTATATGCATGCACATGGATGGACTAATACCTTTGATATCAGCAATTGTCCAACCAATAGCCGTTTTGTGCTCTTTCAGAACCCTAAGTAGACGTTCTTCTTGTATTGAGGTGAGGTTCTTTGAAATAATCACCGGAAGTTCTTGTTTATCACCCAAGTACGCGTACTTTAAGTAATCCGGAAGCGGCTTCGGTTCTAGTTTCGGTGCCTGCACAATAGAAGGTAAAGAAACCTCATTAGTTATGGGTAATGAAATATAAGGAATATTACCCGTTTTTGATTCTTTTGCTAAGTCAACGTCCAGGTTTGGCTGCCCGTGAACGTCCAAATCAATATTATTCCATAACACAACTCCATGTTCATATTCACCGTTCAAATCAAACATTTTTTGCGCTAACGAACCAATAACATCAATAGAGAAAGCAGAGTGAACATCACTAGGATAGCGCATGGTTTCGAAAATATTGAACCGTATGATCTCCTTATCAAATTCCATAATGAGTGCACCACTATCAACATCAATCTTCGCCTTTGCAGTTTTCATAAACGGTCTCCCAAGAAGTAACAAAGTAGATGGACTATTTTCTCCATCCTGCATATCCACAATGTAGAAATCAACCGGAAAGATTAACTGATTCACTTGAACTAACACATCCTCCACGACCCCCATAGGATATATATTGGACTTGTTAGCCGATTGAATAATAATCCTTGTCTCTTTTAACAGACCGAGATTCAAAGAATCATAGACATCGACTGGCATAACACTTATGTATGCTCCCAAATCAAGTAAAGCACACTCAAATCGTCGGTTACCAATGGTAACGGGAAATGTGAAACCGCCAGGATCTTCGCACTTTGCAGGAATCTTCTTTAGTAACATAGTTGTAGCACTTTCGCGCACCTGAGTAATCTCATTAGCAATCAACTTATCCTTCCGTGTACACAAATCCTTCAAAACCTTGGCATACCTAGGTATGGTTCTGATGGCCTCAATAAATGGAATATTGATTTGTATCTTGTTGAAAATATCCATAAGCTCCTTATCTTTAGCTTGCTTCTTGGATTTGGCAAAACGACTAGGAAAAGGAGGTGGTATAGTAAAATTGGGTACCGTGTCCTTAGGTTGGTCGTTTGGGGTTGGATTTTCCTTAGGTACGGTTTCCGACTCTACTTCCTTCTCAATATTGTCACTAGGTACATGTACTGTTCCTGTATCCATGTTACAATCTTCTACTTGCCTTCCACTTCTTAAGGTTACTGCCTTGACGTGCTCTCTTGGATTCATAAACGGTTGAGATGGGAATTGTGTTGATGCTTGTTGTTAGAGCATTGCTCGGTCGAACTCGCATGCGTTGCTATCTCAAGCATGTTTGTCAATATTAGTGATCTAAACTATATGTCTTGATTTCTAGTATACTTATGACTAAGTCTCGGTCTAGGATAGTTAGGAATAGTTGAGCTCCAGACTCCATGACGATTATCTTGCAAAGACGATGAACTACTCAATGAACCAATGGAACTTCATCCGACCAAAAGGTATGTGGAGACTTGAACTCATCTTGTCACTCAAAAGTCTATCTACTCTATCTCATACTCTTGAGACAAAAGTCGTATAAGTATGATAGTTTTCATACATAGACATTTGCTATTTCGAGCCGAGTTTACTCGCCTATCTTTTTCTCGAAATACATGTTGGTAAGCTTTTGCTTTAACCATCTTCATCTTTACCCGTGATAAAATTCATGATAACGTTTCAATCTTGAAAATAGCTTTGATGACGATAGTCGATTCTTTAAGTCTAACGACTGTTATAACATTATAGAAGAATATTTCAACGATTGAAATGTAGAGTTGAGAATATGTAACCACCTATGGATGTAAGCATATAGTGTGTTCGCACATTAGCGTATAAATCCATGTGCCGGAAACCAAGTGCGTGCATATGTGTGCATGCGGTATTGGTGAAGGAGACAGGTTGGATACGCGTACCCGTACGTGTACTGGCGGAAATTCACGTCCGTGAAATTCTGCTGAGTTTGAACTTTACGAACTCAAAAACCAGTCACCTTAGGTACGCGTACTGGCGGAACTTTTTCACCCGAAATAGTCTGCTGAGTTTGGAAACTAAAACCAACTCAAAATCTTGTAGCCAAGGTACGCATACCCGTACGCGTACCCAAGCTAGTTATTTCTCAAATCGGTAGTTCATGGACTTAAAACAACAAATTATAAGGAATGCAATCTTTGCAAACCGTGGGTATATTGGTCATGAATTGATTCAAATGAATCAAACCGATTTTGTTTCAATTGTGTCTATGTATAAAGACCTAAGAAATTGAACAACTCTTGAACTAGTTCTTATGAGTCATTTGAACTAGTTATGAGAAAGATGAATACGGTTAATACGATAGAACTCATATGGCTAACCATTGTTCAACCATTTGTGAATCAACCAATGTACACGTTTAGGTACGGTTACTCAAACCTAAATGAATACATTTCATTTATGTGTGACAAGTTAAGTTTCGATCTAACGGTTGAAAGATAATAGCTTGGATAAATCAGGTTTTTCATCTAACGATGATTATTGAATGCTTTGTTACCAAGGTAACTTAGATTGCAAACCCTGATTTGAAAACTATATAAGGAGATGTCTAGTAACTATGCAAAACTAATCCCTACACCTCCTGTGTGATACTAGTTGGTTTGCTAGAGTCGATTCTCCTTTAATCGTAAGCTTCTTCTCGAGAGTCGATTAAGGACTGAAAGACTTCATTGGGATTGTGAAGCCAGGCGAAACTACTTCTCTTGTAGTTGAGCGATCTGATCTTGCCGTTTTCTATCGTACGAGTTCAATTGAATAATTAACTTGAGATTATATCTCCGATAGGGAAAGATAAAAAGAAATCACAAACATCTTCGTTTCATCGTTTGTGATTCCAGAATATCTAGTTTCGCTACCATACGATTTAGATTATTGTGAGGTGATTGATAATACTAGGTTGTTCTTCGGGAATATAAGTCCGGTTTATAAATTGGTTCTTGTTCACCTTGATTTTTTATCAAAAGACAGAACAAAACTTTTAGGTTTATCTGTGGGAGACAGATTTATCTATCCTTGTAGACTTTTATGTGTGATACAGATTTGTTTACTAAAGTCTTCGACTTTGGGTCGTAGCAACTCTTGGTTGTGGGTGAGATCAGCTAAGGGAATCAAGTGCGTAGTATCCTGCTGGGATCAGAGATGTAAGGAGCGCAACTGCACCTTGAATCAGTGTGAGATTGATTAGGGTTCAACTACAGTCTAGACCGAAGTTGGTTTGTAGTAGGCTAGTGTTTGTAGCGGATTAATATAGTATGGTGTTCAATCTGGACTAGGTCCCGGGGTTTTTCTGCATTTGCGGTTTCCTCGTTAACAAAATTTTTGGTGTCTGTGTTATTTCTATTTTTCATTATATTTTGTTATATAATTGAAATATCACAGGTTGTGCGTTTGTATCGATCAATTGTGAAATCCAACCTTTGGTTGTTGATTGGAAATTGATTGATCCTTGGATATTGGTCTTTGGTACCATCCAAGTTTATTATCCTTGTATTTTTTAAAGACTCACAGATATTTATTTGCTTGGGTAAAATCAAATGAAGAGAGAGATATTAACTCCTCGATATACCTTTCTCTAGATTGAGTCTGACTGTCTAGTTGATTCTCTAGAAAGCATATTGGAGTTAGTCCATACAAATTGCTAATCGAAATATTGGGTGAGGTTGATGGACCCCCGCATTTTCAATTGGTATCAGAGCAGGCAAATACCTTAAAACTTTATAAGTTTGTGTTTGTCCGATCCTCAAAATTCTATCCCTATGGGAAATCTTTTTGGGAGACTTTCTCATGGCATCTATAACGCACACCAGATCTCCTTATAGATTGTTCAGAGATTATTTATTAGACCTACGGTCCCTCATAATAATCACATTCCATCTAGTATGTTGGAAAATCTAGATGTGAGGAAACAATCTAAGGAAAAAATTAAAAGAAAACATAATCAACGTTCAAAGGTATGGGCTCTCACAAGAATTACTCTTAATCTCTTAGAGGAATACTACCATAAAGTATAAATGGACAAGGATCTATTTAGGGCGTTTGAAAATGTTTTGAAATTCTTAGAAAATCTAAATTCCCTGGAAAATTTGAATTACTCTGATAAAAGTCCTGTGCCTGTCAAATCTTTTGATTATGCACAAACTGTTCCCAACACCAATTCATGTGAAGTCAATAAGAGTTCGTATGTAATTGGCAAAGGAACCATTTATCAGAAAAGGCCAATTCCTGGTCATAAGAAAAGGATCCCAAATGATTCTAAGTATTATCAATATACTTCTGATTCTGGCTAAAAATATCACCCGAAAAACTCGCATGAGAAATTCTCTGCAGTTTCCAAACACCTGATTTGAGGTTTGGTTGCACCCCATTTGTACATAACTTGAGATGGGGCAAGTAACGGGTTGATTTTGATTTAGTTCCTTTTTTTATAAGAAGCTTTTCAGTAGGTACTTTCCTTAATAATGTATGTACTTTCAAAAACCTACTTACCTTTAGTGGGTCGCGGTTCGTGTACGGGTCCAAGCCCATGAGTGGGTATAAAATAAGTTTGAAGTACGCGTACTCATCTTCCTCCCCAAACAGTCCGCGTACGTGAACTATTCTAGGGTTCATGTTTTCTCTCTATTAAAGCTTGTTGAAGAACAATTATTAAGACATTCTTCAAGATAAAAAGTCAAGTAAGTAATTGAAAAAGCGGGGGTCTAACAACACCACCCAATATTTCACTTAGCAATCTGTATGGACAAACTCGAATATACTTTTAAGAGAATCAACAAGACTCAATCAATTAAAAGTATAACAACGAGTTTATATCTCTCTCTTGATTTGATTTACTCAAGCAGGAACTGCGAGTTCTAATCAAATACAAGGAACATCTCGGATGGTACCAAAGACCAATATCCGAGGATCAATCAATGACAATCAACAACCAATATTCTAATTGATGATCTAACGCACAACCTGTATTATTTAAATTATAAATATAAAACAATATAACGCGGAAACTGAAATAACACAGACACCACAAATTTTGTTAACGAGGAAACCGCAAATGCAGAAAAACCCCGGGACCTAGTCCAGATTGAACACACACTGTATTAAGACGCTACAGACACTAGCCTACTCCAAGCTAACTTCGTACTGGACTGTAGTTGAACCCCAATCAGTCTGCCACTTATCCAAGGTACAGTTGTACTCCCTGCGCCTCTGATCCCAGCAGGATACTGCGCACTTGATTCCCTTAGCTGATCTCACCCACAACTAAGAGTTTCTACGACCCAAATTCGAAGACTTGATGACAAACAAATCTGTCTCAGACAGACAAGTCTATCGAAGGATTAATCTGTCTCCCACAGATAAACCCTAAAAGGTTTTGTTCTGTCTTTTGTTAGCAATCAGGGTGAACAGAAACCAATTGATAATCCGGTCTTATATTCCCGAAGAACATCCAAGAGTTATCAATCACCTCACAACAATCTTAATCGTATGGTAGCGAAACAAGATGTTACAGAATCACAAACTATGAGACGAAGATGTTTGTGATTACTTTTTATATCTTACCTATCGGAGATATCAATCTCAAGCCAATCAATATGATTGTACTCGTACAATAGAAAATGTAAGATCATATCACACAACTACGATAAAGTAGTATCGGTCTGGCTTCACAATCCCAATGAAGTCTTTAAGTCGTTAACCTGGTTTTAGAAGAAGAAAATCAAAGGTTAAAGGAGAACCGACTCTAGCACGCAGACTAGTATCACACGTAAGGTGTGGGGATTAGTTTTGCATTGATGCTAGATGTCCCCTTATACAGTCTTTCAAATCAGGGTTTGCCATTAAGTTACCTTGGTAACAAAGCAATCAATATCCACCGTGAGATGAAAAACTTATTTAGATTCAAGCTAATATTTCTCAACTGTTAGATCGAAAACTTAGCTTGTTACACACAATTGAAATGCACGCTTCTAGGTTTGTTAACCGTACCCAAACGTATGCACTTGTTGGTTCAATAATAGTTAACCAAAAGGTTATCCATATGAGCATTTCATATCAACCATGTTCTTCTTTGCTATAACTAGTTCACATGACTCAAATGAACTAGTTAGAGAGTTGTTCAATTGCAAGGAATTCTTATGTAACTATACAAGACACAATTGAAGCAAAGATGATTTGATTCACTCGAATCGGTTCATGAACTTTTATAGCCACGGTTTGCAAACTGCATTCCTTAGTCTTTTTAAGTTTAAGTTCAGAAATCATCTTCAGATATATAACCTTCTTAAGTTCGCAGACTTGATTCGCGGACTTAAGTTAGCGGACAGAGTTTACAAACTCCAGCAGAAATTCTCGGGATGAGAACTTCTTCGGTTCGCGGACTTAGCTTCACGCACTAGTTTGTCAACTCCAGCAGAAATTCTCGGGTTTGAGAACTTCGCCAGTTCGCGGACTGAGTTCGCGGACTTGGCTCACGCCATTCCTCCGATTCTCTTGATCAACAAAGTTCGCAAACTTTGGTTCAAGGAATAGGACTTATACATAAATGTGTTTCCACAATAATGCTTGTGTCCACATTGGTTATGTAATCTAAACTCTCATTCCAATCATTGAAACATTCTTCGTCAAAGGAATTTTCAAAGTGATTGAAACATATCATGACTTTCGTCACTGGGTAAAGATAAACTTGGTCGAAGTGAAAAGCTTACCAACACATATTTCGAGATACAGATAGGCGAGGTATACTCGGCTCGAAATACCAACTGTGTATAATCAAAGTCTATATATAGCATACGACTTTTTGTCTCAAGAAGTAGGAAATAAAATAGATAGACTTTAAAGTGATAGATAAGTTCAAGTCTTCACATACCTTTTTGTCGAGAAGTTTCATCGGTTCCTTGAGTAGTTCTTCTTCTCGTATGATGAATCGCCATGAAGTCCTTGAGCTCAACTACACTTTCTATCCTAGTCCGAGACTTAGCTATAGTAGACTATAAATCAAGACTTATAGTTTTGATCACTAACATTGACAAACATGCTTGAGATAGCAACGCATGCGAGTTCGACCGAGCAATGCTCTAACAATCTCCCCCTTTGTCAATTTTAGTGACAAAACTATCAATACATATGGAATACAAAAAAGATAATGAAACTTTAGTAGATCCTATTCCACATGTCTAATCTTCAACGTTCCTCGAAATCTTCGTCATTTCCAAGTACTCCAATGATCCCAAAGGTTGTAAGTTTAGCATCACCGTTGTTGAAGATCCGTAGCTATAACAATGAGAAAACATAATTCTCGATCATTGTTATACAGTGCCATAGTATTATTACATAGTGTCAAAGTTCAATTGTCACAATTTCAACAATAATACTACGGTGATATGTATCACTCCCCCTTAGTCAATACTCCATCTCACATGGAAACCACTCCCCCTTACACAATGATCTGAAAACCATATGTATTTGTAGTGTGAACTACATATTAATTCTCCCCCTTTTTGTCAATAAAATTGGCAAAGGTACAAGAACGGGATCATAATGAAATTTCCGTAAGAGACATTTCATGACTAAAAGAAAGAATGCATACCAACTAATTTAGATGCAATCATAAAGCCGAAGCTAAATGCATTCATCAAGGAGTTTAAAGATACAAGATAACCCCTCTAAAATTCTATATCCGCACACCCGTCAAGATATGACCATTAAGAAAAAGTTCAAAAGAACTCTCCCCCATTTGATGTCATTCCCGAGAGAACAACAACGAGCGACCTTAATTTCAAAAGAAAAGAAGGATTTTTATTGGACACTAAAACCATAAGAATGATTTTTATATCCAAAAACTCAATCAAATTAATCACAAGTAAACCCATGATTAATTTAATCAGAATACGCAACCAAATTAAACACAAAAAGTGATCAATTTAATTGATTATGCTCAACAATAAGTAAACTTACGGAGCTACGACTAATTTTAACGATAAGGAATGATTACCTTATACGTTCATATACTCAACACAAGAAAAACTTATGGAGTAATAACTAAATAACCAAACAAGATGATTAATTTAGTTCATAATGATCGACATATAGTACCTTACGAAGCAACAACAAAGCCAATCAAAAATAATCAACTTGGTTGTTTAGTGCTCAACATAAGATACATTACGGAGCCTCACAGTATTACATAAACTATGGATCAGTAAAGATCAATACTGTGGAATACACAAGGATTAATTCTATCTTCCATCACTATTCGCATAACGACATTCAATAGATATAATCCTTGCAAACAAAAGATTTTAACCTATCTTCCGTCAAAGATTGAAAATATAGGCTTAACTTTTGTAATTGTCAAAAGTCCATTCATTCTTTAACCAATACATGAATATCGATCACAAATGAACTTTACTTTTGACCAGGTATGGGACAACCATAGTTCACGGACATAAACACCAATATCCCATAACAAGTTGCAATATAACAAATCATAAAGATTAAATACTGCAAAAACATCATCCTCCAAATATTTTTAGAATTTTTTTAAACCAAAAACCCTAAAAAGAACAAGAAGATGAAAAATAATAATAGTTATGTGTAGTCACAATCATTGCTATTCAAGCACTAGTTATTCTTCCAATTAAACCAAAAAAAAGACATACTAGGCAACAATGTCTTTGAGAAATTCTTTATCATTCCCGAACTCCTTGTCGTCAACAACCATTGGTACATAAGGTTCGTGAAGATAGGAGTTAATATCAACAAACCTCCTTGGTTGGTGATGTCGAACCAGGGCTTTCTGAATTTCCAAAGATCTTAAAACGCAAGCCTTAATATCATTAATCTCCTTTCTTACTTCCTTCAACTCATCAAGAAAATTGGAAAACTTCTGAGAGTTAGAAGGGACAACCCTTGGCTTTCATGTATTCTTCCTTTTTCTTTTCAAGGACGGATTTAGTGGAGATATATTTTTTTCCTTGATTGATGGCTTAACAATCATGTTGACATCCTTTCCATCCAAAGACATGATGCTTAAGGGAACAGTTATAAACAACTGATTTTTGTGAGTGGAATTCACAATCTCAACAAGCAGTCTTAAGATATAAAGGATATCAGAGAGGAAAAAGGAATGTAGGGTTCGCAACCTTTAAACAGGTTCGTGGACGTCCAACTCTAAACCCTATAAAGAGTAGAATTATCGATAATAACCCTTCCTTTTATTTGATAGACATAAAAAAAAACCATCCAAAAAAAAATCCTAAATCTTGTGCGTTCACAACCTTGTCTCTTTTGATCAGGCACATGAGACAAGATTTCCCAAACAACACAATTAATTTGTGTTGTGGTGAACAACAATTTGTCCACCATTTTCCTCTTGAGAGGAATCCTCTGACCTCTGTCTATAAAAACGATTTGACCATGCTTTCTTCTCTAATGATCTTGGTTTGTCTGTGGAAACTAACTTCTTAGAAGAAGATAAAATCCTACATACCTCAGCGGTCTTCTGAGCAAGTTTAAGCTTCCTTGCTAATCGATTTGCTCTTCGTTGAAGTATGTTAGCATGCCTCACTTGATGTTTGTACTTGTAACATCTTGATAGTTCATGACCCTTCTGAGAACAAAACGAGCACGTCAATCTTGAATAATATTCAGGCATCTGTGGTGTGACTGCAGCTAGACACAAGGTAGATACTGAAACATTACAAACAAAGTTTCCAAAAGATGGGTCAATTGATTCTTCCATCTTGATTGGGTTCTCTTCTTCACCGAAACCATCAAGGTTGATATATGTATTGCTACAATTATCAAAATCAATGTTTTCACATAGAAGACCGACACTTGATTTCATTTCTTCATCAGAATCATAGATTTCAGACATCTCATCAAGTGTTACAGCAAGACCTTTGTTCCCATTATATTTTCTACGATTTGGGCACTCGTTTGCAAAATGACCAAAACCTTTACACTTAAAGCATTGTGGCATATCTTCGTCATCAGCCTCGTCAGCATCCCTATTTTTAGGAGGAACATGATTGTGAGGTTTATCTGATGACCTGGGTTTGTATCTTGAAAACCGTTTACTTCTCTTCAATAGAAGATCCCTAAAATTTATTGTGATCAAGGAGACTCATTTGTCAAGATCTTCATCTGAAAAATCACTCTCGGACTGATCATCCTCAGAGACATAAACAATTTTACTCTTATCAAGTAATTTAGTGTTCTTTTGTGCTTTAAAGGCAACATCCTTTCCAATTTTGGATGTATGCTCATGGTCAAAGATCTTTAGCTTTCCAACCAATGTATTTCTGGAAAGATTATCAAGGTTATTTCCCTCAACGATGTCATGCTTCTTAGACTCGTATCTAGATGGCAGCGATCTGATAATTTTCATCACAATGTCCTTTTCAGGAACAGTCTTACCCAATGCAAAAGATGCATTAACAATTTCAGACACTTTGTGATTAAACTCATCAAATGTATCTTCATCTTCCATACGAAGGTTCTCCCAATCGGAATTAAGGTTTTGAAGCCTAGCTTCCTTTTCACTGGAGTTACCTTCGAATATGGTTTCTAAGATATCCCAAGCATCTTTAGACCTAGTGAAATTAGACACATGATGCTGAAGATTTGGGGTAATGGCATGTATGATGGCATTCAAACCGTCGGAGTTTTGCTTTGCAGCAAGTATCTTGGCAGGACTGTATTCACCAATATTCTTGGGAACGTTTACATCTTTAAATGCCACAACGGGAGCATCATATCCATTAACAACATATACCCATGATTGAAAATCACGTGCTTGAAGAAAAGCTCGCATAGCAATTTTCCACCATAAGTAATTAGAGTCATCGAAGACTAGTGGTACGTTAATAGAGATAGCACCTCTGTCCATAGAGTCTGATCGCTACAAACACATACTTGTAAGGTCTTAAACGCGTTTGCCTGCAATGATACCAATTGAAAAAGCGGGGGTCTAACAACACCACCCAATATTTCACTTAGCAATCTGTATGGACAAACTCGAATATACTTTTAAGAGAATCAACAAGATTCAATCAATTAAAAAGTATATCAACGAGTTTATATCTCTCTCTTGATTTGATTTACTCAAGCAGGAACTGCGAGTCCTAATTAAATACAAGGAATAGCTCGGATGGTACCAAAGACCAATATCCGAGGATCAATCAATGACAATCAACAACCAAAGGTTGGATTACTCTAATTGATGATCTAACTCACAACTTGTATTATTTCAATTATAAAGATAAAACAATATAATGCGGAAACTGAAATAATACAGACACCAGAAATTTTGTTAACGAGGAAATCGCAAATGCAGAAAAACCCTGGGACCTAGTCCAGATTGAACACACACTGTATTAAGCCGCTACAGAGACTAGCCTACTCCAAGCTAACTTCGGACTGGACTGTAGTTGAACCCCAATCAGTCTCCCACTGATCCAAGGTACATTTGTACTCCATGCGCCTCTGATTCCAGCAGGATACTGCGCACTTGATTCCCTTAGGTGATCTCACCCACAACTAAGAGTTGCTACGACCCAAAGTCGAAGACTTGATGACGAACAAATCTGTCTTACATAGACAAGTCTATCGAAGGATTAATCTGCCTCCCACAGATAAACCCTAAAAGGTTTTGTTCCGTCTTTTGATAGTAATCAAGGTGAACAGGAACCAATTGATAATCCGGTCTTATATTCTCGAAGAACAGCCTAGAGTTATCAATTACCTCACAACAATCTCAATCGTATGGTATCGAAACAAGATGTTGTGGAATCACAAACGATGAGACGAAGATGTTTGTGATTACATTTTATATCTTGCATATCGGAGATATCAATCTCAAGCCGATCAATATGATTGTACTCGTACGATAGAAGATGCAAGACCATATTACACAACTACGATAAAGTAGTATCGGTCTGGCTTCACAATCCCAATGAATTCTTTAAGTCGTTAACCTGGTTTTAGAAGAAGAAAACCAAAGGTTAAAGGAGAACCGACTCTAGCACGCAAACTAGTATCACACGTAAGGTGTGGGGATTAGTTTTGCATTGATGCTAGATGTCCC
Source organism: Papaver somniferum (assembly GCF_003573695.1). Classification (NCBI taxonomy): domain Eukaryota; kingdom Viridiplantae; phylum Streptophyta; class Magnoliopsida; order Ranunculales; family Papaveraceae; genus Papaver; species Papaver somniferum. The sequence goes on along the minus strand of NC_039358.1, from coordinate 156,816,041 downwards.
CTTATATAGTCTTTCAAATCAGGGTTTTCCATTAAGTTACCTCGGTGACAAAGCAATCAATATCCACCGTTAGATGAAAACCTAATTTAGATTCAAGCTAATATTTCTCAACCGTTAGATCGAAAACTTAGCTTGTTACACACAATTGAAATGCACGCTTCTAGGTTTGTTAACCGTACCCAAACGTATGCACTTGTTGGTTCAATAATAGTTAACCAAAAGAATTAGCCATATGAGCATTTCATATCAACCATGTTCTTCTTCACCATAACTAGTTCACATGACTCAAATGAACTAGTTAGAGAGTTGTTCAATTGCAAGGAATTCTTATGTAACTACACAAGACACGATTGAAGCAAAGATGATTTGATTCACTCGAATCGGTCATGAACTTTTATAGCCACGGTTTGCCAACTGCATTCCTTATTCTTTTTAAGTTTAAGTTCAGAAATCATCTTCAGATATATAACCTTCTTAAGTTCGCAGACTTGGTTCGCGGACTTAAGTTACCGGGAAAAGTTTACAAACTCCAGCAGAAATTCTCGGGATGAGAACTTCGCCGGTTCGCGGACTGGTTTCGCAGACTTAGATTCACGCACTAGTTTGTCAACTCTAGCAGAAATTCTCGGGTTTGAGAACTTCGGCAGTTCGCGGACTGAGTTCGCAGACTTGGCTCACGCCATTCTTCCGGTTCTCTTGATCGACAAAGTTCGCAAACTTTGGTTCAAGGAATAGGACTTATACATAAATGTGTTTCCACAACAATGCTTATGTCCACATTGGTTATGTAATCTAAAATCTCATTCCAATTATCGAAACATTCTTCGTCAAAACAATTTTCAAAGTGATTGAAACATTTCATGACTTTCGTCACTAGGTAAAGATAAACTTGGTCGAAGCGAAAAGCTTACCAACACATATTTCGAGATATAGATAGGCGAGGCATACTCGGCTCGAAATACCAACTGTGTATAATCAAAGTCTATATATAGCATACGACTTTTTGTCTCAAGAAGTAGAAGATAGAATAGATAGACTTTTGAGTGATAGATAAGTTCAAGTCTTCACATACCTTTTTGTCGAGAAGTTCCACCGGTTCCTTGATTAGTTGTTCTTCTTGTATGATGAATCTCTATGAAGTCCTTGAGATCAACTACACTTTCTATCCTAGTCCTAGACTTAGCTATAGTAGAATAGAAATCAAGACTTATAGTTTTGATCACTAACATTGACAAACATGCTTGAGATAGCAACACATGCGAGTTCGACCGAGCAATGCTCTAACAGTAATTTCTTACCCACTCCCTTGTTTTCTCCTAGAATCATGAAGAGTGTTAAGGGTTCAAAAGGTTTTTCAAATAGCCAAAAAATTTCATCCTCTTCCATGGATCTTCCTATTGAACAAAATTCTATTAGGATTAGATTTGTGGATGAATCTTGTAGCAAAGTATTTGAAAAGATTTCTTCTACTGGGTTTATTTTAGATAAGAAATTGGATGATGCAAGTGGGTATAAGGAGGATTTATCTTGTTTTAAAAAATTCAAGCTTGGAAAGATCTTTGATGGCCTTGGTGAAGGTTTTGATACTCTTACTAGAATTTTCTATGCCAACATTTATGATTTTGTTCGTGAATACATGGAATTTAAAACCATGGTCAATAGAAGAAGGATTCCAGTTAATAGAGAATTTATTTCAAAAATTACCGAAATTCCTTTGGGTGATTTTCGCCTCTCTAGACCAAGCGATGAACGACCTTCACAAGAAGCCATTTCAAAGGAGCTTTGCGGAAAAAGTGTTGTGTGGAATAAAGGAAAATTTCCCACTAGTCAACTAAATTTTCCATTGAAAGCTTTTGGAAAACTGGGGATTTCTAACCTTTGTCCTTCAACAATTGAAAATTCTCGTTGGAGCCGTGAGTTTGCAGAATTGGTCTATTACCTTGAGAAGGAAATCATTAATCTCGAATTTGTGGATTCATTATTTGTCAAATGTTGGATATGACTTTCGTCGACAAGAAGTTAGGCTACCCTTGCTTGATTGAGCACATTTGACGCAATTTATCCATTGAGCCCATTGGGAATTCCATCGGAACTCCCAAGCTTGTTCGGCCATGTACTTTTGGTCGAATGAGGGAATATGATTGCAAAAGGAAAAGGTGTGACACAATTGATGACTCGAGTGATTCTTCTTCGAAGCTTCTTCACCAAATTTACAAAGGTGTTTGTAAGTTGAATACCAAAGTAAATTGTGTCCAAGAACAACTACTTGTGATTGCCACCAAGTATCCCGAGATTAAAGAAGACATGGACAAGGTTTGTTCCACCTTCATGGACTCCGAAGATGAAAATGATGAGTAATTTTTCTCTTGTGCTTCTTGGTGTTAAAGTTCTCTCGTCTTTCTAGAAAACTTCTTATTTTTTCTGTTTTATTTAAGAAGGATTACTAGAGTTTGGAATAGCCATTATTGTGAGTACACATAGCTATGTCCATCGTTTTTCATCTTTATCTTTTAGGTTTATTTATTTAAATTCTACAAAATTGTTTGGAAGATGATTTTTTTTTGCAGTATTAATCTTTATGGTTTTATATATTGCAATATGTTATGGGATATGTGTGTTTGTGTTAGTGAACTACTATTGTCCCATATGATATCAAAAGTTATCTCTTTTATATTTCGATATGCGAGTATTGATACAAGATCGATGAACTTTTGACAAACAAAAGTTAAGCCTATTATGTCAATTATTGATGGAAGATAGGTTAAAATCTTTTGTTTACAAGGATTATGTCTATTGTATGTCATTGTGCAAATAGTGATGGAAAATAGAATGAATCCTTGTATATGCCGCAGTATTGATCATTCTCTGATCCATATTTTATGTGCATACTGCAATGCTCCATAAGTTTTTCTTGTGTTGAGCATAAGAAGATTGAGTTAATCATTCTTTTATGGTGAACTTAGTCGTAGCTCCGTAAGCTCTCTTATGTCGAGCATTTCCAACTAGATTAATCATAAATTCGTTTGTGGTTATTTTGGTTGTGTATTCCGATTAAATTAATCATGGGTTCTCTTGTGGTTAGTTTAATTGAGAATTTTGGATATAGAAAATCATCTTTATGGTTTTTGGTGTCCAATAAAATCCTTCTTTTCTTGTAAAAGTAAGGTCGCTCTTGTTGTTCTCTTGGGAATGACATCAAATGGGGGAGAGTTCTTTTGAACTTGCGCTTAATTTTCATATCTTTGCGGGAAGTGCGGCTGTGGAATTATTTAGGGGTTATCTTGTATCTTTATAAACTCCTTGATGAATGCATTTAGCCTCGGCTTTATGATTGCATCTAAACAAGTTGATATGTACTTTTCTTTGGTCTTGAAGCGTCTTCGTGGAAATTTCATTAGGATCCCGTTTTCGTACCTTTGCCAATTTTATTGACAAAAATGGGGAGAATTAATGTGTAGTTCACACTACAAATACATATGATTTACGTGCTTTACGGGTAATTATGTAAGGGGGAGTGATTTCATGTTGAGACGAAAGTATTGACTAAGGGGGAGTGATACATATCACCATAGTATTGTCGTCGAAGTTGTGTGATATGAGAACTTTGATGTTGTGTAATAATACTATGACACTGTATAACAATGATCGAGAGCTTTTATTTTCTCAATGTTATGGCTACGGAACTTCAACAACTATGATGTTGAATTGAACATTTATGGAATCATGGGAGTACTTGGAAAAGACGAAGTTTTCAAGCAACATTGAAGCACCAAGGAGATCAAGCATGTGGACGAGAAGCTGCAAAGTTTTATTTATTTTGTAATCCATATGTATTGATAGTTTTGTCACTAAAATTGACAAACAGGGAGATTGTTAGAGCATTTCTCAGTCGAACTCGCATGCGTTTCTATCTCAAGCATGTTTGTCAATATTAGTGATCAAAACTATATGTCTTGATTTCTAGTATACTTATGACTAAGTCTCGGTCTAGGATAGTTAAGAATAGTTGAGCTCCAGACTCCGTGGCAATTATCTTGCAAAGACGAAGAACTACTCAAGGAACCAGTGGAACTTCATCCGACCAAAAGGTATGTGGAGACTTGAACTCATCTTGTCACTCAAAAGTCTATCTACTCTATCTCCTACTCTTGAGACAAAAGTCGTATAAGTATGATAATTTTCATACATACACATTTGCTATTTCGAGTCGAGTTTACTCGCCTATCTTTTTCTCGAAATACGTGTTGGTAAGCTTTTGCTTTAAACATCTTCATCTTTACCCGTGACGAAAGTCATGATGACGTTTCAATCTTGATAGTCAAATCATTATGTTTAACGACTGTTATAACATTATAGAAGAATGTTTCAACGATTGAAATGTAGAGTTGAGAACATGTAACCACCTATGGATGTAAGCATATAGTGTGTTCGCACATTAGTGTATAAATCCATGTGCCGGAAACCAAGTGCGTGCATATGTGTCACGTCCGTGAAATTCTGCTGAGTTTGAAATTTACAAACTCAAAAACCAGTCACCTTAGGTACGCGTACTGGCGGAACTTTTTCACCCGAAAAAGTCTGTTGATTTTGGAAACTAAAACCGACCCAAAATACGATATCCAAGGTACGCATACCCGTACGCGTACCCAAGCTAGTTATTTCTCAAATCGATAGTTCATGGACTTAAAACAATAAATTATAAGGAATGCAATCTTTGCAAACCGCGGGTATATTGTTCATGAATTGATTCAAATGAATCAAACCGATTTTGTTTCAATTGTGTCTATGTATAAAGACCTAAGCAATTGAACAACTCTTGAACTAGTTCTTATGAGTCATTTGAACTAGTTATGAGAAAGATGAATACGGTTAATACGAAAGCACTCATATGGCTAACCATTGGTCAACCATTTGTGAATCAACCAATGTACACGTTTAGGTACGGTTACTCAAACCTAAATGAATATATTTCATTTGTGTGTGACAAGCTAAGTTTCGATCTAACGGTTGAAAGATATTATCTTGGATAAATCAGGTTTTTCATCTAACGGTGATTATTGAATGCTTTGCTACCAAGGTAACTTAGATTTCAAACCCTGATTTGAAAACTATATAAGGAGACGTCTAGAAACTGTGCAAAACTAATCCCCACACCTCCTGTGTGATACTAGTTGGTTTTCTATAGTCGATTCTCCTTTAATCGTAGGTTTCTTCTCGAGACCCTGTCGATTAACGACTGAAAGACGTCATTGGGATTGTGAAGCCAGACGAAACTACTTCTCTTGTAGTTGAGCGATCTGATCTTGCCATTGTCTATCGTACGAGTTCAATTGAATAATTGACTTGAGATTATATCTCCGATAAGGCAAGATAAAAAGAAATCACAAACATCTTCGTCTCATCGTTTGTGATTCCACAATATCTAGTTTCGCTACCATACGATTTAGATTATTGTGAGGTGATTGATAATACTAGGTTGTTCTTCGGGAATATAAGTCTGGTTTATCAATTGGTTCTTGTTTACCTTGATTTTTATCAAAAGACAGAACAAAACTTTTAGGTTTATCTGTGGGAGACAGATTTATCTATCCTTAGAGACTTTTCTGTGTGATACAGATTTGTTTACTAAAGTCTTCGAATTTGCGTCGTAACAACTCTTGGTTGTGGGTGAGATCATCTAAGGGAATCAAGTGCGTAGTATCCTGCTGGAATCAGAGACGTAAGGAGCGTAACTGTACCTTGAATCAGTGTGAGATTGATTAGGGTTCAACTACAGTCCAGACCGAAGTTAGTTTGTAGTAGGATAGTGCCTGTAGCGGCTTAATACAATGTGGCGTTCAATCTTGACTAGGTCCCTGGGGTTTTCTGCATTTGCGATTTCCTCGTTAACAAAATTTCTGGTGTCTGTGTTATTTCTATTCCGCATTATATTTTGTTATATAATTGAAATATCACAGGTTGTGCGTTTGTATCGATCAATTGTGAAATCCAACCTTTGGTTGTTGATTGGAAATTGATTGATCCTTGGATATTGGTCTTTGAAACTGTTAGAGCATAGCTCGGTCGACCTCGCATGCGTTGCTATATCAAGCATGTTTGTCAATGTTAGTGATCAAAACTATGAGTCTTGATTTCTAGTCTACATAGCTAAGTCTCGGACTAGGATAGAAAAGTGTAGTTGAGCTCAAGGACTTCATGGTGATTCATCATACAACGACGAAGATCTACTCAAGGAACCGTGGAACTTCATCAACAAAAGGTATGTGGAGACTTGAACTTATCTATCACTCAAAAGTCTATATATTCTATCTCCTACTTCTTATGAGACAAAAAGTCGTATGCTATATAGACTGGATCATACACATTTGAAATTTCGAGCTGAGCATTCACTACTTATCTTTTTCTCGAAATCGTGTGTTGGTAAAGCGTTTCGCTTTGATCAAGTTTATCTTCACCTAGTGACGAAAGTCATGAAAAGTTTCAATTACTTTGAGAATTGCTCTGACGTGAAACGGTGTATGAATAACGGCTATTTAACGTCCTCTGAGAATGTATCAATGATTGGAATGAGAGTTTAGATTACATAACCATGTATTCCTTAATCCGAAGTTTTCGAACTTTGTTGATTGAGAGAAACCGGAGGAATTGGCTTTGCCAAGTCCGCGAACTGAAGGAAGTTCTCTTACCGAGAATTTCTACTGGGATTTTCCAAAAACTCGTTTGCGTGATTAGTCCGTGAACCTAGTCCGCGAACTGGCGGAAGTCTCTTTGCCGAGATTTTCTGCTGAGTTTGGAAAACTTTGCCGGTTGCCTTAAGTCCGCGAACTTGTTTGTGAGCTTAAGTGGTTATGATCTAAAGATGTGCTCTGAACTTGAAACTTAAATTACTAAGGAATGCTTTATGCAAACCGTGTCTATAAAGTTCATGAGCCGATTCATCGAACCGAATCATCTTTGTTTCAATTGTGTCTTGTGTAGTTACATAAGATCTCGTAGCAATTGAACAACTCTCTAACTAGTTCATTTGAGTCAATTGAACTAGTTATGGTGAAGAAGAACTAGGTTAATATGAAATGCTCATATGGTTAACCTTTTGGATTACTATGCTGAACCAACATACATGTACACGTTTGGGCATGGTTTTCACAAACCCAGTAAACGTCTACCCAAGTGTGTGTGACAAGCTAAGTTTTCGATCTAACGGTTGAGAAATATTAGCTTGAATCTAAATCAGGTTTTCATTTAACGGTGAATATGGATTCTTTGTAACTAAGGCAAAACCCTGATTTGAAAACTATATATAGGAGACATCTAGCATTGTGCAAAACTAATCCCCACACGTCTGTGTGATACTAGTGTGCTCGCTAGAGTCGATTCTCCTTTAACCTTTGGTTTTATTCTCTAAAGCCAGGTTAACGACTTAAAGACTTCATTTGGATTGTGAAGCCAGACCGATACTACTTTTATCATAGTTGTGTGATCTGATCTTGCATCTTCTATCGTACGAGTACAATCTTTGATTGGCTTGAGATCGTGAGAGTTATCCGATAGGCAAGATAAAGAAGTCACAAACATCTTCGTCTCACTGTTTGTGATTCCTCGAAAAACCGCTTGTGTAGTCAAGAAGGATTGTTGAGAGGTGATTGATTAATCTAGGCTGTTCTTCGTGCATATAAGACCGGATTATCAATTGGTTCCTGTTCACCTTGATTTTATATCTTAAGACGGAACAAAAACCTAGGGTTTTTCTGTGGGAGACAGATTTATCCTTTGATAGACTTTTCTGTGTGAGACAGATTTGTTTATTATCAAGTCTGCGATTTTGGGTTGCAGCACCTCTTGGTTGTGGGTGAGATCGGCTAAGGGAATCAAGTGCGCAGTATCCTGTTGGGATCAGAGGCGTAGGAGTACAACTGTACCTTGAATTAGTGGGAGACTGATTGGGGTTCAACTATAGTCCAGTCCGAAGTTAGCTTGTAGTAGGCTAGTGTATGTAGCGGCTTAATACAGTGTGTATTCAATCTGGACTAGGTCCCGGGGTTTTTCTGCATTTTCGGTTTCCTCGTTAACAAAACTTCTGGTGTCTGTGTTATTTCTTTTCAACAAGTTGTGCGTTAAAGATCATCAATTGGAAATCCAACCTTTGGTTGTTGATTGATATTGATTTATCCTTGGACATTGGTGTTTGGTACCATCCAAGTTATGTCTCTTTGATAAAGACTCGCAGATTTCCATTGGCTTGAGTAAAGATCAAATCGAGAGATCGAGATATAAACTCATTGATGTATCTTTTTATTGATTGAGTCTAACTGTCTAGTTGATTGTCATAAAAAGTATAGTTTGTCCATACAGATTGCTAAGCAAAATATTGGGTGGTGTTGTTAGACCCCCGCTTTTTCAATTGGTATCAGAGCAGGAAAACACGTTTAAGACCTCATAAGTCTGTGTTTGTAGCGATATGATTATGGACGAGTCTATCTCTAATAATGTACATGTTCATAAATTACCAGATGATTTTCAAAGCTTGGATTCACCGGAGAGGACTGTCACATCTAGGTCACTATCTAAACATTATCTTAATGTAAAACCTGTTGAAGTCTGGGAAACACGCCTAGAAAAACAGTTGGATGAACTTTCTGATGAAGGTGATTCAAAAATATTGACAGAGATGTTGATGAGGAAGTCTCTGAGTATGTGAAGGTTTTGAATTCGTTCGAAAAGAAGAAGATGACAACTTCTCATGTCACTCCTCTTATGACTCCTCTCTGTCGAGAAAACAAGAAATTGAGAAGATGTTACGCAGGTGTTTATGTTTCGAATCGTTCTAACGAATCGATCCTCAAGGATTCTGAGGAAAACTGATACACGCATTTATGTGTCTAATTTGTCCTCAATGTTTCGTATTGTTCTTATTATGGTGTTTTGTGTGTTTGTAGGTATTTTTTTGGAAATAAATATTTTTGGAAATTTCGGCTCGAAAAGTTGCCCGGGCACCCTTGGAGGACACGTGTTATTCGGACTCTCACTGTTGGTTAAGGGGCACCTCAATTACTAAGGGGCACCTTCTTTGCTATTCGCACCCCAGCTGTTGGTTAAAGGATAACCCCTTCTTCTTCATCTTTTGAAAATTGAAATTGGCGGGAAAATAGTCACAGTTGCTGGCAGAATTTTCGATCGAATTTCCGACGTGATTTAGTGAGATTCAATCCCTGAAACTTAGTGGGTAGACGTGATATGTCGTAACAAAGCTGGTATGGGCGCTTGTTTCGATCGAATTTGGCTGGATAACTCGCAAGAAGAAAACAGGGCAAACCACATATGGGAAAGATACTCGGGATTTTTGTACCATGTTGAGGAGATTTCGTGAGGATATTGCATGTATAACTGATACTGGTATTAGGTAGAAACGTGCTGGAGCAATTTCGTGTACAACAGGCGCATGAGAGAGTTAATTCAGGGAAGAAAATATCCGAAGAATATTTTTTCTTCAAGACGAGTTATGGAGAATTTGATGAAGTTATGACGAGATATTTTGGTGTTGAAAGGCTATATAAGTGGCTGAGGATTAGTACGAAGGGGGATGGATAGTTAGGGAGACTTTAGAAGACAACAGAGGAGAGAAATCAAAGTTGCAGAGAACTCCATTGTTGCTGCTGGTGAAGAACACACGAAGAACAACGGCCCATAGAGAACCGTCGTTCATGCTATAGTGGAGCGGAAAACTTATTTGCACGGTAACAACGACACTAGGGCAGACTTATCTGCAACAGTGACAGCTACACAAACCTTATATCGTTCTTTGTAACAGTTTGGTTTGTAATAGAAATAATTGTTACAAACCCGGTTTAAGCATTATTTCTCCCATTTTCTTCATTTGTAAACCCCTTGAGCAATAAAAATGATTTTTGAGCGTGTTTCCAATATGATGATGAGCTAATTCTCCCACAACCAAGGCAGTGAGGAAGCTATTTACGCATGAATAATTGGTAATCATTTATTTCCTCTAATTTATAATTTATAATTCACTCAATCACTGCTTTTCCAGAGTTTTTAATTGTTTTCAAAAATTGTCTTCATTAGTTGTGATTCAATTAGATAGGTTATGCTTTGTTTAGATAATCTATGCTTAGGGATACAATTAATATTTGAGAATTTTCCAGATTATTTGTGAATTAAGAAATAAGAGTCTTAAAATATAATTAGAGTTTTGGATTGTTTACGATAATTTATTCATGTGTAATAGTGAAATCAGTGTCTCGGTTGCTTTCTAATATCTTGAAGTCAATTTTGTAATAAGTTTTCTTTGTTTTTAAATTTTTATTAAGTCTAAAATTCATTGCCTTCACAAGTCTTAAAACAACCTTTTTATCACTATCTACAACAACTTCGAAAACACATCAAATTTTTGGCGCCGCCGACGCGGACTTGTCTTTAGGCTAGAGTTTTTAGATTTTTTTAAGTTTTTATTTGTTTTTATTTTATTTGTTCTTCTTTACGTTTTTGGGTTTTTGTCTTTTCCTTACAGATTTTGAACTGGGAGTGAAAGAAAATTTTACCAAAGCTTTGGTGAATACTTAAATACTTGGAGTAAAAGACAAAGCGAAAGGAGCGAAAGAAGAATTTTTTTTTTTTGTTTTTATTAAAAAAAAAAGAGAAAAAAAAGAGACATTTTATTTTATTTATTTATTTTAGACTTTCCTTTTCTTTTGGACTTTGGACTTGGACATTTGGACATTCTTTTATTTTTAAACCCTACGGAAGGGTAGTATTAAATAATAAACTGTTTGCAGAGAAGGACGGTGATTACGATATCACCTCGGCCCCTCGGGTTCATACACGACATTGGAGTTGTGGCCCGAGTAGACTTCAGCGGTTCATCCCACGTCTGGAACGGGAGGTAAGTTTGTCGAAACACTCGCGAATCCCCTGTCAGCGAGTTACTGTATTCCTTCGATTGCATATATGTTGAGGACTTGAAAACGGCTGCTTTAATTTCCTAGTAAAGGGCAAGGACTGGCCATACAAGATAAGGGTTCGGATTTCATCACCGTTCTCTTCTTGCCCGCCTTAGGAAAACAAAACCAAACGCGAACCTAAACCTAAAATTTGGAATAGAATGAGACCTATAGGGTAACGAGCTTAATAGGAAAGTCGTTCGAAAAATATTGGTTACTCTTTTGAGCATACTTTGAAGTTCATGATGGTTTCTGTGAGTTGAATGCGTGACTGCGCCGCCTTGGAATGCGGTGAGGCCTTGGGTATCAAAGCTCTACGTAGCTTCCCTCGCCTCTATTCAACTTACTTTGACTCGGATTAATTCCAGAGGGGTTTGCTCAAATTGTAACGAATTCCCATTCGAAGGATTAGAAGCTGGTCTAGAAACAATCTAAGTGGAGCCATCATGCTTTTTGTTTGCTAGAAATCAGTAGGTTTGTTGTGGTGGAGTCAGCCTTGTTTGTGTTTGCATAGAACTTCCCTTCCTTTTAGGACTTTTTTCTTTTTCTTTTGTTAGTGTATGCCCGAAAGGGCTTGGAAAATAAATACTTTTGGCCGTTTGATTAGTGACGAGCCTAGAAGTTCTTCTTGTGAAAGCGGGGAGCTCGAAGACTCTTCTTTTGAGAGCCCTGTTTTTGGAAACTTTAGTTTTGAGAATCTGTCTCTTCATGAGGAAAGTACCCCTAGTACTTCAGTTGTGCCAGCGATGGCAACTTCAAAAGATTACAAGTTCCCAACTAGGACCAACCGAGCTTCGTGCATTAAATTGCCAGCCAATACGGCTAATTTCGAGATAAAACCTAGTATTCTTCAGATGATCCCTATGTTCTTAGGAAAATATGATGAGAACCCTTATTTTCATATTAGGGACTTTGAGGAAATCTGTGGGACACTTAGAATAAAAGACCTCACTGATGAAGTTTTGAAACTTAAGATGTTTCCTTTTTCCTTGAGAGATAAAGCCAAGACCTGGCTGAACAACCTACCACCTGAGTCCATTGAAACATGGCAGAAACTTGTTGTTGCTTTCTATATGAAATTCTACCCTGAGCATAAAACTGCAGCTGTTAGGCAGAAAATTAGTGCTAGTGTGCAACAAGAGGGAGAGTCTCTTTATAGGTTTTTAGAGAGATTCAATGATCTCCTATCCCAGTGTCCTCACCATGGATTTGATAAAATGAAACTTGTTGAGATTATTTATAATGGTTTAGACTATTCGACCAAAGCCATGGTCGAGTCTATGTGCGCTGGTGAATTCACCAGTAAAAATGCTGATGATGCTTTTACCTTCTTAGGAGTTATTGCTGAAAAATCCCAACAGTGGGAGTCTTGTGTTGAACCTCCTAAAAGACTCTTGGTCAATAGAAGTAACACCAATGTGGTAGATACAAGGTTCGAGTCAGATGCTAAGTTTGTTGCTTTGTCTAGAAGGTTAGAAGCTTTGGAATTGAATCATCCTAATTATAGGTCTCTTGTTGAACCTGATGATAGGATTAGAGCCGCTCAAGTCTCTAGTTGTGGAGTAGATCCCAATAACTCGTTTTGGGAAGGTCATGTTAGTGAAGAACAAGCCCATGCTATCTATAACAACGTTAGGTTTGAGAACCGTCAGAAGTTTGACCCATACTCAGAAACCTACAACCCTGGTTGGAGAAACCATCCTAATTTTTCTTGGTCTAAGGTCCAGAATCAAGGTTAGTCTAGTAATTATCAGCCTCCCCCAGGTTTTGTTTATGCTAAGAACTCTTCAGGTCAACCCCAGTTTCAGAACCCTTCGGATAAAAAGATCACAAGTTTAGAAGACACTCTAGCCTCGTTTATTAAAATCTCTGATAAGATCAACCTAATGGTTGCTCAAGGGATAGAAGAAAGTAAAAATATAGGTTATGCTAACTCCCAAGTTATTTCTGAGTTAAAAAACCAGGTTAGTCAGATAAATGAATCTTTGATGGAAAAAGGTAAGTTTCCTAATCAAACTCAACCCAATCCTAAAGCAAATAAATCATACAATCATGTGAACTCTATTACAACCCTTAGGAGTGGAAAGAAAGTTGACAATAAGGTTTCCATGCCTGATACTGAACATGTTGTAGTTCACCCTTCTGAGCCAGAAAATGAGGAGACTGATAGAGTCTCTAAAGAGACCAATGAGGGTCCTGCTGAGCCCGACTTTGTTCCCAGAGCCCCGTTTCCCCAGCTGCTAGTTCCAACTAAGAGCGAGTCGAACTTTAATAATATATTGGAGGTTTTTAAGCAGGTTACTATCAAACTACCATTGTTGGATGCGATTAAGCAGATTCCAGCTTATGCTAAGTTTCTTAAGGACTTGTGCACACGAAAGCGTAAGCTTAATGTCCAAAAGAAAGCCTTCCTAGCTAGTCACGTGAGTTCCATTATTCAGAATACAACTACCCTAGGTATAAATACCCAGGGTCCCCTACCATTTCTTGCACAATAGGTAAATACCATGTTGAGAAAGCTTTGCATGACTTAGGAGCCAGTGTGAATTTACTTCCATACCATGTGTACCTCAAGCTAGGACTTGGTGATATGAAACCTACCCAGATGACACTTCAGTTAGCTGATAGGTCTGTTAAAATTCCTCGTGGTGTGATCGAGGATGTTCTTATTGAGGTCGACAAGTTTATTTATCCAGTGGATTTTGTTATCCTAGATACCTAACATGTCCCTGACCCAGAGAACCAGACACCAGTGATTTTAGGTCGCCCATTTTTATCAACATCCAATGCGATCATTAATTGTCGAACTGGTACTATGAATTTGTCTTTTGGTAATATGACTATTAAGCTGAACGTCTTTCATATTAGTAAGATACCCTCTGAACTAGATGACTCGAGCATAGAAGAGGTAAACATGATAGGAACATTATTCGAGGAGTCATTACCAAACACTTTGTTAGAAGATCCGTTAGAGAAATGCCTAGCTCACTTTGGGATTAATTTTGATGATGATAATGTGATTAATGAGGTGAATGCTTTGTTAGATTCAACCCCTTTGTTAGACACTAGTAACGGATGGAAACCTAAGTTTGAACCACTACCAGTTTCTAAGTCTACCCTAGTTCCTTCGTTAGAAGAGCCTCCTAAGGTGGACCTAAAACCATTGCCAGATACCCTGAAGTATGTGTTTTTAGGCCCGTATGAAACTTTACCTGTGATTGTTGCTTCCGACTTGGATAGTGATCAGGAAAGTAGGCTAGTGATTGTCCTTCAAAACAACAAGGAAGCTTTAGGGTGGACCATAGCAGACATTAAGGGTATAAGTCCTACTGTTTGTATGCATCAGATCTATTTAGAGGAAGATACCAAACCTTCTAGGGAGATGCAACGAAGACTAAACCCTAATATGAAAGAAGTAGTTCGAACCGAGGTTCTTAAGCTGTTAAATGCAGGCATTATCTACCCCATTTCAGACAGTAAGTGGGTCAGCCCCGTTCAGGTTGTTCCCAAGAAATCCGGTATTACTGTAGTCCAGAATGATAACAATGAGTTAATCCCGACCCAAGTGACCACGGGTTGGCGTGTTTGTATTGACTATAGGAAATTGAACAAGGTCACTAGGAAGGACCACTTTCCCCTTCCCTTTATCGACCAAATGCTAGAGAGATTAGCTGGACATAGTCATTATTGTTTTCTGGATGGCTACTCAGGCTACAATCAGATCGTTATTGCCCCAGAAGACCAAGAAAAAACTACTTTTACTTGTCCCTTTGGTACCTTTGCATATAGACGCATGCCTTTCAGGCTATGTAACGCCCCTGCGACTTTTCAGCGTTGCATGATGAGCATATTTTCCGATATGGTAAAAAAGTTTTTAGAGGTCTTTATGGATGATTTTTCAGTGTTTGGTTCATCTTTCGATGAGTGCTTGCATCATTTGTCATTAGTGTTGACTAGGTGTAAGGAAAAGAATCTAGTGCTTAATTGGGAGAAATGTCATTTCATGGTTCGATCAGGAATTGTCTTAGGGCATATCGTATCTTCTAAGGGTATAGAGTTAGATAAAGCCAAAGTTGACCTTATCAAGAATTTACAGGTCCCAAAAACCGTAAGAGATATTAGGTCATTCTTAGGGCATGCTAGTTTTTATCGTCGATTCATTAAGGATTTTAGCTTGATTTCTAGACCTCTTTGCAATTTGCTTGCAAAAGATGTTAAGTTTGTCTTTGATGATGCTTGTTTAGAGGCTTTTGAGAAGCTTAAGACTTTACTCACTACCGCCCCCATAGTCCAGGTACCCAACTGGAACCTACCCTTTGAAATCGTGTGTGATGCTTCAGATTATGCTATTGGTGTTGTGCTAGGTCAGAGATAAAACAAATTACTTCATGTGATTTACTATTCTAGCAAAACTCTGAATGATGCCCAGTTGAACTATACCACTACCGAGAAGGAACTGTTAGCCATTGTGTTTGCCTTAGACAAGTTTAGAACCTACCTCTTAGGTTCTAAGATCGTCATGTATACTGATCATGCTGCTTTGAAATATCTTTTGTCTAAGAAGGATACGAAACCTAGATTGATTAGGTGGATACTTTTGTTGCAAGAGTTTTCCCCGGACATTAGAGACAAAAAGGGTGCCGAAAATGTAGTAGCAGACCACTTGTCTAGGCTAGTTGTTGATTCCCATGATGAATCCCTTCCTATAAGGGATAGCTTTCCTGATGAACAACTGTTCTTTGTCACCCAAACACCTTGGTATGCGAATATAGTGAATTATCTTGTTACCTGAGAGTGACCAGTCCAGTATTATTTCCTTTTGTCATGATCATGCTTGTGGGGGTCACTTTAGTGCTAAGAAGACTGCTGCTAAGATATTGCAGTGTGGATTCTATTGGCCTTCGTTGTTTAAAGACTCCCATAGTTACTGTGTTACTTGTGAGTGTTGCCAGAAATTAGGAACCATTTCCCGTAGGAACATGATGCCCTTGAACCTTATTTTAGTTGTTGAGGTCTTTGATGTGTGGGGTATTGACTTTATGGGTCTGTTTCCTAATTCTTTTGGTAACCTATACATCCTTGTCGCCGTAGACTATGTCTCTAAGTGGATTGAGGCAGTTGCGTGTAAAACCAATGACCATAGGGTTGTGATTGAGTTCTTGAAAAATAATATACTTACACGTTTTGGTACACCGCGAGCTATAATTAGTGATGGAGGGTCGCACTTTTGTAATGGACCTTTTAGGCTTCTGATGAAGAACTATGGTATTACACATAAGGTAGCTACCCCGTATCATCCGCAGACTAGTGGTCAGGTAGAGGTTTCCAATAGGGAGATAAAACGTATATTAGAGAAAACAGTTAATCCTAATCGGAAAGACTGGTCGTCTAGGCTTACTGATGCCTTATGGGCTTACCGTACTGCGTTTAAGACCCCCATTGGAATGTCGCCTTATCGGCTTGTGTATGGCAAGGCATGACATTTACCTGTTGAGTTAGAATATAGAGCTTATTGGGCTGTTAAGCAGCTAAATTTTTCACTTTACAAGGCAGGATCCCATAGGAAACTCCAGCTCAATGAGTTGGATGAGATTCGTATAGATGCTTACGATAGTGCGAAGGAGTATAAGAACAAAATGAAACTTGTGCATGATAGAAATATTTTACGGAAGTCATTTTATCCAGGTCAAAAAGTTCTTCTGTATGATACCCGTTTACATCTTTTCCCTGGGAAGTTACGTTCTCGGTGGACGGGCCCTTTTATTGTTCGCACTGTCTTTCCTCATGGAGCTGTTGAAATTGAGACACCGGATGGTAGTAGTTCTTCGAAAGTTAACGGTCAGAAATTGAAACCCTTTTTAGAGCCCTTTCCTACAGGTGATGTTGAGGAGGTCCCTCTGGAGGACCCTGTTTACCCTTGATTGACCATCTAGGAAGTTGTATGTTGTATATTAGTTTTTGATTTTCTTCACCCAGGTACTATCTCTCCAACTTCTCCTCGTGTTATTTTACTTTTGGTATTGCTCTTTCATTAGAAACATTGAGGACAATGTTAGATTTAAGTTTGGGGGTGGGGAAGAACTTTTTAGTTGAATTTTTGAAACTTCTAGCGTCACATGGTATCCAGTTAGCTAAGTTTACATATTGTTTCTCACCGAAAAGATAGAAATTGGAATGCTAGGGATAACAACCTTTTGAGACATTAGAGAAAAAGACATTGAGATCCTTGAAATTCAGGAGAGAACTTGTTCCTTTTAGAGGGTAACCATGATGGACCTAACCATACATGATGGAAAGGCAAGTAAGTCAGGAAATGCTAGAAAGACAAAGCAACCTCGCAATGAAGTCTTAGTTACTGGATTGCGACTCTCTCTCAGTAGAAACTTATCATCATCAACAAGCGGAGCGACATAAAAATCTATGAAGAAAGTTGAAGACGTTTTAGGTTTAGAAGCAACAATAGAAAAGAATAATTCAAAAATCAAAGTTGAAGTTATAAGAGAAAATGATATAAGTTGTTAGAATCCATGATACCAAGACATCACAAGTTGCGAAGATCCAAGTTTTGAAAGTCCTTCTCTCATGGCCATGTAAATTGTTGTCTTGTAATTTTTGTTTCCAAAAAAAAAAAATGAAAAAAAAAAATGAAAAAAAAAAATGAAAAAAAAAAATCATCATCGTTACGTTTTGTTCAATAAGGCCAAAGGGAAGTAGAAATTTATAAGTCAAGCAAGAAATCGAAGAGAAGAGTTAATTTTCAAGGTTCTATGAGGTTTGATATTTTATCATCAACAGCTGAAGACCGAAGAAGACGTTGTTTCTACTGAGCACTATGAGAGAGTCGAAGAAAGATACATTTGGTTGCTTTGTTAAGTCCGCTTTCAATCTGGCACAAGATCTTTCTAGCACTGGTTTAACTCATCACACGTAATTAGTCCATCTGTGTAGCAGATGTCCCTCTCATCTTTATCTCTCTCCTAATCTTATCCAGCTGTAAAGCAGCGGACGCATATTACAATGTTTATCTAGTTGTGTAGCGGATATCTCTTTATCTAGCAGTGTTGCGGATGTGTCTCCCCTTTTCTTCAGTCAGCTTTAGAGCTGACACCTTTAATTTCTCTGGCATTCTAGTTACTTGGAGATAGGTTGAGAATATGTATGTCCTCATAGCTCTTTGGATACTTGTGACCAATTAGAAGTAATGGTTTTGTGGGTACACCTCCGGTAAACTCTCCCGAGATTAACTCGGTTTTATTTTTTATTAGTTTTGCTCGAGGACTAACAAATAATAAGTTTGGGGGTATTTGATAGACGCATTTATGTGTCTAATTTGTCCTCAATGTTTCCTATTGTTAGTACTCTTTTTCGTCCTTATTATGGTGTTTTGTGTGTTTGTAGGTGTTTTTTTGGAAATAAATATTTTTGGAAATTTCGGCTCGAAAAGTTGCCTGGGGCACCCTTGGAGGACACGTGTTATTCGGACTCTCACCGTTGGTTAAGGGGCACCTCAATTACTAAGGGGCACCTTCTTTGCTATTCGCACCCCAGCTGTTGGTTAATGGACAACCCCTTCTTCTTCATCTTTTGAAAATTGAAATTGGCGGGAAAATAGTCACAGTTGCTGGCAGAATTTTCGATCGAATTTCGGACGTGATTTAGTGAGATTCAATCCCTGAAACTTAGTGGGTAGACGTGATATGTCATAACAAAGCTGGTATGGGCGCTTGTTTCGATCGAATTTGGCTGGATAACTCGCAAGAAGAAAACAAGGCAAGTCACGTATGGGAAATATACTCGGGATTTTTGTGCCATGTTGAGGAGATTTCGTGAGGATATTGCATGTATAACTGATACTGGTATTAGGTAGAAACGTGCTGGAGCAATTACGTGTACAACAGGCGCATGAGAGAGTTAATTCAGGTAAGAAAATATCCGAAGAATATTTTTTCTTCAAGACGAGTTATGGAGAATTTGATGAAGTTATGACGAGATATTTTGGTGTTGAAAGGATATATAAGTGGCTGAGGATTAGTACGAATGGGGATGGATAGTTAGGGAGACTTTAGAAGACAACAGAGGTGAGAAATCAAAGTTGCAGAGAACTCCATTTTTGTTGATGGTGAAGAACACACGAAGAACAACGACCCACAGAGAACCGTCGTTCATGCTACAGTGGAGCGGCAGACTTATTTGCACAGTAACAGCGACACTAGGGCAGACTTATTTGCACAGTAACAGCGACACTAGGGAAGACTTATCTGCAACAGTGACAGCTACACAAACCTTATATCGTTCTTTGTAACAGTTTGGTTTTTAACAGAAATAATTGTTACAAACCCGGTTTAAGCATTATTTCTCCCATTTTCTTCATTTGTAAACCCCTTGAGCAATAAAAATGATTTTTGAGCGTGTTTCCAACATGATGATGAGATAATTCTCCCACAACCAAGGCAGTGAAGAAGCTATTTACACATGAATAATTGGTAATCATTTATTTCCTCTAATTTATAATTTATAATTCACTCAATCACTGCTTTTGCAGAGTTTTTAATTGTTTGCAAAAAATTTCTTCATTAGTTGTGATTCAATTAGATAGGTTATGCTTTGTTTAGATAATCTATGCTTAGGGATACAATTAATTTTTGAGAATTTTCCAGATTATTTGTGAATTAAGAAATAAGAGTCTTAAAATATAATTAGAGTTTTGGATTGTTTACCATAATTTATTCATGTGTAATAGTGAAATCAATGTCTTGGTCGTTTTCTAATATCTTGAAGTCAATTTTGTAATAAGTTTTCTTTGTTTTTAAATTTTTATTAAGTATAAAATTCATTGCCTTCACAAGTTTTAAAATAACCCTTTTATCACTATGTACAACAACTTCGAAAACACATCAAAAACCTACATATGAAGTCACTTGAATGTGATAATCTTTATCAAAAGTACTTTTTGTTGGAAAATAAACTTGCAGAATCTGAAGCAAGGTTTAACTCTCAACAAATTAGTTTTGATGACAGAGAAAGTACTTGTCTCGCTCGAGAAAAACGCCTTGAGGCTGATTTAGCTACTGCTCTTGATAAAATCAAGATGTTGGAAGATGACTAGAAAAAGTTCAATACTAGTTCAAGCAAATTAACCATTATGCTAGGAGCAAGTAAAAATCATCGTGATACATGAGGATTGGGCTATAATGGAATAGATGCTCCAAGTACTAGCAAAGAGGTAAAATTTGTCAAGACAAGTGATTCTTCTCAACAAAAGGTTTCCACTGATGGCAAAAGTGAAATACCTTCTCCGGCAGTTAAGTTTCAAAAGAGAAAAGTCTATCAACCTCCAAAGTTAGCACACACAGATCGAGGTAAGAACATTCCTTATGTTTGCCACTATTGCGGAAATAAAGGTCACCTGGAAAGGAGATGTCGTTTCCGTATAAGGAATGGGAAACTTCATGATGTTCTTGTTTGGGAATCACAAGAAGTTGTGAAACCAAGATCATACGTTAAGACTGATCCTCTTAACATTACAGGTTGTAATTGTCCAACCTTTAGGCAAAGGAATCAGTGTTATGATAGACCTAGATTTGCCTATAAACGTCGTACGAATCCTTTTCATAATCGTAATGGTTATCAAAATAATAACTTCGTAAAGACGAAGACAAGATCCGATGCTCCCAATTGGAGAAAGACTAACTTGCAAAAGAATAGTCAATCCAATTCTCTTTCAATAATTCTAGAAGAGAGTGATGGGAAGAAGGTTTTGAATGTTCCTAAACGCAGTCAGAAGTGGATACCTAAGAAAGACAATGATGTTTTGAGTGTGAAAAGGAATGATCTTCCAGAAAACTCCATGACTATGGAAAAGGCAGTATCCATGATGTTGGAACTTAACAAGTTTTTGGAAAAATGGAATTGGATGTGAAAGGTTCTAAAAGTGATCTCTTTCATGATAATCCAAAGGTCACTTGTGGTGAGCAAGACTTTGTTCACCCCGACGCAACTTGATTGTGTTGGAAGTGCATCCTCACCAAGGAATGCCCTGCTTTGTATACGGTGAGGGAAGCACAAGAATTGGGGCACACAGATTATGTTCGGTAAGGCGGTAGAATTCGATTGGATTCATCTAAAAAGGTATGTCTATAAATTTGAGCAAGATTTGTACTTTTATTTGCTTAGAATACTTATAATAATCTTGCTTATCGTTCATTTCTATCTAACTTGATCTGTATTTAAGGTTCTTAAATGTTTAGGTTTGAAAATAATAGTTCGGGATGTTTGGACTACATGGTACACATACCAAGTATGTATTACAACATTCAAAATCAAAATACAGGGGTTTAAGTTCGCAAACCTGTATGCATACTTGACATCGATATTCGGTAAACTTGTTTTGGCCGTAACTTCTTCTTCCGAACTCGGATTTACCTCATTCTTTTTGCATTCACGTCCTTATTGAATTTCCTTAAAAATGGAGATGAGAATTATTGAATTTGGATGAGTTAACATTGTTCTTTGTCCTGTCTCTTGTTTTTTAGTGTTTGCTCCGTTTCGTTGCACTTGTTCTATTCTCTTGGACTTGGGCACTGGGATTCTTTGAGAAATCCTATTCTAAGATATTTTGTGGATGTTACAAGAGTGATGTTGGTTAATCACAAAGAAGGAAGGTCGAGAATGGGTAGTAGTTCACATTGCTATATATTCTTGAGTGTTCACAATCATCTCATGTGAACTATGGTGCATAGTCGTCAATAACTTTGTATGTTCTTCTTTGCTAAGGAAATCTTTTTATACGCTTTTGGTAACCACCCTTGGTATAAATCCGTGCGAAAAAGATTGATTCTACCTTCTAAGGGCAAAGATTGTTATTGCAGTATTAATCTTTATGCTTTTGTGATATTGCAATTGTTTATGGGATATGTATTGTTTGCATCCGTGAACTTGAAGGTCCCATATGTTGTCAAAAGTAAATTCGTTCATAAATTGGTATTCGTATTAATGAAAGGACGAATGGACTTTTGACAAATACAAAAGTTATGCCTATGCAGTCATTTACTTGATGGAAAATAGGATAAAATCTGTTGTGTGGCAAGGATAAAGTCTACTATGTCGTTATGCAAATACTGATGGAAAATAGAATAGATCCTTGTATGTTATCCATGGTATTGATGTTCATTGATCCATTTTGTTATGTTTTACCGTGAAGGCTCCATTGTGTATCTTATGTTGAGCACCTTACAACTATGTCGATTAATATTGGCCTTGTTGGTTGTTCCATGAGATGCTATATGTTGAGCATTCTTGAACTAAATTAATCATCTTGATTGGTTATTTAGTTATTTGCTCCGAAAGTCTTCTTTTGTCAAGCAAAATCATTTGACAATTAAATTGATTTCTTCAGTGATTAGTTTGGTTGTGTATTCCAATTAGATTAATTATAGGTTCTCTTGTAATTAATCTAGTTGAGTTTTTCATATATTCCACAAGTTCTTGTGTTGAGTATATGAACGGATATACTAATCATGTTCTATTGGTTGATGTAGTCGTATATTCCGTAAGGTTTTCCTTATGTTGAGTATTTGAACAATTAAGGTAGTCATCACCGTGTGGTTATCTTAGTCGTAGTTCCGTGAGTTTTCTTATGTTGAGCACAATCAATTGAATTGATCACTTTTGTGGGTTGATTTAGTTGTGTATTCCAATTAAATTAATCACGGGTTTACTTGTGATTAATTTGGTTGAGTTTTGGATATAGAAAATCATTTCCATGGTTTTTGGTGTCCAATTAAAAATCCTTCTTTTCTTTCGAAATTAAGGTCGCTCTTGTTGTTCTTTCGGGAATGACATCAAATGGGGGAGAAATCTTTTGAACTTGTGCTTAATGGTAATATCTGCGGGGTGTGCGGCTGTGGAATTTTATAGGGGTTATCTTGTATCTTAAAACTCCTTGATGAATGCATTTAGCTTCGGCTTTATGGTTGCATCTAAATTAAGTTGGTATGTATTTTTCTTTTAGTCCATGAAATGTCTCTTGTGGAAATTTCATTATGATCCCGTTCTTTTACCTTTGCCAATTTTATTGACAAAAAGGGGGAGAAATAATGTAGTTCACCCTACAAATACATATGGTTTTCGGATCATTGTGTAAGGGAGAGTGGTTTCCATGATCGAGATGGAGTATTGACTAAGGGGGAGTGATATATATCACCATAGTATTGTTGTTAAAGTCGTGATGCAATTAGACTGTGATGTTACATAATGATACTATGGCACTGTATAATAATGATCGAGAATCTCGATTTCTCTCATTGTTATAGCTACGGATCTTCAACAACGGTGGTGCTAAACTTACAACCTTTGGGATCATTGGAGTACTTGGAAGAACGAAGATTTCAAGGAACGTTGAAGATTAGACTATGGAATAGGAGCCACTAAAGTTTATCTTTTTTATATTCCATATGTATTAATAGTTTTGTCACTAAAATTGACAAAGGGGGAGATTGTTAGAGCATAGCTCGGTCGACCTCGCATGCATTGCTATATCAAGCATGTTTGTCAATGTTAGTGATCAAAACTATGAGTTTTGATTTCTAGTCTACATAGCTAAGTCTCGGACTAGGATAGAAAAGTGTAGTTGAGCTCAAGGAGTTCATGGCGATTCATCATACAACGACGAAGATCTACTCAACGAACCGTGGAACTTCATCAACAAAAAGGTATGTGGAGACTTGAACGTATCTATCACTCAAAAGTCTATCTATTCTATCTCCTACTTCTTATGAGACAAAAAGTCGTATGCTATACAGATTGGATCATACACATTTGACATTTCGAGCTGAGTATTCACTACTTATCTTTTTCTCGAAATCGTGTGTTGGTAAAGCGTTTCGCTTTGATCAAGTTTATCTTCACCTAGTGACGAAAGTCATGAAAAGTTTCAATTACTTTGAGAATTTCTCTGACGTGAAACGGTCTGTGAATAACCATGTATTCCTTAATCCGAAGTTTTCGAACTTTGTTGATTGAGAGAAACCGGAGGAATTGGCTTTGCCAAGTCCGCGAACTGACGGAAGTTCTCTTACCGAGAATTTCTGCTGGGATTTTCCAAAAACTCGTTTGCGTGATTAGTCCACGAACTGGCGGAAGTCTCTTTACCGATATTTTCTGCTGAGTTTGGAAAACTCAGCCGGTTGCCTTAAGTCGGCGAACTTGTTTGTGAGCTTAAGTGCTTATGATCTAAAGATGTGCTCTGAACATGAAACTTAAATTACTAAGGAACGCTTTATGCAAACCGTGGCTATAAAGTTCATGAGCCGATTCATCGAACCGAATCATCTTTGTTTCAATTGTGTCTTGTGTAGTTACATAAGATCTCGTAGCAATTGAACAACTCTCTAACTAGTTCATTTGAGTCAATTGAACTAGTTATGGTGAAGAAGAACTAGGTTAATATGAAATGCTCATATGGTTAACCTTTTGGATTACTATGCTGAACCAACATACATGTACACGTTTGGGCATGGTTTTCACAAACCCAGTAAACGTCTACCCAAGTGTGTGTGACAAGCTAAGTTTTCGATCTAACGGTTGAGAAATATTAGCTTGAGTCTAAATCAGGTTTTCATTTAACGGTGAATATGGATTCTTTGTAACTAAGGCAAAACCCTGATTTGAAAACTATATATAGGAGACATCTAGCATTGTGCAAAACTAATCCCCACACGTCTGTGTGATACTAGTGTGCTCGCTAGAGTCGATTCTCCTTTAACCTTTGGTTTTCTTCTCTAAAGCCAGGTTAACGACTTAAATACTTCATTTGGATTGTGAAGCCAGACCGATACTACTTTTATCGTAGTTGTGTGATCTGATCTTGCATCTTCTATCGTACGAGTACAATCTTTGATTGGCTTGAGATCGTGAGAGTTATCCGATAGGCAAGATAAAGAAGTCACAAACATCTTCGTCTCACTGTTTGTGATTCCTCGAAAAACCGCTTGTGTAGTCAAGAAGGATTGTTGAGAGGTGATTGATTAATCTAGGATGTTCTTCGTGCATATAAGACCGGATTATCAATTGGTTCCTGTTCACCTTGATTTTATATCTTAAGACGGAACAAAAACCTAGGGTTTTTCTGTGGGAGACAGATTTATCCTTTGATAGACTTTTCTGTGTGAGACAGATTTGTTTATTATCAAGTCTGCGATTTTGGGTTGCAGCACCTCTTGGTTGTGGGTGAGATCGGCTAAGGGAATCAAGTGCGCAGTATCCTGTTGGGATCAGAGGCGTAGGAGTACAACTGTACCTTGAATTAGTGGGAGACTGATTGGGGTTCAACTATAGTCCAGTCCGAAGTTAGCTTGTAGTAGGCTAGTGTATGTAGCGGCTTAATACAGTGTGTATTCAATCTGGACTAGGTCCCGGGGTTTTTCTGCATTTGCGGTTTCCTCGTTAACAAAACTTCTGGTGTCTGTGTTATTTCTTTTCCGCGTTATATTTTTTATATAATTGAAATAATACAGGTTGTGCGTTAAAGATCATCAATTGGAAATCCAACCTTTGGTTGTTGATTGATATTGATTGATCCTTGGACATTGGTATTTGGTACCGTCCAAGTTATCTCTCTTTGATAAAGACTCGCAGATTTCCATTTGCTTGAGTAAAGATCAAATCGAGAGATTGAGATATAAACTCTTTGATATATCTTTTTATTGATTGAGTCTAACTGTCTAGTTGATTCCCATAAAAAGTATATTGGAGTTTGTCCATACAGATTGCTAAGCGAAATATTGGGTGATGTTGTTAGATCCCCGCTTTTTCAGGTACCATTAAGGGTGCACAGGAACCTTCTCGAAAAACCGGACCGTCCCGGGACCGGTGAAACCGTACCTGATTTTGGACCGAACCGAGGAAGGGGGTACAGGTACCGGTCCAAAAACTAGGAACCGAGGCTAGGGAGGTACACGGTCCTGTCCTAGTCCCGTGCCGTACCGGACCGAAAGTACCGAATAATTCTAACCATAGGATTTAGGGATAGTAGATTACTGATAGACGTTAGATTTAGGGCTGGTATATATAGATAATTTTAACTAGGGTTTCTCATTTGGTCTCTTTTTTTTCCGTCTTATCTCTGAAAAAGAGAAGAAGACCAGGAACTCCATTAGATTTAGTTAACGAGAGCTTGTTTTGTTGGTTTTGTTTACTTCTTCTTTTTCTTATTCTTCATCCTCTTCAACCAACAACACTTGCAACTTCTATTCATCTTAAAATCCAATCTCTTCGAGATCATCACTGTAAGTTTTCCACTCTCTCTGTGTATCTTAGATTTAAAATCTTAATTCATGTATCAATTATCGTCAAAGATTGATTTATTTATTTTCAATTTTAGGGTTCAATTTTTTTTTTCATTTTTCGAATTTGAAACCCCAGATATGGGTTTTACTTAATTTGTGGATTTTGGTAGTAATTGTTGTTAAGTTAATGTTCTCGATGAGCATCATTTGTATATTTGGTATATAATCAAGTTACAATATCCATTTCGCAAGCAAAAATGAGCCATTTTAGCAGATTCGTACTCAATCGAATTAATCTATGTGCGCGATTGTGAACTACATTTGATATGAATAATATTGTAATTAGATGTGTATTGATGGTTTTGTAAGTATGGAAAATGGTTGTTTGCTCAAATCATTACAATGCACAAGCTATGTTTTCTTTATTAGTTTACTGAACACTGTTGGATCTCTAGCTATGTTTGCTTTGTTAGTTTCTTTTAGTTAAATGCAGTGCATAGTTATTATTAAACTTTGGTTGTCTTCATAAGAGTTCTATTGCGCTGAAATTTACTAGATTATGTGATTGAATAATTTGAATCTTTCACAATTGTAGTGTTCTTTAGATTTTTTTCCTATTGGGCATCTAATTGTGCTGAAGGTTACTAGTATATGTGATTGAATCATGTAGAATTACATAGTGTTCTTCAATTTCTTTTGATTGTGTGGGAATATAATTGTACAAAGATTCTTGAGTGACACTGGACAGTCTGTACTCAGCATCAAGAACCCTTAGCCATCTATTTTGATTGTTAAACATGTTGGGACACTGAAATTGACTCTAAGATTGAATTGTGATCAATGTTTCTAAAAGTCTCTTGTCTTGTTTTCAAAATTTCATTTTGATTGCTTTGTTTATCATACTTGATCAAGTGTATTGTTGCAGGTTATCTTGATTAGCTGCTGAAGCCTGTTATTGGGCTAGAGACAGGACATCTAGTTGCTCTTACTGGGTTAGCATTTTACTTTTTTGTTGTGTTGCGTCATGTCACTCATGTGTGTAGTTTACTAGTTTGGCACTGTATAGTTTACTGAGGTTATATGGAAGGTAACATATTCTATTCACAAATAACAAATTTCTTTTTCCTTGTTACATTTTTTAGTAATAGTTACTATTACTAACTTCCTAACTTGCTGTTACTTTTCATTGCAACTTTACTAGGTCTTATCAAAAATAATGCCACCACCAATGCAGCCATGGAATAGATCTCCACAACCACTTCACCACCAATGCTACAACTTCAACTAACTTTCTATTAGTTGTTAACTTTCTATTAGTTGTTGGTCAGTCATCAGTGTGTGTGTTTGTGTGCTACTGCTACTTGAGTACTTGTTATTTTGTTAAGACTTTGGTTGTTTGTCAGTTTGTGTGCTACTGCTACGTATCAAGACTTTGGTTGTTTGGCACTTTGGTTTGCTAGTATTATTGCTACTTTTGGGTTGTTACTTTGTTCTTTGATTGAGATATTGCTTAATATATTGAAAAATAGGTAAAACAGGCACTTCATTTGTTTGGAAAACTGACAGGGATATCTGTCTGGAATTCTGACAGAAAAGAACTTATTGGAACCGGAACCGTACCTGGTACCGTATGTGTAGCGGATGGTACCGGAACCGAGGTACAAGGTACAGGTACCGGTCCAAAATTTTAGAACCGAGGCTAGGGAGGTACATGTACTCGATATCGCCAAGAACCGAGCCGAACCGTACTGTGTGCATCCTTAGGTACCATCCAAGTTTATTATCCTTGTATTTGATAAAGACTCGCAGATTTCTATTTTCTTGAGTAAAATCAAATCAAGAAAGAGATATTAACTCATCAATATACTTTTCTCTAGATTGAGTCTGACTGTCTAGTTGATTCTCTAGAAAGTATATTGGAGTTAGTCCATACAGATTGCTAATCGAAATATTGGGTGAGGTTGTTTAACCCCCACATTTTCACTTGTGATTTCATGATATTCATGTTTGTTGCCAATTACCCAACTTGATTTTGCAATTCCTTGATAACCGCATCATTCTTTTGTTGATTCTGTTGAAACATAGATGTGAGACCTTGCATCATGGTAATCATCTTCTCTGAGGCGTGCTCCTTTTGAGCTTGCGGTTGTGGTTGGAATTGTGATTGTAGAAAACCACTTTGCCTAACATACGGATTAGGAGATGCAACTTGCTTGTTAGCATAACTGAAATTAGGATGATCATTCCAACCAGGGTTATAAGTATTAGAATATGGATCATACCCGGGCCTCCGATTAGGAAATACAACATTTACCTCGGCTTCATCTTCGTATGAAGGAATGATCACTGATGCCATTCTTTGGACTACCTTCTCTATTGAAAAGACGAGGGTACCCAAATATACCTCAATCTAAAACTTTTCCACCTATAAGTCCTTTCTCCGAAAGTGATTGTCTATGGACTGAGTCGAGACAATACAATGAATCGGTTCACACTTCGTGTGATCGTCTATGTATACGAGATCGAGACAATACGACAACAAGATAACTTGTGTGATTAACTATGGATACAAGATCGAGACAATACAACAACGAAGTATGATTACTTGATAATAAGTTCGGACTTAACCAAACACTATAGGATTGCTATCAAGTAATTAGGAATTAACATTTGTGTATTTTACTTCTAATTATAATAAAAAAAATTATAATTGCGGAAATGGAAAAGTAAAAGACACATCAAGATTTTGTTAACGAGGAAACCGCAAATGCAGAAAAACCCCGGGACCTTGTCCATAATTGAATACTCTCAGAATTAAGCCGCTATACAAAATCTAAACCAACTTCGTATAGTTGAGACCAAGCAACTAAATCTATACTTCACCTAGTTCCCCCAGTATCCCTGCGCCTCCAACTTGCAATAAGTCACGCACTTGGAACAATTCCTTTGGTTCATATTCCATATAGTAAAGGAACAACAAATCTGTTCGGTAAAAACTCTTTTCAAACAACGTGATATGAGTTTGACAAAAGGCTCTTCCATTTATCCCAATAAACTCCTTTTTCGGGTTCTTAGATCAATCTATTCAACAACTACCAAAGTAATTGTTTAGACTATGCAATCAATAATAGGATCTGATAAAGATATTAAATATTGATGCCGATCCACACAACTAATCAATCCAATCTATAAAAAGATTAAGTTTATAGTTGGATCCAACCTACACAACTAATCTACCAAAGTAATTGTTTATAGTTGGATCCCCGGCCGATCAAGTTTTGTGCACACCGAAGATTATGAACTCAAATAAGAAATCTTCTTTGTCTTCAAATCTTCTTAGATCTTCAATAAACACCTGCACACAAACAACTTGAATCTCTTGTGATCAAGCACACACAGAACATTAACGATGGATTATCACAAAAATCCTTTTGATCTACAAACAGTCTAAAGATCCCCGTCGATACTTCGATCTAGTTTGAGTGAATCTTATATCAGAAGAGAAGATTATCAAGCATAAACAAACTAGGTGCAACCAAAGTTCAAATCAATATGAAAACTAATAATAAACTGCAATTATCTAGTTTCCCACCAACGGTACTTGTAGAGCTTTTTAATCCAAAAGAAGTCTTTAAAACGAGCGTTCGTAAGAGATTTCACCTAATTAGGGTACTTTTCTCTCCGAATAGACGACTCCACCAGTAACAACACAACTAGGTAGTTTTGATGGCTCTGGGGATTAGTTTGCTCAAAATGCAAACTTCAATATTTATAGACCAAGGAAGTTTGGACACCAAGGAATTTCCAAAACCGAATATTCTCAAAGATATGCAATAAAGCCAAAATCGGTTTTCATAATTCCTGGAAATGTTCTGTCCAAATATTGACCGAAATCTTAGTAGAAAATCTCCAATTAGTAAATGCACATTACCAATTTTATTTTCTAAAGATATGCATTTAATTGATGGAAATTAAAAGCATATAAAATTAAAAACCTTAATTAAAAGATTCTCAATTTATTTCGATCCGGGATTCTCCTTTTGTTATTATGGAATATCTTTGAACAATAATAGATAAGAATTACTGCACATGTTCAAAGTATGTCGACATCTTTACTTTGTAAATCCTTTTTCATATTTACAATCTTGGAACCGATTTGCCACACTTCCAAACGAATTTAGAATTGGTTCATCTGATTTCCAAGAACTATGTGATTGATCAAAAAAATTGAATCACCATTCATGGGTTTAACGGTTCTACCAAACACAAGTTCGGGTCTACCTCCAAGTGGCTACTAGGATTGGTTACACTAGTTTCCATAAAATGTCTAACTAAGTACCAGGATCAGTTACCACTATTTATGGTACTTACTTGTGATCGGTTGCACAAGTTATAGGATCGGTTGCACCAATTACTAAAACTTGTTAACCTACTATAAGGATCGATTACACATCTGGTGATTAGTTCCACCAAGTTTTAGGATCGGTTACCCAATGACTAGGAATGGTCACACAAATTACAAATATCGATCATACCATCTCAGGTGATTACTTAAGATTGGTTTCACTAATAAAATTATACCGATACATAAGTCAGGCATTGTGAATAGTTTAACCAAGATACATAAACAAGTTATGAGCGGTTATACGAAACACACATATTGGTAATCCAAAGATTTCCAATGAATAACAATACCAATAAGCCCAGCGATTTCCCTTTCGATTCACAAAACAAGTTTATGAATTGTACTTCCTTTAAACGCATGTAAAACATTGTTTCTTAGGATGAAATCTTCACCATACCCATTGAAAAAGCGGGGGTCTCACAACCACACCCAATATTTCGCTTAGCAATCTGTATGGACAAACTCCAATATACTTTTAAGAGAATCAACTAGACAGTCAGATTCAATCTTAATGAAAGTATATCAAAGAGTTATATCTTTCTTTCTCGATTCAATACTTACTCAAGCAAATAGAAATCTGCGAATCTAATTGAATACAAGAGAAATCACTTGAACGGTACCAAAGACCAATGTTCAAGGATCAATCAATTTCAATCGACAACCAAAGGTTAGATTTCCCAATTGATCGATTCAACGCACAACCTGTGATATTTCCATTATATAACCAAATATAATGCGGAAAAGAAATAACACAGACAGCAGAAATTTTGTTAACGAGGAAACTGCAAATGCAAAAAAAACCCGGGACCTAGTCCAGATTGAACACACACTGTATTAAACCGCTACAGACACTATCCTACTACAAACTAACTTCGGTCTGGACTGTAGTTAAACCCCAATCAATCTCACACAGATCCAAGGTACATTTGCGCTCCTTACATCTCTGATCCCAGCAGGATACTACGCACTTGATTCCCTTAGCTGATCTCACCCACAACTAATAGTTGCTACGACCCAAAGTCGAAGACTTTAATAAACAAATCTGTATCACACAGAAAATCTACGGTAATAGATAAATCTGTCTCCCACAGAAATACCTACGAGTTTTTGTTCCGTCTTTTGATAAATCAAGGTGAACAGGAACCAATTGATAAGCCGGACTTATATTCCCGAAGAACAGCCTAGAATTATCAATCACCTCACAATAATCTTAATTGACTAGCGAAAGAAGTTATTGCGGAATCACAAACGATGAGACGAAGATGTTTGTGACTTTCGGAGAAATCAATCTCAATCCAATATTATGATTGTACTTAATAAGATAGAAACTGCAAGACCAGATCACGCAAATACAGAGTAAATAGTTGGGTCTGGCTTCACAATCCCAATGAAGTCTTCAAGTCGTTAACCTACAGGGTCTCGATAGAAACCTAAGGTTAAAGTAGAATCGACTCTAGCTAATAGAACTAGTATCACACAGAAGGTGTGGGGGTTAGGTTTTCCAGTTGCTAGAGTTCTCCTTTATATAGTTTTCAAATCAGGGTTTGCAATCAATGTTAGCTTAGTAACAAAGCATTCAATATTCACCGTTAGATGAAAACCTGATTAGATTCAAGCTATTATCTTTCAACCGTTAGATCGAACTTAGCTTGTTACATACAAATGAAATGCACATTTATTTAGGTTTGTGTAACCGTACCCAAACATGTACACTTAGTTGGTTCAACAGTAGTTAACCAAATGGTTAGCCATATGAGCACTTTCATATCAACCATATTCATCTTAACCATAACTAGTTCAAATGACTCAAGAGAACTAGTTAGAGAGTTGTTCAATAACTTAGATCTCATAGAAGTATACAAGGCACAATTGAAGTAAAAACGATTTGATTCACTCGAATCAAATCATGAACTTTAAGCCACGGTTTGCAAGTATGCATTCCTTAGTTTATAAAAGTTTAAGTTCACGAATAATCATTTTTACAAACTAACCCACTTAAGTACGCATACTGGTACGCGGACTTAAGTACCCGGAATAAGTTTGTTTTCAGTTCACAAACTCCAGCAGAAATTCATGGGATGTGAACTTCCGACAGTACGCGTACTGATACGCGGACTTCAATTCCAGTTTTTCTGAGCAGCAAAGTATGCATACTTTGGTTCAAAGAATAAGGACTTACACATGTATGAGTTATCACACAATGTTTATATCCTTTCAAGGTTATATTCAAAACTCTCATTTCAATCATTGAAACATTCTTAGAGGACGTTATATAGTTGTTGTTCACAAGCTATTCGTCAAAGCAATTTTCAAGTAATTGAAACTAATATGACTTTCGTCACTAGTAAAGATGAGCTTGGCCAAAGCAAAAGCTTACCAAAACATATTTTGAGAAATAGATAGGCGAGATAAACTCGACTCGAAATAGAAAATGTGTATAATCATAGTTTATATAGCAATACGACTTTTGTCTCAAGATATGAGATATAGTAGATAGACTTTTGAGTGATAGATAAGTTCAAGTCTCCACATACCTTTTAGTCGATGAAGTTTCACCAGTTCCTTGACTAGTTATTCGTCTTTGTATGATAATCGCCATGGAGTCTAGACCTCAACTACACTTTCTATCCTAGTTCGAGACTTAGCTAATAGTAGACTAGAAATCAAGACTTATAGTTTTAGCAACTAAACTTGACAACAAGCTTGAGATAGCAACGCTTGCGAGTTCGACCGAGCACTGCTCTAACAATCTCCCCCTTTGTCAATTTTAGTGACAAAACTATCAATACATATGGAATACCAAATAAATAGATAAACTTCTGTAGCTTCTCTTCCACATGCATGATCTCCTTGGTTCTTCAATATTACTCGAACTCTTCGTCACTTCCAAGTACTCCAATGATTCCAAAGGTTGTAAGTTTAGCATCATCTTTGTTGAAAATCCGTAGCTATAACAATGAGAAAACAAGAGTTCTCAATCATTGTTACACAGTGTCATCGTATTATTACACAATATCAAAGTTCAATTGTATCACAACTTCGACAACAATACTATGGTGGTATGTATCGCTCCCCCTTAGTCAATACTCCATCTCACATGGAAACCACTCTTACATAATGATCCCAAAACCATATATATTTGTAGTGTGAACTGTTAGAGCATTGATCGGTCGAAGTCGCATGTGTTGTCATCTCAAGAATGTTTGTCAATATTAGTGATCAAAACTATATGTCTTGATTTCTAGTTTACTTATGACTAAGTCTCGGTCTAGGATAGTGAAGTGTAGTTGAGCTCCAGACTCCATGGCGATCATCTTACGAAGACGAAGAACTACTTGAGGAACTGTGGAACTTCATCCGACTAAAAAGGTATGTGGAGACTTGAACTTATCTATCACTCAAAAGTCTACTCTATCTCCTACTCTTGAGACAAAGTCGTATAAGTATGATAGTTTTCATACATACACATTTGCTATTTCGAGCCGAGTTTACTCGCCTATCTTTTTCTCGAAATATGTGTTGGTAAGCTTTTGCTTTAACCATATTCATCTTTACCCGTGACGAAAGTCATGATGATGTTTCAATCTTGAAAATAGCTTTGATGACGATAGTCGTGAATAACGATTGTTGTAACATTATAGAAGAATGTTTCAATGGTTGAAATGTATAGTTGAGATTAACAACTATGGATATAAGCAGATATAGTGTGTTCGCACATTAATGTATAAATCCATGTACCGGAAACTAAGTGTGTGCATATGTGTGCATACGGTATTGGTGAAGGAGATAGGTTGGATACGCGTACTCGTACGCGTACCATCGGAAATTTTCAACCGAAAATTTCTGCTGAGTTTGTAGTTTGCAAACTAATAAACCAGTCACCTTAGGTACACATACCCGTACGCGTACCCACGGAAGTTTTCGAACCGAAAATTTCTGCTGAGTTAGTAAACTCAAATCCGGTAGCTAAGGTACGCATACCCGTACGCGTACCCAAGATGGTTATTTCTCAAATCGGTAGTTCATGAACTTAAAACAATAATTTATAAGGAATGCAATCTTTGCAAACCGTGGGTATATTGTTCATGAATTGATTCAAATGGATCAAACCGATTTTGTTTCAATTGTGTCTGTGAATAAAGACCTAAGCAATTGAACAATTCTTCAACTAGTTCTTATGAGTCATTTGAACTAGTTATGAGAAAGATGAATACGGTTAATATGAAAGTGCTCATATGGCTAACCATTGGTTAACTATTTGTGAACCAACTAAGTGTACACGTTTAGGTACGGTTACTCAAACCTAAATGAATACATTTCATTTGTGTGTGACGAGCTAAGTTTCGATCTAACGGTTGAAAGATATTAGCTTGGTTGAATTAGGTTTTTCATCTAACGGTGAATATTGAATGCTTTATTACTAAGGTAACTTGGTTTGCAAACCCTGATTTGAGAACTATATAAAGGAGACATCTAGCAACTGGAAAAACTAATCCCCACACCTCCTGTGTGATACTAGTTGGTTTTGCTAGAGTTGATTCTCCTTTAACCTTAGGTTTCTTCTCGAGACCCTGTAGGTTAACGACTGAAAGACTTCATTAGGATTGTGAAGCCAGACGAAACTACTTCTCTTGTAGTTGAGCGATCTGATCTTGCCATTTTCTATCGTACGAGTTCAATTGAATAATTGACTTGAGATTATATATCTCCGATAGGGCAAGATAAAAAGAAATCACAAACATCTTCGTCTCAACGTTTGTGATTCCACAATATCTAGTTTCGCTACCATACGACTTAGATTATTGTGAGGTGATTGATAATACTAGGTTTTTCTTCGGGAATATAAGTCCGAGTTATCAATTAGTTCCTGTTCACCTTGATTTATCAAAAGACGGAACAAAAACTCATAGGTTTATCTATGGGTGATACAAGAGTATCTTAGAGAGTTACGTGAAGATTATCTTCACAACTGAAGAGCCGTACTTAGGCTAGAAGAGTGTCTATAAATGCACTAGAAGTTGGTCAACAATTTAATTGACCAACAAGTCTTTGAGGTTTCCTAACTTAGTTAGGATTCCTAGTTTAGATGAGTTCTAAAAACTCATAGTTATTTAATTTCCAGTAAGTTTAAACTCCTATAAAAGGAGGAGAATTCTAGTTAAGAGAGGTAGAGAAAATCTTCGAGAGATGAACCGGTTGAAGGTTTGTAAAAGAGTACTTTTCTTTCACAGTTAATAGAAGAAGAAGTTAGTAACAACAAACGTGTTCTTTCGTTCTTAATCTTTTCTTTTGATTCTTTAATATTTGTTCAAGCAGTACTTACTCTAGGTACCACTGATCGTTTTCGTATCAAGTGGTATCAGAGCCACGTTATGAATTCTAGGGTTAGTTGTGGTGCATGGTATCAACACGAAAACAATATATGCGATCGGGAGAAGATATTGTCGTTCTGCCAGACACAAGGAAACCTAGAGGAAGTACTAAAGTTAAGATGGGAAGTGAAGATGAAAGAATCCTAAGCTGTCAAACGAAGATAAAATTGCAAAGCTTGAGCTTCAGATACAAACTTTAACAAACACCTTCGCTGAATTCATAAAAACGAGTTCTAGTAAAAACAAGCAGGGAAAGAAGAATACAAAGGAAGGTGAAAAAGAAAGTTTCTAAGAAGAAGAAGAGGAGGAAGAAGAAGAAGACGAAGTCTTTAACAAAAATCCATATGGAGGTCTGAAAGTTGAGTTTAAACTCGAGATATCTGACTTTTATGGGGTCATGGAAGCTGAGAAACTTGATGGTTGGTTAGACAAGTTGGAAACATACTTCACAGTACATCAACTTGTTGAGTCACAAAAGATCTGCTTTGCAAGTCTGAAATTATCTAACCATGCCTCAACGTGGTGGAAAGCTTACAAAAAAAAACAATGATACAGAAAACATGACCTGGCCACAGTTTAAGAATCTCATGAAGAAGCACTTTTATCTTGTGGGATATTTAGATGAAAGATGGTTCAAGTGGCAGCATCTCCGACAACGATATCAACAAAGTGTTCAAGACTATACTACGGAATTCTACAATCAAGCTCTGGCATTGGATGTGGATATTACTAGTGATGAGACTTTTCGAAAGTATAATGGAGGACTCGTTGATTACATACGAAGGGAGTTAAAGATGCAGTGTACAAGACATTGAAGAAGCCATAACTAAGGTTGTGGCTATTGAGCAGAAGACTAGAGGCACAACGAGATCAGACAACAAAATAATAGTTCTGAAATGAGAAGATAGAATCCAAAGAAAGGTTGAGACAAGTAAAAACAAGTCTCAGTTAGCTGAACGAGAATAAAGGGTTTGTGAACATTGCAAGGAGAAAGGACATATGAAAGATACTTGCTGGATTCTATATCCACATCTTAAACCAAAGAAGTTGCGTGATTTTGAAAATCAAAGAATCTTTAAGAGAAGTACCTTGATGACAGAGGCTAGTGAAGCAGAGACAATCTTTGAAATAGACCAGCCAGATCCAAAGCTCATATTAATGACAAGGATGACAGACACGGAACAAAATCTCCATGAAGAATTGTTCCATGTCAAAATTCAGGTAAAACAAAGTATCGTTGAAGCCATCATCGATTCTGGTAGTCAAAAGAACTTAATTTCAGAGAAATTGGTAGAACAAATGGGGTTAACCACGACTCTACATCCAAAATCCTATCCATTGGGGTGGATACAGAAGGATACTGAACTTCAGGTAACAAAGCAGTGCTATTTAAAGTTTGCTATCACTGATAAGTTTATCGATGAAGTTGTTTGTGATGTTGTGCCATTAGATGTAGCTCAAGTTATTTTTGGCAATCCATATTTATGGGAATGAGATGTTGTTCTATATAACAGAGAACGTGTTTATTTGTTCAAGAAAGATGGAAAATAAATCATAATTCTAACTAGCAAAAACCATCTGCCCATGAAGCTAGTCACCACAAATCAGGTCAAAAGACTAATCAACACTTGTGGAACGTTTACCTTATTGTTGATCAGGCATGTTGTTGCAGATGAAAAGAAGGTAGTACTACATACAGTACTATCTACCAGACAAGAAAGTGAAGCAGGTTCATTGAAGAAGAAGTTTATGGATCTATTTCAAGATGAAGTTACCATACCACCTAAAATGAGCGTAGAACATGAAATTACACTAGTTGGAGACGCTTCTTTACCAAATTTAGGATTGTATAGGACTTCGATAATTAAATCTGAGGATATCAAGAAGCAAATACATGAATTTCTTGAACAAAGGGTAATCATACCCAGCTTCTCTCCCTGTGGTTCTCCGGTTCTACTCGTACCAAAGAAGGATGGAGGATGGAGAATGTGTGTAGATTACCGGGCTCTAAACAAGATCACCATAAAAAACAGATATTCGTTACCAAGGATTGATGACCTTCTTGATCAACTAGGAGGAGCCATATTCTTTACTAAACTTGATTTGAATTCTGGATATCATCAAGTACGGATCAAAGAACAAGACACGTGGAAGACAATATTTAAGACGCAACAAGGGTTATTCGAATGGCTCGTTATGCCCTTTGGATTGTGTAATGCACCGGCTACTTTTATGCGACTCATGAATGAGGTATTACGAGCTTTTATTGATGATTTTGTCATAGTATATCTAGATGATATCTTTATTTTCAGTAAAACATGGGAGGAGCATGTGATGCATATATCCAAGGTGTTGACTGTGTTGAGGGAGAATTCCTTAAAACTAAATGAGAAGAAATGTGAGTTTGCTAGACAAGAATTAGTTTTTCTTGGTTTTGTGATTGGGAGAGGAGAGATTAAGGTTGACCCAGGGTAAGTTGCTGTTATTTCTAAATGGCCAGCATCTAGGAATATTACTGAGGTTCGAAGTTTTCTGGGGGCTTGTCAGTATTTACGAAAGTTCATACGACATTTCTCTCAAATAGCAGCTCCCTTACATGGTTTAACTAAGGTCAATGTTGTATTCAAGTGGGAACCTAAACATGAAACTACTTTTCAGTTGTTGAAGAAGAAGATTTCAGAAGTACCAATTTTAACATTACCTAATCTGCAAAGACCTTTTGAGGTAGAGATAGATGCTTCGAACTATGCTTTAAGGGCAATATTGTTGCAAGATGGAAAACCAGTCGCATATCACTCTGAAATGTTCACCGGACCAGTTCAGAACTATCCTACGTATGACAAAGAGTTGTATGCTATGCATCAGGCTATGAAACATTGGATACCATATCTGATGGGAAAACAAGTCATAGTGTATACTGATCATAAACCCTTGCAATATCTACAGACTCAAACTAAGTTGCAACAAGCGCGGCATATGAAATGGGCCTCCTACTTGGAGTAGTTCGGTATTCACGTCAAGTACAAGCAAGGGGTAACAAATAAGCTAGCGTACATGTTGTCAAGACCACCCCCTAATATGGCTTTACTTGTAGCATTGCAGACTCAGCCATTATTGTCGAGTGACTACAAACAAGGTTATGAAAAAGATGAAGACTTCAACGAAGCATATCATAAATTAAGTCAAGGATACTCAAGTGAGTTCCGCATAATAGATGGGTTGATGTATGAAGGTACGGCCTTGTGTATACCTCAAGGTGAAGATAGAATGCACTGGATAAGAGAAGCACATACTTCTCGTACAACTGGTCACTTTGGTATAGAGAAGACATTGCTTAACTTGAAGCGGTATATGTACTGGCCTAAAATGCATCTCGATGTCTCTAAGTATATTCGAGGATGTGTTCTATGCAATACTTTAAAACCTGCAAATAGGAAGAGAGGATTGTATATGCCATTACCAGTCCCTACCAGACCATGGGAAAGCATTTCCATGGATTTTCTAGGAGGTTTACCAGTAATTAAAACATGGTATGATTACATCTTTGTGGTTGTTGATACATTCAGCCAGATGATCAATTTAATTCCTTGTAAGAAGACTGTGACAGGGGAAGGTGCAGCCAAATTATTTTTTCACCATATTTGGAAACATTTTGGATTACCAACTTCTATTATCTCTAATAGAGATAGTCGATTTTTAGGTCAATTTTGGACCAAGTTATGGAATCTGATGGACACAAGACTCAAGCATAACGCTGCTTTTCATCCTCAGACAGACGGACAAACAGAGGTAGTGAATAGAACTTCAGTTCATCTTTTACGAGGGTATCACTCTAAGCATCCTAAGACTTGGGATGATAGTTTACCTTATATCCAGTTCTCCTTTAATAGAGCTTTTCATGGATCTACTCTGAAGTCTCCGTTTGAAGTATGTCTAGGTTATTTACCTTAGAGTCCATTTGATATGGGTTTTTCTACCTCACAAGGTGTAGTATCAGCAGGAGAAGAAGACCATAGAGCCCAAATGTTTATTGAAAGAATAAACAAGATACACACTTTGGTAGAAGCTCGGTTACAGAAGTTACAAGCTAAATATAAGGCTAAACACGATGAACATCGTGTTCCTTGTAATTTTTCTACAGGAGATTTGGTTTGGCTACGTATAGGGAAGGAGCGTCTTAAAGGTGAAGGAAAGAAGCTTAAACCTATATGATACGGACCTTTCAAGATACTGAAACAATTTAGAGATAATGTTTTTCAGTTGGATTTACCACCTTACATGCAGATGTATTCTGTTATCAATGCAGAGTACTTGTAACTCTTTGAACCTCCACTACTTAATGAAGAAGAAGATGATCAAGAGTTAAAGTTTCCACCAGTAGAAGACTTGTGGATAGATCGAGAGGAAATTCATAAACAGGATTGTATTGTTGAAACGAAAATAACACCTACCAGGAGAGGTAATCGTGTTATGTTTCGTGTGGGACGTAAAGGACAAGTACCAAGCAAAGCTAAGTGGTTTAACAAGGAACAAGGAGAGACTTAATTCCCCCACCTTCAGTTTAAAGCTTACACAGGAGTTACAGCTTCCTAAAATGGGGAGCCATGATACGGGAGTATCTTAGAGAGTTACGTGAAGATTATCTTCACAACTTGAAAAAGCGGGGGTCTAACAACACCACCCAATATTTCGCTTAGCAATCTGTATGGACTATCTCCGAAATACTTTGCTACAGAATCAACTAGACAGTCAAACTCAATCTAGATAAAAGTATCTCAAGGAGTTAATATCTCTCTCTTGATTTGATTTTTACTCAAGCTAAAAACAATAGCGAGTCTTTATCAAATACAAGGAATAACTTGGACGGTACCAAAGACCAATGTCCAAGTGTTAATCAATGAAATCAACAACCACGAGGTCGTATCTCTAATCGATTAAACTTTAACGCACAACATGTATTATTTCAATTATAAAGATAAACAATATAATGCGGAAAATAAAATAACACAGACACCAAAATTTTTGTTAACGAGGAAACCGCAAATGCAGAAAAACCCCGGGACCTAGTCCAGATTGAACACACACTGTATTAAGCCGCTACAGGCACTAGCCTACTCTAAGCTAACTTCGGACTGGACTATAGTTGAACCCCAATCAGTCTTATACCGATGCAAGGTACAGTTGTACTGCTACGCCTCTGATCCCAGCAGGATACTACGCACTTGATTCCCTTAGATGATCTCACCCACAACCAAGAGTTGCTGCAACCAAAAATCACAGACTTGATAATAAACAGATCTGTCTCACACAGAAAGGTCTATCAAAGGATAAATTTGTCTCCCACAGATAAACCCTAGGTTTTGTTCCGTCTTAAGATATAAAATCAAGGTGAACAGGAACCAATTGATAATCCGGTCTTATATTCCCGAAGAACATCCTAGATTAATCAATCACCTCTCTACAATCCTTCCTGACCACGCAGGCGGTTTGTCGAGGAATCACAAACAGTGAGACGAAGATGTTTGTGACTTCTTTATCTTGCATATCGGAGAACTCTCACGATATCAAGCCAATCAATCGATTGTACTCGTACGATAGAAAATGCAAGATCAGATCACACAACTACGATACAAGTAGTATCGGTCTGGATTCACAATCCCAATGAAATCTTTAAGTCGTTAACCTGATTTTAGAGAAGAAAATCAAAGGTTAATGGAGATCGACACTAGCGGGCTCACTAGTAGCACACAGACGTGTGGGGATTAGTTTTGCACAATGCTAGATGTCTCCTTTATATAGCCTTCAAATCAGGGTTTTTCCTTAGGTACAAAGAAATCCTTATTCACCGTTAGATGAAAACCTAATTCAGATTCAAGCTAATATTTCTCAACCGTTAGATCGAAAACTTAGCTTGTCACACACACTTGGGTAGACGTTTACTGGGTTTGTGAAAACCATGCCCAAACATGTACGTGTATGTTGATTCAACATAGTAACCCAAAAGGTTAACCATATGAGCATTTCATATCAACCTTGTTCTTCTTCACCATAACTAGTTCAATTGACTCAAATGAACTAGTTAAAGAGTTGATCAATTGCTATGAGATCTTATGTAACTACACAAGACACAACTGAAACAAAGATGATTCGATTCGATTGAATCGGCTCATGAACATTATATCCACGGATTGCATAAAGCATTCCTTAGTAATTTAATGTTTCATGTTCAGAGGACATCTTTAGATCATAACCTCTTAAGTTCACAAACAAGTTCGCGGACTTAAGTTAATCGGTTGAGTTTTCCAAACTCAGCAGAAATTCTCGGAAAGAGAACTTCTGCCAGTTCGCGGACTGGGTTCGCGGACTTAGCACACAAACGAGTTTTGGAAAATCCAGCAGAAATTCTCGGTCGAGAACTTCCGACAGTTCGCGGACTGAGTCTGCGGACTGGGTTCGCGGACTTGGCAAGCCAATTCCACAATCCTCCCGATTTCTCTTGATCAACAAAGTTCGAAAACTTCGGTTCAAGGAATACATGGTTATGTAATCTAAACTCTCATTTCAATCATTGAGACATTCTCAGAGGACACTATGTAGTCGTTATTCACAGACCGATTCACGTCAGAGCAATTCTCAAAGTGATTGAAACTTTTCATGACTTTCGTCACTAGGTGAAGATAAACTTGATCAGAGTGAAACGCTTTACCAGCACACGATTTCGAGATAAAAGATAAGCAATGAATGCTCAGATCGAAATGTCAAATGTGTATGATCTAGTCTATATAGCATACGACTTTTGTCTCATAAGAAGTAGGAGATAGAATAGATAGACTTTTGAGTGATAGATAAGTTCAAGTCTCCACATACCTTTTTGTTGATGAAGTTCCACAGTTCCTTGTATAGATCTTCGTCGTTGTATGATGAATCGCCATGAAGTCCTTGAGCTCAACTACACTTTTCTATCCTAGTCTGAGACTTAGCTATGTAGGCTAGAAATCAAGACTTATAGTTTCGATCACTAACATTGACAAACATGCTTGAGATAGCAACGCATGCGAGGTCGACCGAGCTATGCTCTAACAATCTCTCCCTTTGTCAATTTTAGTGACAAAACTATTAATACATATGGAATACAAAAAGATAAACTTTAGTGGCTCCTATTCCATTGTCTAATCTTCAACGTTCCCTGTCCTTCCAAGTACTCCAATGATCCCAAAGGTTGTAAGTTTAGTATCACCGTTGTTGAAGATCCGTAGCTATAACAATGAGAGAAATCGAGATTCTCGATCATTATTATACAGTGTCATAGTATTATTATGTAATATCAAAGTCCAATTGTATCACGACTTTAACAATAGTACTACGGTGATATGTACCACTCCCCCTTAGTCAATACTCCATCTCGATCATGGAAACCACTCCCCCTTACACAATGATCCGAAAACCATATGTATTTATAGTGTGAACTACATTATTTCTCCCCCTTTTTGTCAATAAAATTGGCAAAGGTACAAGAACAGGATCATAATGAAATTTCCACAAGATACATTTCATAGAATAAAAGAAAAATACATACCAACTTAATTTAGATGCAATCATAAAGCCGAAGCTAAATGCATTCATCAAGGAGTTTTAAGATACAAGATAACCCCTATAAAATTCCACAGCCGCACACCCCGCAAGATATTACCATTAAGAACAAGTTCAAAAGAACTCTCCCCCATTAGATGTCATTCCAGAAAGAACAACAAGAGCGACCTTAATTTCGAAAGAAAAGAAGGATTTTTTTTTAATCGGACACCAAAAACCATAGGAATGATTTTCTATATCCAAAGCTCAACCAAATTAATCACAAGTAAACCCATGATTAATTCAATTGAAAACACAACTAAATCAAACCACAAAAGTGATCAATTTAATTGAAAGTGCTCAACATACGGAGATACGACTAAGGTAATCATACGGAGATGACTAACTTAATCGTTCACATACTCAACATAAGGAAAACCTTACGGAATATACGACTACATTAACCAGTAGAACATGATTAGTATAGCCGTTCATATACTCAACACAAGAATTTGTGGAATATATGAAAACTCAACTAGACTAATTACAAGAGAACTTATAATTAATATAATTGGAATACAAATGACCAAACTAATCATAAAAGTAATCAATTTAATTGTCAAAGGATTTGCTCGACAAAAGAAGACTTTCGGAGCAAATAACTAAATAACCAACGAAGATGATTAATTTAGTTCATAATGCTCAACATATAGCATCTTATGGAACAACCAACAAAGCCAACAAGAATAATCGACTTAGTTGTATCGTGCTCAACATAAGACACACAATGTAGCCTTCACGGTAAAACATAACAAAATGGATCAATGAAGATCAATACCGTGGATAACATACAAGGATCTATTTTATTTTCCATCATAACGACATAACAGACTTTATCCTTGTCAAACAAAATATTTTATCCTATTTTCCATCAAATACAGGACTGCATAGGCATAACTTTTGTAATTGTCAAAAGTCCATTCGTCCTTTCATCAATACGAATATCAATTTATGAACGACTTTACTTTTGACACAATATGGGAAATTCAAGTTCACGGACGCAAACAATACATATCCCATAAAAATATTGCAATACTTCAAAACAGATTAATACTGCAATAATATCATCCTCCAAATATTTTTAGAATTTAAACAAATAAATATAAAAACATGAAGATGAAAACGTCGGACATAGCTATGTATAATCACAATATTTTCTATTCGAAACTCTAGTAATCCATTGATGTAGTTTTTAAGTGGTAGTAAAGTTCGTTCAACTCGGATTATGTAGACTCGATTTTAGACTCAAATTAAAATAGAAAACTTAAAAAGAAATTGTATTCAAGTTTATAAAAAGCACTGAGACTT
Source organism: Papaver somniferum (assembly GCF_003573695.1). NCBI lineage: Eukaryota > Viridiplantae > Streptophyta > Magnoliopsida > Ranunculales > Papaveraceae > Papaver > Papaver somniferum. The sequence goes on along the minus strand of NC_039358.1, from coordinate 156,771,088 downwards.
TGGATTCCACCAATCTCCAATTTTTATGTGATTTAATCTAGTCAATATTTATGCAACTCTTTACGTTTAAAGTGATTCTAATATTTTCGCCTAGACAAGTAGATTCTCAAAAAAATAGTTTTAAATCGAAAGCATGGACCATCAAAAGATTTAACCTAAGCATGACCCATCAATTGAGAACACAACCACTTAATCAGAATCATATATTCGATTTCAGTTCAGTGCAAATAATCATAAAAGAATTACGAAAATTAAATTAAATAGAATTTACCACATAATAATTGGAAAAATGGCTTCCTCCGTCGCCTCAGCAATGGGGTTTAGCTCCACATATTCATCACTTGCTCAAAATATTTGTTTATGGTTCAAAAGTTGATTAAAAGATGAAAAACTATAACTCTGAATGTTTGCAACGGTGTATTGGAGTCGCAAAATTAATGACTGACTGTTACAAAGAAGTTATTGTAGCAGAGTTACAAATTTGAGACGTTGTTCTTATTTGCAACGGATGTTCTTCAGCAGCAGCAGCAGAAATACGGGTTTCCTGCAACTTGATCAATTCGCCTCTGTAGTGTTACAAACTCCTCTGCGACTGCTCCAATAAATTCGTTTCCTTCCCTGGGACTTAAACACACCTTTTATACTACTCAGAAACCTAAAAATAGCGATTAATTCTCTCTTTTTCTTTTCGTGCAAGCCACGACAATAATCTCTTCTGCCGACTTCCTTAATCGTTTTTGAGACTTCCAAACCATCCTAAACTCTTCCTTAGATAGAATATTATCTTAGGAAACAATATCACGCGTTTAGTCTCCCTGGAATTCCTAAAATAATTCCACAAAGTTTTCGTGCAAAACTCAAACTCTGTTTCCTTTTTCCGGCTTATCCACCCCAATTCGATTGATTCCAGCACACATACCAGGCCTTTTTAGTTGAATCACGTCCAGCCCAGCAAATTTTAGTGATTGAATCTCACTAAAACATCTTCGAAATCCAATCGAAAGTTTGGTTCTTCGCTGGTTATTTCTTCCCACCTTTTTCTGAATTTAAACAAAGAAGATGACCTCCCCCTATCCTGTGCTGGTATCCCTTTAGCAGCTGCCTGGAAATGGATGCCCCTTAGTAATTGGTCACCCCTTATCCATTTCAGGGGTCCGAATAGAAAGTGTCCTCCGGGGGTGCCCCGCGCAACTTTTCGAGCCAATTTTTCCAAAAATGTTTGTTGGCCAAAAATACCTACACACACACATAAAACACCATAATAAGTACAAAAATGAGCACTATCAATATATAGAATGGAGACAAATTAGACACAAAAATGTGTCTATCAAATACCCCCAAACCTATTATTTTCTAGTCCTCGAGCAAAAATAAAATAAAATAAAATCCTAACTCACTGACGCATGCATCGTCGATTGCATTTAGCTTATGCAATAAGCCTTTAAACCCCTAAGTGTCCCTAGTGGCGGAGTGTTGTCTCCGGAGGGCTTACAAGAGGTATACCCACAAAACCTTTACTCCAGACCTTAGATATCTACGCAGAACCTTGGAAGGCACTAAAGAATCTCCTTGGTTGGCATACTTATTGACCACAGGAAGAAGTACCCTGATGCGAAATTCCAATTGTTGTACACGATTTTGCACTCAAGCATACTAAAATTCATATAAAGTGACAGAGCTCTACTCAGATAGTCGCACTATGGACATCAATATCCAGAGTCAAAACTAATCACATGGATAGATCAAGAAGATGGATATAGAGAAAAACATAGATGGTTTTGATGTTTACTAAGTGAACGGCGTTTCCCATATCTGTCTAAAGGCCTCCGCCAAAATGAACCTATCTTAATGGATTGAGATATTAGTCTGACTAATATCAACACAACTGGCATATACAAGGGAACCAGTGATCGATAATCCTAATTCTAGTTCAACACAACTGGCATATACAAGGGTACCAGTGGTCGACTTTATTCACTTTTTTTTTTTCTTTGTAACTCAATCACTCTAATTCACCATAGCATTGGTAAAAACTTGAATCGTGAGCCCCACCTATCACTTAGAGAAACATGGTTTAAAAATAAAATAAAATAAAAATAGAAGTGAAAAGGACTCAACGAGATATGGTGAAACTATCATGTTATTTCTAACACCTGAGCTCTGTGCTTTTATGAATAGACTCTTCTAGATGTTTCCATATAATCAGATTGGTTCCTCAACTCCTACGATCAAAATGCTTCCATCCACTTAGATTAGTTAGTACAATCCTCAATAGGCATAAATTTCTAATTTATTCATACTGCAACTAAAAAGTTTCTCCCATACCCCCAAACTTAAATTTAACATTGTCCTCAATGTTCTAAAGATAAAATTAAAAGCATGAACAAGGAGAAACTGTTACCATTTGAAGCAAAAGAGATAAGGAAAGATATTACCATGGTGCATGAGATTGGGTTACCTCCCAAAAAGTGCTAAATTTAAAGTCTTCAGCCAGACGTCAAATACCACAAAATGGCTAATTACCTTTCAAATCATATATCAATATTCGAAACAACTGTGGGTCAACAAAAGCAAATAAAATTGCCACAATTATCAGACAACTGCACCAAATTAGAAAAATGAACAAACATAGCACATCCTCATCCAAGGTTTCCTGCAAGACAACTGGGTTTTTCTGTTGTGCCCATTTGGGCTTCATATGAGTGTCTTGACAAATTGACTCATTCGAACAACAAGTCTTTAGAATTTCCTCCTGGACAATATCAGGAGGATCCGGTTGCGGAGTCGGAAGTGACTCAAGTAATACCTCAGGTACACTAGGCTCGAATCCCAAGTTAGGGACTTCTAATGGAGATAATTGACCATTACTACCCCCAAACTTAGGGTAGTCAGTATTCTCGGACAAACCTCTAACTATTGCTTGAATTTCTGGATCCTCAAGTCTTTAAAATACTCAAGAGCTTCTTCTAGTTCATTACCCCCAAACTTAGGGTCAACACTACTCTCCGTAAGGCCTAGCACTATGGCTTGAATCTCAGGGTCCGTAGAGTCTTTAAAGTACTCAAGAGCTTCTTCTAGTTCAAAAGTTTGGTCACCTAACTGACTTAAGAGAATTTCCTCATCAAGTTCATCTAAGGAATCACCAAATAAAGTGTCGTCCCAATTATCCTGAGTTAGATCCTGAACTAAAGTGCTAATCATATTCACTTCTTCTAAATCATCGGAAGGTTGTCTATTAACATTAAAGACATTTAGTTCAGTGGTCATATTACCAAAGGATATGTTCATAAGTCCGGTCCTACAGTTGATGACAGCGTTAGCTGTGGCTAAAAATGGGCGACCTAAAATCACCGGTATTTGAGCACTAGGATCCTGAACAGGCTGAGTATCTAGAACAACGAAATCCACTGGATAAATAAATTTATCAACCTCAATCAGAACATCCTCTATGACACCACGAGGTATTTTGACAGACCTATCAGCTAATTGCAATGTCATTTTAGTCGGTTTCAACTTACCAAGACCTAGCTGGTTGTATACATGATAAGGGAGTAAGTTCACACTAGCTCCTAAGTCAAGCAATGCCTTATCTACTGAATAATTACCGATCACACAAGATATGGTGGGGCATCCAGGGTCTTTATACTTAGGTCTGGTTGAACTTACCTGACCAGCTGGCTTTCTTATGGACATTAAGCTTACGCTTTCGTGTACAAAGGTCCTTAAGGAACTTGGCATAAGCAGGCATTTGCCTAATTGCTTCTAATAAAGGGATGTTAATGTTTACCTGCTTAAATATCTCTAGTATTTCGTTGAAAGTCGACTCTCTCTTTGTTGGAGCTAACAACTGTGGATATGGGGCTTTGGGTACAAAATGAGACCTGTCGGGAACCACATTGGCATCACTAGAAATTTTATCGGTTTCTTCAGTTAGTGGCTCCTTCTGGGGCTCATCTTGGGAACTAGAAGGTGGATCTACAGTATGTCCACTATTAGGCATGGCTACCTTATTGTCTACCGTTTTACCACTCCTAAGGGTTGTGACAGAATTCACTTGATTAAATGGTTTTGCACCTACTTCATTAACTCCTCTAGGGTTGGGTATCGGTTGACTAGGGAACTTACCTTTTTCTCTTAGAGACTCATTGATCAGACTAACCTGGTCTTTCAATTCAGAAATGGCCTGACTATGTTCTTGTCCTATCCTATTACTAGCTTCTATGCTTTGTGAAAGCAATTGACGCATATTTTCAGTATTTTGAATAAACGAGGTGAGAGTTTCCTCTAGACTTAAGATTTTCTTATCAGACTGATTCTGAAACTGAGTTGATCCTGAAGTATTCTTAGTATAGCCAAAACCTGGGGGAACATTAGAATTACTAAACTGACCTTGGTCCTTAGACCATGAAAGGTTCGGATGGTTTCTCCAACCAGGATTATAGGTTTCTGAATATGGGTCAAACTTCTGACGGTTATCAAACCTAGTGTTATTATAGAGAGCATTGGCTTGCTCTTTATTATTCTGGCATTCCCAAAAAGGCTCTACTCTACCACTAGTGTGACCCAATTCTAAAGCTTCTAACCTTTTTGCTATAGCAGCAATTTTGGCATCTGATTCATAGCCTCCTTCTACCCTATTAACGTTTCCTCTACCTAGAAGAATTGTTCTCTTGGGTTCCCTACAATATTCCCATTGCTGGGTCTTTTCGGCGATTTCATTCAAAAATTCCATCGCCGCATCAACAGTTTGGTTTTCAAAACCACCAGTGCATAGAGACTCAACCATGGTTGTTGTCGAATAATCTAAACCCTCATAAAGGATTTGAACTAGCCTAACCTTTTCTAAACCATGATGAGGACATTGGGCTAATAAGTCATTGAACCTTTCCAAATACCTATATAACGATTCTCCCTCCTGTTGAGAAAATGTGCAGATTTGCGTCCTAATAGACGATGTTTTGTGCCTAGGGAAAAACTTGTTCAAAAAGGCAGATGTAAGTTGTTCATATGTTTCTATTGAACCGGAAGCCAAACTATATAGCCACGATTTGGCTTTATCTTTCAGGGAAAAAGGAAATAACCTAAGTTTCAAAGCATCATCATCAAGGTCTCTAATCTTTAGGGTACTACAAATTTCCTCAAAATCCCTAACATGGAAGTATGGGTTTTCATTTTCTTTCCCTAAAAAGATTGGGAGCATCTGTAGGGTCCCAGGCCTAAGTTCATAATTTGCTTCAGTTTCGGCTAACCTGATACAAGAAGGACGAGTAGTCCTAGTTGGGTTCAACAAAGCTTTCAAAGTTGCCATTGCTGGCACTATCGGGATATTTGGGATTCTATGCAATCACAAAACAAGGCTGACTCAACCAAATCAAACCTAATTTTCTAGCAAACAAAAAGCATGATGGTTCCACTTAGATTGTTTCTAGACCAGCTTCTATTCTTTCGAAAAGGAACTCGTTACAATCTGAGCAAACCCCTCTGGAATCAATCCGAGTCAAAGTAAGTTGAATCGAGGCGAGGGAAGCTCAGTGGAGCTTTGATACCCAAGGCCTCACCGGTTACAAGGCGCAGTCACGCATTCAACTCACAGAAACCATCATGAACTTCGAAGTATGCTCAAAAGAGTAACCAATATTTTTCGAACGACTTTCCTATTAAGCTCGTTACCCTATCGGTCTCGTTCTAGTCAAAATTTTAGGCTTAGGTTCGCGTTTGGTTTCGTTTTCCTAAGGCGGGCAAGAAGAGAACGGTGATGAAATCCGAACCCTTATCTTGTATGGCCAGTCCTTGCCCTTTACTAGGAAATTAAAGCAGCGTTTTCAAGTCCTCAGCATATATGCAAACGAAGGAATACAGTAAACCCGCTGACAGGGGATTCGCGGGTGTTTCGAAAAACTTACCTCCCGTACCAGACGGGCGAAGAACCGCTGAAGTCGACTCGGGCCACGACTCCTATGTCATGTACGAACCCGAGGGGCCGAGGCGATATCGTAATCACCGTCCTTCTCTGCACACAGTTTTTATTTAAACCAACCCTTCGTAGGGTTTAAAAATAATAATGTCCCAGTCCAAAAATAAAGTCCAAAAAGTGTCCAAAAATAAAAAGAAAAATTACAAAAAATAAAACCCTATTTACAGTTTCTAAAAATAAACCAAAATAACTATATACAAAATCTTCTTCTTCACTCCTTTCGGATTCCTCTTTTCTTTCCTTCTTTGGCGATGCTTTCCTTTTATAGCACTTTTTCTTTCCTTGTAGCTTCGCTCGAAATCTGAAAAGAATCAAAAATACCAAAGGCGTAAAAGAGAACAAAAATTCTAAAAGAAATAAAATAAATCTAAACCTAAACCTAAAAATACAAATCCGCGTCGGCGGCGCCAAAAATTGATGTAGTTTTTAAGTGGTAGTAAAGTTCGTTCAACTCGGATTATGTAGACTCGATTTTAGACTCAAATCAAAATAGAAAACTTAAAAAGAAATTATATTCAAGTTTATAAAAAGCACTGAGACTTTGGATTCCACCGATCTCCAATTTTTATGTGATTTAATCTAGTCAATATTTATGCAACTCTTTACGTTTAAAGTGATTCTAATATTTTCGCCTAGACAAGTAGATTCTCAAAACAATAGTTGTAAATCGAAAGCATGGACCATCAAAATATTTAACCTAAGCATGACCCATCAATTGAGAACACAACCACTTAATCAGAATCATATATTCGATTTCAGTTCAGTGCAAATAATCATAAAAGAATTACGAAAATTAAATTAAATAGAATTTACCACATAATAATTGGAAAAATGGCTTCCTCCGTCGCCTCAGCAATGGGGTTTAGCTCCTCATATTCATCACTTGCTCAAAATATTTGTTTATGGTTCAAAAGTTGATTAAAAGATGAAAAACTATAACTCTGAATGTTTGCAACGGTGTATTGGAGTCGCAAAACGAATGACTGACTGTTACAAAGAAGTTATTGTAGCAGAGTTACAAATTTGAGACGCTGTTCTTATTTGCAACGGATGTTCTTCAGCAGCAGCAGCAAAAATACGGGTTTCCTGCAACTTGATCAATTCTCCTCTGTAGTGTTACAAACTCCTCCGCGACTGCTCCAATAAATTCGTTTCCTTCCCTGGGACATAAACACACCTTTTATACTACTCAGAAACCTAAAAATAACGATTAATTCTCTCTTTTTCTTTTCGTGCAAGCCACGACAATAATCTCTTCTTCCGACTTCCTTAATCGTTTCTGAGACTTCCAAACCATCCTAAACTCTTCCTTAGATAGAATACTACCTTAGGAAACAATATCACGCGTTTAGTCTCCCTGGAATTCCTAAAATAATTCCACAAAGTTTTCGTGCAAAACTCAAACTCTGTTTCCTTTTTCCGGCTTATCCAGCCCAATTCGATTGATTCCAGCGCACATACCAGGCCTTTTTAGTTGAATCACGTCCATCCCAGCAAATTTCAGTGATTGAATCTCACTAAAACATCTTCGAAATCCAATCGAAAGTTTGGTTCTTCGCTAGTTATTTCTTCCCGCCTTTTTCTGAATTTAAACAAAGAAGATGACCTCCCCCTATCCTGTGTTGGTATCCCTTTAGCAGCTGCTGGAAATGTATGCCCCTTAGTAATTGGTCACCCTTTATCCATTTGAGGGGTCCGAATAGCAAGTGTCTCCGGGGGTGCCCCGCGCAACTTTTCGAGCCGATTTTTCCAAAAATGTTGGTTGGCCAAAAATACCTACACACACATAAAACACCATAATAAGTACAAAAATGAGCACTATCAATATATAGAATCGAGAAAAATTAGACACAAAAATGTGTCTATCATCCATCTCAAAAACAAGAATAAATTCTTATAAGAAGTTTTCTAGGCATCAAGACAAACTCGTAATGCAAATATAAGATGATTTGTCCTTAGAGAGTAGAATCAATCTTTTTCGCCCGGATTTATACCAAGAATATCTACCAAATGCGTATAAAAATATTTTCAAAGAAGAAACTACAAAGTCATTAACGACCATGCACCATAGTTCACATAAAATGATTGTGAACATTCAAGAATCCCATAGTAATGCGTACTACTGCCCATTCTTGAACTTCCTTCTTTTTGATTCACCAATAACATTCTTGTAAAAGCTACAAATGATCTTAGATGAGTAGTACTCCAAGAATCCAAGTGCCCAATTTCAAGAGAAGTGGAACAAGTGACGAAATAGAGTAAAACACTCAAAAACAAGAGACAGGACAAATACCAATCTTAACTCATCCAAATTCAATGTTTCTCATCTCCATTTTGAAGAGAATTCAAAGAGGAAGAGAATGCAAAAAGAATGAGTTCATTCCGATTTCGGAAGAAGACATTACGGCCAAAACAAGTTTACCGAATATCGACGTCAAGTATGCATACGGGTTTGCAAACGAATTTTTCAAGTCCGCGAACTTAAACCCCTGGATTTTGATTTTAAAAGATGCTATGCATACCTGGTAGGTTTACCATGCAGTCCAAACATCCCGAACTATTATTTTCAAACCTAAATATTTAAGAACCTTAAACACGGATCAAGTTAGGTAGAAAAGAACGATAAGAAAGGTACATGAATCATTATAAGTTCTCTAAGCAAATAAAAGCACAAATATTTCTCAAGTTTATAGACATACCTTTGTAGATGAATCCAATCGAATTCTACTGCCTTACCGAACATAATCTATGTGCCCCAATTTTTGTGCTTCCCTCACCGTATACAAAGCAGGGCATTCCTTGGTGAGGATGCACTTCCAACACAATCAAGTTGCGTTGGGGTGAATAAAGTCTTGCTCACCACAAGTGACCTTTGGATTATCATCAAAGAGATCACTTTTAGAACCTTTCACATCCAATTCCATTTTTCCAAAAAAACTTGTTAAGTTCCAACATCATGGATACTGCCTTTTCCATAGTCATGGAGTTTTCTGGAATATCATTCCTTTTCACACTTAAAACATCATTGTCTTTCTTCGGTATCCACTTCTGAGTGCGTTTAGGAACAGTCGGAACCTTCTTCCCATCACTCTCTTCTAAAATTCTTGCAAGAGAATTGGATTGACTATTCTTTTGCAAGTTAGTCTTTCTCCAATTGGGAGCATCGGATCTTGTCTTCATCTTTACGAAGTTATCCTTTTGATAACCATTACGATTATGAAAAGTATTCGTACGACGTTTATAGGCAAATCTAGGTCTATCATAGCACTGATTCCTTTGCCTAAAGGTTGGACAATTACAACCTGTAACGTTAAAAGGATCAGTCTTAACGTATGATCTTGGTTTCAAAACTTCTTGTGATGCCCAAACAAGAACAACATTAAGTTTCTCATTCCTTATACAGAAACGACATCTCCTTTCCAGGTGATGCGGAAAATGAAATAACACATACACCAAAATTTTTGTTAACGAGGAAACCGCAAATGTAGAAAAAACCCGGGACCTAGTCCAGATTGAATACACACTGTATATTAAGCCGCTACAGACACTAGCCTACTCCAAGATAACTTCGGACTGGACTGCAGTTGAACCCCAATCAGTCTCCCACCGATCCAAGGTACAGTTGTACTCCTACGTCTCTGATCCCATCAGGATACTACGCACTTGATTCCCTTAGCTTATCTCACCCACAAGCAAGAGTTGCTGCAATCCAAAATCACAGACTTGATAATAAACATATATGTCTCACACAGAAAAGTCTATCAAAGGATAAATCTGTCTCCCACAGATAAACCCTAGGTTTTGTTCCGTCTTAAGATATAAAATCAAGGTGAACAGGAACCAACTGATAATCCGGTCTTATATTCCCGAAGAACATCCTAGATTAATCAATCACCTCTCTACAATCCTTCCTGACTACACAGGCGGTTTGTCGAGGAATCACAAACAGTGAGACGAAGATGTTTGTGACTTCTTTATCTTGCCTATCGGAGAACTCTCACGATCTCAAGACAATCAATCGATTGTACTCGTACGATAGAATATGCAAGATCAGATCACACAACTACGATAAAAGTAGTATCGATCTGGCTTCACAATCCCAATGAAGTCTTTAAGTCGTTAACCTGATTTTAGAGAAGAAAATCAAAGGTTAATGGAGATCGACTCTAGCGGGGGCACTAGTAGCACACAGACGTGTGGGGATTAGTTATGCACAATGCTAGATGTCTCCTTTATATAGCCTTCAAATCAGGGTTTTGCCTTAGGTACAAAGCAATCCTTATTCACTGTTAGATGAAAACCTGATTTAGATTCAAGCTAATATTTCTCAACCGTTAGATCGAAAACTTAGCTTGTTACACACACTTGGGTAGACGTTTACTGGGTTTGTGAAAACCATGCCCAAACGTGTACGTGTATGTTGGTTCAACATAGTAACCCAAAAGGTTAACCATATGAGCATTTCATATCAACCTTGTTCTTCTTCACCATAACTAGTTCAATTGACTCAAATGAACTAGTTAAAGAGTTGTTCAATTGCTATGAGATCTTATGTAACTACACAAGACACAATTGAAACAAAGATGATTCGATTCGATTAAATCGTCTCATGAACATTATAGTCACGGTTTGCATAAAGCATTCCTTAGTAATTTAATCTTTCATGTTCAGAGGATATCTTTAGATCATAACCTCTTAAGTTCACAAACAAGTTCGCGGACTTAAGTTAATCGGTTGAGTTTTCCAAACTCCGCAGAAATTCTCGGAAAGAGAACTTCCGCCAGTTCGCGGACTTAGCACACAAACGAGTTTTGGAAAATCCAGCAGAAATTCTCGGTCGAGAACTTCCGACAGTTCGTGGACTGGGTTCGCGGACTTGGCAAGCCAATTCCACAATCCTCCTGATTTCTCTTGATCAACAAAGTTCGAAAACTTCGGTTCAAGGAATACATGGTTATGTAATATAAACTCTCATTTCAATCATTGAGACATTCTCAGAGGACGCTATGTAGCCGTTATTCACAGACCGATTCACGTCAGAGCAATTCTCAAAGTGATTGAAACTATTCATGACTTTCGTCAGTAGGTGAAGATAAACTTGATCAGAGCGAAATGCTTTACCAACACACAATTTCGAGATAAAAAATAAGCAATGAATGCTCAGCTCGAAATGTCAAATGTGTATGATCTAGTCTATATAGCATACGACTTTTGTCTCATAATAAGTAGGAGATAGAATAAATATACTTTTGAGTGATAGATAAGTTCAAGTCTCCACGTACCTTTTTATTGATGAAGTTCCACGGTTCCTTGTATAGATCTTCGTCGTTGTATGATGAATCGCCATGAAGTCCTTGAGCTCAACTACACTTTTCTATCCTAGTCTGAGACTTAGCTATGTAGGCTAGAAATCAAGACTTATAGTTTTGATCACTAACATTGACAAACATGCTTGAGATAGCAACGCATGCGAGGTCGACCGAGCTATGCTCTAACACAACTGAAGAGCCGTACTTAGGCTACAAGAGTGTCTAGAAAGGAACTAGAAGTTGGTCGACAATTTACTTAACCAACAAGTCTTTGAGGTTTCCTAACTTAGTTAGGATTCCTAGTTTAGATGAGTTCTAAAAAATCATAGTTATTTAATTTCCAGTAAGTTTAAACTCCTATAAAAGGAGGAGAATTCTAGTTAAGAGAGGTAGAGAAAATCTCCGAGAGAAGAACCGGTTGAAGGTTTGTAAAAGAGTACTTTTCTTTCACAGTTAATAGAAGAAGTTAGTAACAACAAACGTGTTCTTTCGTTCTTAATCTTTTCTTTTGATTTTTTAATCTTTGTTCAAGCAGTACTGACTCTAGGTACCACAGATCGTTTTCGTATCAGTGGGAGACAGATTTATCTATTATCATAGACTTTTCTGTGTGATACAGATTTTTTTATTAAATTCTTCGACTTTGGGTCGTAGCAACTCTTGGTTGTGGGTGAGATCAGCTAAGGGAATCAAGTACGTAGTATCCTGCTGGGATTAGAGACGTAAGGAGCGCAACCGTACCTTGAATCAATGTGAGATTGATTAGGGTTCAACTACAGTCCATACCGAAGTTAGTTTGTAGTAGGCTAGTGTCTGTAGCGGCTTAATACAGTGTGGTGTTCAATCTGGAATAGGTCCCAGCGTTTTTCTGCATTTGTGGTTTCCTCGTTAACAGAATTTCTAGTGTCTGTGTTATTTCTATTTCGCATTATATTTTGTTATATAATTGAAATATCATAGGTTGTTAAGATCAATAAATTAGAATGTCCAACCTTTGGTTGTTGATTTAAATTTATTGGCACTTGGATATTGGTCTTTAGTACCATTCAAGTTATCTCTCTAGTATTTGATAAAAACTCGCATATTTCCATTTGCTTGAGTATAAATCAATTCGAGAGATTGAGATATTAACTCTTTGATATACTTTTATCTAGATGGGTCTAACTGTCTAGTTGAATCTCTAGAAAGTATATTGGAGTTAGTCCATACAGATTGCTAATCGAAATATTGGGTGAGGTTGTTAGACCCACGCCTTTTCAATTGGTATCAGAGTAGGCAAACACGTTAAAGACCTTATAAGTCTGTGTTTGTAGCGATCTGATTATGGATGATTCTATCTCTAATAACGTACCAGTTCAGAAATTACGTGAAGCTAGGGATATATTGACGGCTAAGATTCAGCCTTCCGAGTTCGGATATGTTTCGGATACTTTCAGAAATTACAAAGACACGTAGAGAAGTGAAGAAAAGGAAAGTTACGTCACTTTGAGCTAAAACAGGGAAGGAATAATACTCGGCTATTGTTTTTCGGGAATTACGTGGAGTAGATGATGAAGAATATCTCCATGAAGATTCAGATATGTTAATTAGAAGAGTTTGAAAGGAAACTGAGGCGTGCAAAAGGAAACATGGAGAATAAAATCTCCGATGACTTGCAGAGAAGAAAAGGGAGATATTACAAATATATTCTCGGGATTTACGTGTCCTGTTGTGTATATAAGGTGCTTGGGTATCACAGTAGAGAGTGTTGAGAGTTGGGAGTAGAGAGGAGAGCGCTGCAGAGGAAGAATCCACCATTTTTCTCTGTTGCTGCTGCTGCCATTGATGAAGATGAAGAACACGAAGAACAGACAGCCAAAAACCGTCGTTCTTCAACAGTGACAACGACCAATCTCTGTGGGTCGTAGTCAGCTACGCAGACAACAACAGTAGTCTTTTATCGTTCTTTGTAACGGTGTTTGCAACAATTATAACCATTTTTGAGCCATAAATAATTATTTTGAGAGCATTTTTACTATGATGAGTTAAACTCCAACACTGGGACGACGGAGGAGGCCGAGCTTCATACGTGGGCAATTTTATTAATTCTTTTTAAGACTTTTGCATTAAGAATTAATTGAAATATGATTTGATTAAATTGGGTGTTATTTGATTAGATGGGTCATGCTTAGCTTAGGTGATTTGATGTTCCATGCTTAACATTTACAATCAATTTTTTGAGAATCTACTTTGGCAAAATAAGAGTCCATATAACTTATGTTTTGAGCGATCATTGTCGAGAATAATTCATTGAGCCCTGTTTTATGAAGATTGGCCGAATCATTAGTCCCAGTACCTCTCACCATTGTTAATATTTTATTGTATATATTTATCTTTTTTTATTAAGTCTAAAAAATTATCCTTCACAAATCCGAGAGTTTGAACCTTCATTACTACAACCCCAGAAAAATCATTAATCATTTTGGCGCCGCCGACGCGGAATTGTGTTTAGGTAGAATTTTTTTTAGATTTATTTTTCTTTGTTCTTTTTTACGTTCTTTGGGTATTTGTCTATGTGATACAGGTTTGGAGGTTTGGATCGAAAAGAAAAATGAAGAAGAAGTTGTCAAAGAGTTTTGGCGATTTCATAAAGACTAGGAGAAAAGCTTAAAGCAAAAAGAACGGAAAGAAGACGAAGGACTTTTTTTTATTATTATTATTTTTTAGATATTTTTTTTATTATTAATTTTTTTTTTAGAAACTGTAATTAAGGTTTTTATTTTTGGATTTTTTTTTTCCGGACATTGAACGTTGGACATTATTTTTAAAACCCTACGGAAGGGTTATAAATTAAAATAAATAAATAAAATTAAATACAAACTGCTTGCAGGGAAGGACGACGATTACGATATCGTCTCGGCCCCACGGATTCGTACATGACATAGGAGTCGTGGCCCGAGTCGACTTCAACGGTTCATCCCCCGTCTGGTACGGGAGGTAAGTCCATCGAAACACTCGCGAATCTCCTGTAAGCGAGTTACCGTATTCCTTAAGGTGATTCATTGATTGAGGACGAATTTGGAATGTTTTTAAATTCCTAGTAAAGGGCAAGGCCTGGCCAATACAAGATAAGGGTTCAGATTTCATCACCGCTCCCTTCTTGCCCGCCTTAGAAAAACGAAACCTAACGCGAACCCAAGCTTAAAACTTGACTAGAACGAGACCGATAGGGTATCGCACTTATCAGGAAAAATTTTCGAAGGATATTGGTTACTTTCTTAAGCACACCTCGAAGTTCATGATGGTTTCTGTGAGATGAATGCGTGACTGCGCCGCCTTGTGATAGCGGTGAGGCCTTGGGTATCAAAGCTCCACTGAGCTTCCCTCGCCTCAATTCAACTTACTTTGACTCGGATTGATTCCAGAGGGGTTTGCTTAAATTGTAATGAATTCCCCTTCGAGAGATAGAAGCAAGTCTAGAAACAATCTAACTGGAGCCATCATGCTTGTTGTTTGCTAGATTTTATAGGTTTGATTTGGTCGAGTCAGCCTTGTTTGTGGTTGTGTAGAATTTCCTTGCAATTAAGAATGTCGAACTGGTATGATAGAAGCCAACACAATGAGTATCGACCTGAATTTGAATATGGACATCATCAGTTTTATGACCATGGTGGGAATAGTAGTTGGGAACGCCAACCTTTTCAAGGTTATGGTTCATACCATAGTGAGCCCAATTACTATCCACACACGAATTGGTCTTACGAGCAAGAAAATCAGGAATATTATAGTACTAGTCATGTGTTTTTGGAAAATTACTTAAAAACTAGTCCTGATTATGACATTTCTAAACCTGTTCAATCTCTAGAAGAAACCTACCAACAAATTTGAAGGGAGTATGAACGTGCAATTAGTTCAAGAGAAGAGAGTACACAACGGTCTAAGATATTCAATGAGACTTGTGAACGTATAAGTGTTACGCTCAGTGAAATTCAAGCACATTTAGAGGCAGAAAATGAACAGTTAGCTAATGCTGCTCGAAATAATCTAAATTTCCAAGATAGTGTTTCCAATTCTACCCTTGATATCAATAGTGAATATTTGCTCAATCTAGAGGACGAGGTTAGAATAAAAGACACTACTTATTTAGATAAGGTTCAATCATCTTTGTACTATTATGATGATGAGGATAGTAGTAATGAAGAATCTGAAATATGTAGGCATAGTGATCAGGAATCTATTAATCCAATTGAGCTTTATAATGATTATATTATTTCTAGTTCAAATCCAAATAATTTTTATGATTATTCACCTATTCAAAAGGACGAGGATTTGATTAGGGATACCACCATTTTAGACGATGTAGTTTTTCCTTTTGATTACGAAGCCGATAGTGGTTTAGAGGAACGGGTTCATTTCGAAAATACTGTTTTAGAGTCTAGCGACTTAGAAACAATAGTCTTGGAAGAAGAAGACATACCCGTAGAGATGAGTAAAGATGCACTACCTGATAATAACTTAGAAGAATCTCTTGAATATTTTAAGGACTCTGAAGATATGGAAATTCAAGAAATAATTAGAGTTCTATCTAGAAATACTGAAAACTCTAAGTTTGGGGGTGATTATCACTTCCCTAGTGCCTTAATTTTAACTCTCAGAAAGTCCCCACACTTAGGACTTGATATCTGTGCCTCGACCATTTTACAAGATTACCTTCATACTCGTTTTCCCGAGCCTAATGATGTCCATGAAGGAGTTCAGTCATTAGAAACCCATCCTCTGGTTGATGTGGTTTGCCCAGGCTATGATCCCCAGATTGACTTTGTTTTTCCACCAAATAGTTTTCTTCCAACTGTGGGAACGCTTATATTCCAAATGTGTCGAATATTAAGTTGTGAGACTAAATGCTTTAGGAAATTAGAATCGACACATTTGCTTAAGAATGACCACTACTCTCATTTTGGTCAATTATGTAAGTCAAATATTATTGACTTAGAGGATCCTCAATTATTTAGGTTATTATTGTGCGCTTCTAAGATCATATTTGAGTTTTTCCAGACTCTAGTACCTAATGATTCGGATCCCACCTATGAAGAAACGCAGCCAATGAAAATTTTCTATTTAGACCCTTTCATAGAACCTGAACCTGAACCACAATTAGATATAAATTTCTTAATCAGGAAACTAAGTAAGGGCATGCTAGTCTTGTTCACTTTCTTGGTTCATTGCAGTTTCCTTTGGTCCAGCTCTATTTAGTTTTGAAGTCCCACAGTTATTTCGACTGTTACTTTATGGTTCGAGTTGACTAATCCTTTCCTAAGTCTGGCTGAAGACTTTAAACTTAGAACTTCTTGGGAGGTATCCCATGCTCATGCAACACGGTAATATCTTTCCTTAACTCTTTCGCTTCAAATGGTAACAGTTTCTCCTTGTTCATGCTTTTAGTTTCATCTTTAGAACATTGAGGACAATGTTAGATTTAAGTTTGGGGGTATGAGAGAAACTTTTTAGTTGCAATAAATAAACTCCAGAGCCTAGAAATTTATGCGTATTTAGGATGGCACTAACCAATCTAAGTGGATGGAAGCATTTTGGTTGTAGGAGTTGAGGAACCAATCTGAATAGATGGAAACATCTAAAGAGTCTATTCATAAAAGCACAGAGCTCAGGTGTTAGAAATAACATGATAGTTGCACCATATCTCGTTGAGTCCTTTTCATTTCTTTTTTTTATTTTATTTTTTTCTTTTTAAACTATGTTTCTCTAAGTGATTAGGTGGGGCACACGATTCAAGTTGTTACCACTACTAGGGTGAATTAGAGTGACTGAGTTACTAAAAAAAAAAAAAAGACCGGACCAGTTAGACCAATCGGAATAAGTATTAACACTTGGATAGCAATATGCGTGTGTTCTCCCTGTTTCCGTCGCCTAAGCAAGCGTGGAATGCAGGACCCGTGGGAACTATCGTGTAATATGATGACAAGAAGCATGCGCTTGGATCAAAAATATCTATTCATGCCATTAAAAAAAAAAATCGAGAAAAAAGGTTATTATTCAATGTAGTCAACCACTGGTTCCCTTGTATATGCCAGTTTGTTGATCTAGATTTAGGTTATCGGCCGCTGGTTCCCTTGTATATGCCAGCAGTGTTGATATTAGTCAGACCGGTATCTCAGTCCATTAGGATAGGTTCATTTTAGCAGTGGCCTTCAGACAGATATGTGAAACATCGATCATTTGGTCAACATCAACACCATCTATGTTTTTATATATCCATCTCTTAATCTTTCCATGTGATTAGTTTGACTCCGAATATGATGTCCACAGTGCAACTATCTGAGTAGAGGTCTGTCACTTTATATGAATTTTAATATGCTTGAGTGCAAACTCATGTACATCAATTGGAATTTCGCATCAGGGTACTTCCTCTTGTAATCAATAAGTATGCCAACCAAGGAGATTCTTTAGTGCCTTCCAAGGTTCGTTGTAGATAGCTAGGGTCTGGAGTATTAAGGTTTTGTGGGTATATCTCTAGTAAGCCCTCCGGAGACAACACTACGCCACTAGGGACACCTAGGGGTTTAAAGGCTTATTGCATACGCTAAATGCAATCGACGATGCCTACGACAATGAGTTAGGATTTTGGTTTCTATTTGATTTGCTCGAGGACTAGCAAATAATAAGTTTGGGGGTATTTGATAGGCACATTTTTGTGTCTTATATAATCTCAATTGTATATATTATTAGTGCTCGATTTTATATTTATTATGGCTTTTTATGTCCCTGTAGGTATTTTTGGAGAAATAAGCTTTTGCGGCGAAATTGGCTAAAAAAAATGGTTTTTGCGCTCGTGGGAGAAAATTACTATACGGAATCTCAATTTGGATAAGGGGTACTCAATTACATGGGGCAGCCACTTGCTATTTACACCCCGAGACACCCAAGTGCTAAAGGCACCCAGCAGTTGGTTAGGGGGACTCCACCTTCTTCACGTTTTAAAGAGAAAAATGGCGGGAAATCAAGCTGGTTTTCTGCGGTGAATACTGGACGAGTCTCTTCATGGATACGAGTTGGATTGGGCCTGTTGAGATAAAACAGGGTTGAGATGTGTTTACAAATCATAAGAAAAAGGAAGTTAACCTATTTTCCTCAACTAAACAGCGTACATAGAATATCATGGGTATGATCTATATTAGGCAGTTACGTGAAGCTAGGGATATATTGACGGCTAAGATTCAGCCTTCCGAGTTCGGATATGTTTCGGATACTTTCAGAAATTACAAAGACACGTAGAGAAGTGAAGAAAAGGAAAGTTACGTCACTTTGAGCTAAAACAGGGAAGGAATAATACTCGGCTGTTGTTTTTCGGGAATTACGTGGAGTAGATGATGAAGAATATCTCCATGAAGATTCAGATATGTTAATTAGAAGAGTTTGAAAGGAAACTGAGGCGTGCAAAAGGAAACATGGAGAATAAAATCTCCGATGACTTGCAGAGAAGAAAAGGGAGATATTACAAATATATTCTCGGGATTTACGTGTCCTGTTGTGTATATAAGGTGCTTGGGTATCACAGTAGAGAGTGTTGAGAGTTGGGAGTAGAGAGGAGAGCGCTGCAGAGGAAGAATCCACCATTTTTCTCTGTTGCTGCTGCTGCCATTGATGAAGATGAAGAACACGAAGAACAGACAGCCAAAAACCGTCGTTCTTCAACAGTGACAACGACCAATCTCTGTGGGTCGTAGTCAGCTACGCAGACAACAACAGTAGTCTTTTATCGTTCTTTGTAACGGTGTTTGCAACAATTATAAACGTTGCAAACACCCGATTTCATCATTTTCTCTTTATTTCATCACTGTGAACCATTTTTGAGCCATAAATAATTATTTTGAGAGAATTTTTACTATGTTGAGTTAAACCCCAACACTGGGACGACGGAGGAGGCCGAGCTTCATACATGGGTAATTTTATTAATTCTTTTTAAGACTTTTGCATTAAGAATTAATTGAAATATGATTTGATTAAATTGGGTGTTATTTGATTAGAAGGGTCATGCTTAGCTTAGGTGATTTGATGTTCCATGCTTAACATTTACAATCAATTTTTTGAGAATCTACTTTGGCAAAATAAGAGTCCATATAACTTATGTTTTGAGCGATTATTGTCGAGAATAATTCATTGAGCCCTATTTTATGAAGATTGGCCGAATCATTAGTCCCAGTACCTCTCACCATTGTTAATATTTTATTGTATATATTTATCTTTTTTTATTAAGTCTAAAAAATTATCCTTCACAAATACGAGAGTTTGAACCTTCATTACTACAACCCCAGAAAAATCATTAATCAGTGAAAAATAATTGTTCACCCCAACGCCACTTGATTGTGTTGTAAGTGCATCCTCACCAAGGAATGCCATGCTATGTATACGGTGAGGGAAGCACGAGAATTGGGGAACACAGATTATGTTCTTGTAAGGCTGTAGAATTCGACTGGATTCTTCTAAAAAGGTACGTCTATAAACCTGAGAAAGATTTATGTTTTTATTTGCTTAGATTACTTGTAATGAACCATGTACCTTTCTTATTGTTCATTTCTACCTAACTTTATATGTGTTTAAGGTTCTTAAAAGTTTAGGTTTGAAAATAGTAGTTCGCGATGTTTGGACTTCGTGGCACACCTACCTGGTATGCATAACCTCATTTAAAATCAAAATCCAGGGTTTAAGTACGCATACCCATTTGCATACTCTCCCAGGTCATGAAAATTCGTTTGCAAACCTGTATGCATACTTAACGTCGATATTCGGTAAACTTGTTTTGGCCGTAACTTCTTCGTCCGAACTCGGAATGACCTCATTATTTTTGCATTCTCTTCCTCATTGAATTCTATTCAAAATAGAGATGAGAATTCCTGAATTTGGATGAGTTAAGAATGGTCCTTGTCCTGTCTCTTGTTCTTGAGTGTTTTGCGCCGTTTCGTTGCACTTGTTCCATTTCTCTTGGACTTGGGCACTTGGATTCTTGGAGTACCTCTCTTCTAAGATCTTTTGTAGCTTTACAAGAATGATGTTGGTGAATCACAAAGAAATAAGTTCAAGAATGGGCAGTAGTACGCATTGCTATGGGATTCTTGAATGTTCATAATCATCTTATGTGAACTATGATGCATGGTCTTTAATGACTTTGTATGTTCTTCTTTGTTAAGAAAATATTTTTATACGCCTTTGGTAATCACTCTTGGTGTAAATCCGTGCGAAAAAAGATTGATTTTACCTTCCATGGGCAAGGATTATTTTTGCAGTATTAATCTTTATGGTTTTATATATTGCAATATGTTATTGTATATGTGTGTTTGCGTCCGTGAACTATGATTGTACCATACGATGTCAAAAGTTATCTCCTTCATATGTCGATATGCAAGTATTTATAAAAGAATGAATGAACTTTTGACATTACAAAAGTTTTTAAGCCTATTGTATGTCATTATGCAAATACTGATAGAAGATAGGATGAACTTTTGTTTACGAGGATTATGTCTATTGTGCAAATAGTGATGGAAAATAGAATGCATCCTTGTCTATTCCGAACTATCGATCTTCCCTGATCCATATTTTTATGTATATACTGTGCGGCTCCATAAGTTCTCTTATGTTGAGCATTTCCTGAAAAAGTGGGGGTACAACAACCACACCCAATATTTCGCTTAGCAATCTGTATGGACAAACTCCAATATACTTTCTAGAGAATCAACTAGACAGTCAAACTCAATCTAGATAAAAAGTATATCAAAGAGTTTATATCTCAATCTCTCGATTTGATATATACTCAAGCAAATAGAAATCTGCGAGTATTTATCAAATACTAGAGAGATAACTTGGATGGTACCAAAGAACAATATCCAAGTGTCGGTCAATTTAAATCAACAGCCAAAAGGTCGGATATTCTAATTGATTGATCAACGCACAACCTGTGATATTTCAATTATATATCAAAATATAATGCGGAAAAGAAATAACACAGACACCAGAATTTTGTTAACGAGGAAACCGCAAATGCAGAAAAACCCCGGGACCTAGTCCAGTTTGAACACACACTGTATTAAGCCCCTACAGACACTAGTCTACTCCAAATTAACTTCGGTCTGGACTGTAGTTGAACCTCAATCAATCTCACACTGATCCAAGGTACAGTTATGCTCCTACGTCTCTGATCCCAACAGGATGCTACGTACTTGATTCCCTTAGCTGATCTCACCCACAACTAATAGTTGCTACGGCCCAAAGTCGAAGACTTTAATAAACAAATCTGTATCACACAGAAAAGTCTACGGTAATAGATAAAGAAACTAAAGGTTAAAGGAGAATTGACTAAAGGTTAGAAAAACTAGTATGACACATAAGGTGTGGGGATTAGGTTTCCCAGTTGCTAGAGTTCTCCCTTATAGTCTTTCAAATCAGGGTTTGCAATCAATGTTAGCTTGGTAACAAAGCATTCAATATTCACAGTTAGATGAAAACCTGATTAGATTCAAGCTAATATCTTTCAACCATTATATCGAAAACTAGCTTGTTACATACAAATGAAATGCACGTTTCTAGGCTTGTGTAACCGTACCCAAACTTGTACATTTATTGGTTTAATAATAGTTAACCAAATGGTTAGCCATATGACCACTTTCATATCAACCATATTCTTCTTCACCATAACTAGTTCAAGTGACTCAAATGAACTAGTTAGAGAGTTGTTCAATTGCAAGGAAATCTTATGTAACTACACAAGACACAATTGAAGCAAAAATGATTTGATTCACTCGAATCGGTTCATGAACTATATATCCACGGTTTGCAATTTGCATTCCTTAGTTTATATAAGAATAAGTTCACAAACATCGTTTTTAGATATAACCTACTCAAGTTCGCGGACTTAAGTTCCCGAACGGAGTTCACAAACTCCAGAAGAATTTCTCGGGTTGAGAACTTCCGCCAGTTCACGGACTGGGTTCGCGGACTTAGCTCACGCCACTATTCCGGTTCTCTTGATCAACAAAGTTCGCAAACTTCGGTTCAATGAATAAGGACTATACATATATGTGTTTCCACAGCAATGCTTATATCCTACAATGATTATATAATCTAAACTCTCATTTCAATCATTGAAACATTCTTAGAGGACGTTGATATTCTATAGTTGTTATTCACAAACTATTTTTCGTCAAAGTAAGCAATTTTCAAAGTGATTGAAACTTGTCATGACTTTCGTCACTAGGTAAAGATGAACTTTTCTAAAGCGAAAGCTTACCAACACATATTTCGAGAAATAGATAGGCGAGATAAACTCGGCTCGAAATAGCAAATGTGTATAATCTAAGTATATATAGCAAAACGACTTTTGTCTCAATATAGGAGATAAATAGACTTTTGAGTGATAGATAAGTTCAAGTCTCTACATACCTTTTAGTCGATGAAGATCCACCGGTTCCTTGAGTAGTCCTTCGTCTTGTATGATGATTGCCATGGAGTTCTTGAGCTCAACTACACTTTCTATCCTAGTCCGAGACCTTAGCTATAGTAGACTAGAAACCAAGACTTATAGTTTTGATCACTAACATTGACAAACATGCTTGAGATAGCAACGCATGCGAGTTCGACCGAGCAATGCTCTAACAATCTCCCCCTTTGTCAATTTTAGTGACAAAACTATCAATACATATGGAATACAAAAAATAAATAAATTAACTTTTGTAGCTCCTATTCCACATGCCTAATCTTCAACATTACTTGAAATCTTCGTCACTTCCAAGTACTCCAATGATCCCAAAGGTTGTAAGTTCAGCATCATCGTTGTTGAAAATCCGTAGCTATAACAAAGAGAAAACCAGAGTTCTCAATCATTGTTATACAGTGTCATAATATCATTACACAACGTCAAAGTTCAATTGTATCACAACTTCAACAACAATACTATGGTGATATGTATCACTCCCCCTTAGTCAATACTCCATCTCACATGGAACCACTCCCCCTTACATAATGATCTAAAAACCATATGTATTTGTAGTGTGAACTACATATTAACTCTCCCCCTTTTTGTCAATAAAATTGGCAAAGGTACAAGAACGGGATCCTAATGAAATTTCCGAAAGAGACATTTCATGACCAAAAGAAAGAAACACATATCATCTTATTTAGATGCAATCATAAAGCCAAAGCTAAATGCATTCATCAAGGAGTTTATAAAGATACAAGATAAACCCTATAATATTCCACAGCCGCACTCCCCACAAAGATTTGGCAATTAAGCACAAGTTCAATTAAGAACTCTCCCCCATAATATGTCATTCCCGAAAGAACAACCAGAGCGACCTTAATTTCGAAAGAAAAGAAGGATTTCTTTGGACATAACAAATCACATACAAGTATGAATTTGAATCCAAAATACTCAATTAAATTAACCACAAGAGAACCCATGATTAATTTAATCGAAAATGCTCAATATAAGTGAACTTATGGAGACTCAAAAATATACAATTAGATTAATCACAAGAGAACCCATAATTAATCTAATCGAAATACACAACCAAAATAATCAGAAAAGTAATCAATTTAATTGGTCATGCTCGTCATAAGAAAACTTACGGAGCAACAACTAAATAACCAAACTAGATGATTAATTTAGTTGAATATGCTCGACATAAAGTACCTCACGGAACAACAACAAAGCTAATCATGAAAATAATCAACTTGGACGTTTAGTTCTCAACATAATACACTTTACGGAGCCTCACAGTAATACATAAAAATATGGATCAGGGAAGATCAATACTGCGGAATACACAAGGATTCATTTTATTTTCCATCACCATTCGCATAACGACATTCAATAGACATAATCCTTGCAAACAAAAGATTTTAACCTATCTTCCATCAATAATTGACGACATAATAGGCTTAACTTTTGTATTTGTCAAAAGTATATTCATTCTTTTGTCAATACATGCATATCGACATACGAAAGACTTTACTTTTGACAAGGTATTGGACAATCATAGTTCACGGACGTAAACACATATATCCCATAACAATATTGCAATATATAAAACCATAAAGATTAATACTGCAAAAATCATCTTCCAAACAAATTTAGAATTTAAACCAATAAATCTAAAAACATGAAGATGAAAACGTTGGACATAGCTATGTGTAATCACAATAATGGCTATTCCAAACTCTAGTTATTATTCTAAACAAAACAAGAAAATAAAAGATTTACTAGGAAATAAGACCTTTGAATAATTCTTTATCGTCCCCGAAGTCCTTGTCGTCAATAGTCATTGGTACATAAGTTTCATTAAGGTAGGAGTTTATATCAATAAACCTTCCTGGCTGATGATGTCGAACCAGGGCCTTCTGAATCTCATGAGTCTTATACACAAAAGCCTTTATTTGTTGAATCTCCTTTCGCATCTCCTTCAACACTTCAAGAACATCAGAAAACTTCTGAGAGTTTGAAGGAACGGCTCTTGGCTTCCTCACATTCCTTCTTTTTCTTTTCAAGGTAGGAGATAACGGAGATTTTTATTTTTCCTTCATGATTGATGGCTTAACAATCATATTAACATCTTTTACATCAGAAGACATCATGCTTGGAGTGTCCATAATGTATGGATTTGTGAGAGGAAATCAGAAATTTAACTCAACAAGTAGTCTTGAGATAAAACGAGGTTTTGAGAAAGGAAAAAGGAATGTAGGGTTTCGAAACCTTTAAACAGGTTCGTACACGTCCAACTCACAACCATATAAAGAGTAGAGTTGTCGATAATAACCCTCCTTTGTTGATAGACAGGGAAGAACAAAAACTAAGAAAAGAAGAAAAAAAACTTTTCCTAAAGCCTGAGAGGTGCAGAATCATTGTCTCTTTTGATCAGGCACATGAGACAAGATTTCCAAAACAACACAATCAAGTTGCATTGCGGTGAACAACAATTTGTCCACCATTTTCCTCTTGAGAGGAATCCACATACCTCTGTCTATCAAAACGACTCGACCATACTTTCTTCTCTAATGGTCTTGGTTTACCCTTGGAAACTAACTTCTTAGACGAAGATAAAATCCTACATACCTCAGCGGTCTTCCGAGCAAGTTTAATCTTATTTTCTAATTGATTTGCTCTTCGTTGAAGTTCGTTGACGTGCCTCAATTGATGTTTGTACTTGTAACACTTTGAAAGTTCATGACCCTTTAGAGAACGATACGAGCACGTCAAACTAGGATAAAAGTCAGGCTTCTGAAATGTGCACGCAGCTAGACACATGGTGGAACCTGAAACATTACAAACAGAGTTTCCAAGAAATGGGTCAATTTTTTCTTCCAGATTAGTTGGATTTTCTTCTGAAAGAATATCGAAATTGATGTATGTATTGCTACAGTTATCAAAATCAATATTTTCACCAAGAAGTGCAACACTTGATTTCTCGTCTTCATTAGAATCATAATTGTCAGACATTTCATCAAGAGTTGCAGCAAGACCTTTGTTTCCAGTGTATTTTCTACGATTTGGGCACTCGTTTGCAAAATGACCAAATCCTTGACACGTAAAGCACTGAGGCATATCCTTATCATCAGTTTCATCAATATCCCTGTTTTAGGAGGAACACGATTATGAGGTTTGACTGATGCCTTAGGCTTATCTTTGGAAAACCGTTTACTTCTCTTCAACAGAAGATCCCTAAACTGTCTTGTGATCATCGAGACTGACTTGTCAAGATCTTCATATGATGAATCCGTCTCAGAGTGATCATCTTCAGAGATATACACTTTTTTACTTTTATCAAGTAATTTCGTGTCCTTTAGTGCTTTGAACTCAACATCCTTAGATTTGGATGAACGTTCGTGATCAAAGATCTTAAGCTTCCCAAACAGCATGTTTCTGGAGATTTTATCTAGGTTATTTCCCTCAACGATGGCATGCTTCTTAGAGTCGTATCTAGATGGAAGCGATCTGAGAATTTTCATTACAATGTCCTTTTCAGGAATAGTCTTATGATGAGTGCCAAATATTGTATATATCTATCCCTTTTTGTTGGCAATTAACTCATCTTTTGTGCATTAATTCTACATTTTATCCCATATTCTGTATTTTCATTGTTTTCAAGAATAAATATTTTTCTTACTTAATTTTGCATTTTTAGGTAATAAATAAAGTCTGGATAACTTGCGGAGCGGAAAAGAGTTGAAGAGTAGTGAAAAGCCGGAAGAAATTACGCAAGGAAGCCGCAAAGAATGGTGCGCACAAGACCAAAAAGCTAGGAATGGGCTCAAGAAGGAAGAATTGTTCTTAAAGAAGATATGGGCTTGGCATACCCAAGGCCCAAAACCCTTACCCAAACCCATTTTCTATATCCATACCCGCCTCCATTCTCAGCCGTTAGATTGGATCCATCTCATCATCCAATGGTCGCTTCTTCATCGTGCATCAAAATCTGAAGTCCCTGCAAAACACCATAGTGCCTAAATTCCAAGCCTTCAGATTAGATCACATTTAGATCCTACGGTCGCTCCTTTGCCTGCGCATCAAATCTCGATACTTCCGCTTAACACTACAGTACCTAACATCATCTAACACCGTTGACTTCGTTGTGTTTCAAAATCCAACGGTTGCATCGATTCCTCTCATCTCACCGTTAGATCTACCAACCATCTTCGCATCCCGCAGCTCAGAGTCACAAAACATCAAAATTTGATGAAGACGCTCAACACTCTAAAAACCTAATACCTATACCCAAAAACCAAACAAACCCTAACCTATTTTCTATCGGGCTCCTTCTTCTTCCTCCCTTCTTCTTCACTGCAAACCCCATGACCACCACCTGCTCCGCCACCCACCCACTCCATCTGCCACCACCACCAGCTCAATACGAGCTCTCAAATCACTCAACAACCCTAACCCACATCATTACTTCCCCTTTCACCAACTCTATGTCCTCCTAATCACTCAATTTCACGCCTCTCCGCCTCTCCCATGTCAGGAACCCTAGAGGTGAAATTGACAAATTAGGTGAAATAGAGTTGCAATTGGAGGCGTGGATAACATCAGGAGAACAATTAGAGGCGTGGGTCGAAGTCAGTAGCGTGTAATCACATCACTATGGGTAAGAATTACCAAACCCTAAATTTTCTGATTTGGGGGAATTTATTAAAGAACCCTAATTTTCTGTTAGGGAGAGTATTAGAAGATATGGGTCTGATTTGTACTGTCAAATTAGGTAGAAACAATTTACCTAATTTCTGTTTGATTTTAGGGATTTTTTGGGAAGAACCCTAACTTCTAATTGGGTATAATATGACTGTGGGTGTGATGTAAAAGCTTATGCCTGGAATAGCCGGCGTCCAGGACTTTCATGTTCTGTGTAATTTCAGTTTTCTTTTACAATCTTTTTTGTTCACTGTTTCTTCCATTTTTATGCCCTGTTCATGTTTATCTCACTGCTAAGTTAACTGTTAATGTTTATATTTGCTGTTTTCCATTTTGTTCTCTGTTCCTGTTAAATGTGTGTTGTTCCTCTTAATATCCTGTTGATGTTCATGTGTGTTAGTTTAAATGTTGTGTTGTTCCTGTCAATCATGTGTTATTCCATTTGTTTTCTCATGTTCTGAGTTCACTGCTGAGGCTCAGATGAAGCTTTAGTGGACTGTTAGATAGTGGAATGCTAGGTTAGAGCCTTAGGATGCATAGTTTTGATTGAGCAATGGGAGAAATTAGTGCTCATAGCAAGCTAATTCTCTTTCCATTCCATTTGTATGCTTAGGATGCATTGTTTTGATTGAGCAATGGGAGAAATTAGTGCTCATAGCAAGCTAATTCTCTTTCCATTCCATTTGTATGCTTAGGATCATAAGTTGACCTTAGCTGTCACTTAGTTCCATTAGGAATTCAACCTAGAATTACATTGTCTGGATAGGTCACAAGGGTGGATTCTAAGCCTTAGCTTAGTCACTGTTAGCTTCACCATCTCCCCTGCCCTTGGCTTAGGCCTTGGTTCACTTGCATTGTTCTCTGCTTGTAGTTGCTGTGTTCTGTCACCTTCTCATAATCCTTTTGCCCTGTGTTGCTTTTGCCCTGTGTTGCCCTGTGTTGCTTCCATTGTAAATTTTCTTCATTGTCTTTGCTTCTTTACATTTTATTTATTGCATTGTCTTTGCTTCACTGCCATCTCTTCTTTCTTCATTGCCTTGTTTTGCCCTGTTATGCTTCCCTGAGCAGCCTGCATTACCCTTCTGCTGCTGCTTTCCTTCCACTGCTGAAGCCACTGCTGCTGCAACTGAGCTTGGCTCACAGCAATCCAAAAGCCCAAGCTCAAACCAGTTCAAGACCAAGCCCAGGTTTGAACCAAAAGTTGAAGCCCACTGTCCATTGTTTGTACAAACTGAAGCCCAGTTCATTAAGGCTCAAAGCCCAGTTCATTAAGGCTCAAAGCCCAGTTCAGTCAACTGTGGGCTTAATCCAAAAGCCTGAACTCAATTAAAGGCCCAATCCAATTCAGGCTTAATCAAAAGCCTAATTCAGAGACCAAAGCCCAAGCTCAGTTCATTTCACCATTACAAACAAACCCACTAAGCCCAAAGCACAATTAGAAGCCCAATAGCAAATTTAGAGCCCAAATAGCTAGAAACTCCAAACACTCCCAATCTCTGTGGATCGACCCGTACTTGCACGAGCTACAACTGACGACCGTGCACTTGCGGTATTACTGTAGGCCTGCGTTTCATTTCACTTCAATTTTATACGCTTTCCCGGGCCCACCAAGTTTTTGGCGCCGCTGCCGGGGATTGGTGCTGTGTTTTTCTTGTAGTTTTATTAGCTATTTTTGCATTTCACTGTATAGCATTTGCATCTGCATCTGCTTCACTTCATTTGTTGTTGGACCTGCTGTTCTGAACCTGTTTTTCCTCTGCTGGGACGCCACCAAGGAAAAGAACCAAAGCCCAACTGGGTTTTTGCAACAATATCAGAGCAGCTGGGCTGTGCTTAAAAGGTAACCCATTTAAGAGAACCCGAATTGTGGGCTTCCAATTTTTAATTGTGGGCTTGTAATATTAAAGCCAATTTTTGGGCTTTTTTATTTTCTGTTGGGTTTGTAATTAATTTTTGTGGGCTTGTTTGTTTAATTTGTGGGCTTGTTTTTAATTTTTGTGAGTTTGTTTAATTTGGACTTGTATTTTGTATTCTGGGTTTTTAAACCCAGCTGAGCTTGTAACTGATCACGCTAGGTTAACTCGTTAGTGGGCCGAGTACCCAAATTCTAGGCCGAGATTTTGGACTCAGTTTCACCAAACGTTTTCAAACCAGCTGAGCCAAAGCAAACACAAAACCAACAGTGGGCTTGCTCCCATTCAAAAACCAAATTTTATTTTCTTTTTTTCAAAAAAAAAAAAAAAAAAAAAAAAACAAATTTTATTTTCTTTTAAAATAAATAAATAAATATTTCTCCCAATTTCAAAAACCAAAAATTTCTCCCATAAAAACCAAAGTTTTCCAAATGTTTCCCTAAAAAACCAAAATTTTTCTTTCCATCAAAGCCAAATGTCTCCCGACAAAACCAAATTTTTCCCAAAAAGTCCAATCCCATTAAAAACCAAATTTTCTTGTAGATAATGTGTTAGTTAAATTCCTTTTGTATATATTTTGCTAATCCAATATGATCTCGGCTGAAATATGTTGGATTTTTTTCCTTGAATAACGGAGTTTTAATCGAGCTTTCGCCGTACAATCGGGTATTCTCTCTCCTTTTACTCTACTCAGCATGTTCCTCTTCATATATGTTTTTAATTCTTTCCATATTTTGAAACATTGAGGACAATGTTTAGTTTAGGTTTGGGGGTATAGAGTAGATACTGATAATATGCCATAATTGAAAACAAGAACTCCTTCTTTTTGAAAAAATTAAAAAATCAAATTAAAAAATTAAAAAAAAATCATAAAAATGGAGCTCATTTACCTTGAAATGTTGACTCTTGTGCAAATATGTAATTATTAGGAGTCTTAGTCTAGATATTTAGGCACCCTGATTCTAGCACAATTCACATAGTGATAAGAAATTTGCACGCGCACGATCTACCAATACATGTATGGCCTCGATCTTCAAGGTGTTTGATAGGAAGTTACGATTGCCAATCACTTTAGAATACTGAACGAAACTTGACTAGCTTGTTCTTTGGTTGGTTGGGATAGAAGGTGGAGGTTACATTAAGAAAGACAACCATCGAATTTAACTGGGTGCATCAAAAAGGGCTACCTCTTGCAAAGTGTCATGTAATCTTTTGTTTCCTTTTGTATATGTATCAAAAGTGTTTCCTTCTTAAAAAAAAAAAAAAAAAAAAAAAAAAAAAAATCAGAAAAATCAGAAATACAAAAAAATCAAGTATTTATCAATTCCATCATCTCTTGTTCCAAAAATAAAAGAGAGTAGTCAATGTAAATAAGAGTCATGTAAAGAGTCATTTTGTTGTTTCATTGTAATAAGCAAGGAGGGTGTATGCCATTGATGTACAACGCGAGTAATTGTGAAATACCTCCAACTCATTCACAATTCTCGTAAAGTCCGGACAGCTAGCTAGATTTCGACCTTGGTTCTTAGCCTGAGAAACTATCTCTTGGTGATTAGTAGTCATAACTTCAGATCTTTCTTTACACATGTGTAGATACACTTTACACTCTTATCACATGTCTTTTTTTGTTATCAGTGCTAGGATTGTGCCTTTGATAGCTAGATTGACATCTCCATTTTGCTGTGAGCTTAACTGACTTGCACATGTCACATTTGATGGAATCTGAGCTCATATTTTGACCTAGAACTTTGTAGGTACGTTCTAAGCAAACCTTCACGAGACTTCAACTCGTCCACTAGGGACACTTAGTGGTTTAAAAGGCTTAGTGCATACGCTAAATGCATTCGAGAGACCAGCGACAGTGGTATAGGTAGGATTTCCTTAGTTTTGTTTTACTTGAGGACAAGTAAAATTCAGGTTTGGGGGTATTTGATGAGTGCCAAATATTGTATATATCTATCCCTTTTTGTTGGCAATTAACTCATCTTTTGTGCATTAATTCTACATTTTATCCCATATTCTGTATTTTCATTGTTTTCAAGAATAAATATTTTTCTTACTTAATTTTGCATTTTTAGGTAATAAATAAAGTCTGGATAACTTGCGGAGCGGAAAAGAGTTGAAGAGTAGTGAAAAGCCGGAAGAAATTACGCAAGGAAGCCGCAAAGAATGGTGCGCACAAGACCAAAAAGCTAGGAATGGGCTCAAGAAGGAAGAATTGTTCTTAAAGAAGATATGGGCTTGGCATACCCAAGGCCCAAAACCCTTACCCAAACCCATTTTCTATATCCATACCCGCCTCCATTCTCAGCCGTTAGATTGGATCCATCTCATCATCCAATGGTCGCTTCTTCATCGTGCATCAAAATCTGAAGTCCCTGCAAAACACCATAGTGCCTAAATTCCAAGCCTTCAGATTAGATCACATTTAGATCCTACGGTCGCTCCTTTGCCTGCGCATCAAATCTCGATACTTCCGCTTAACACTACAGTACCTAACATCATCTAACACCGTTGACTTCGTTGTGTTTCAAAATCCAACGGTTGCATCGATTCATCTCTCATCTCACCGTTAGATCTACCAACCATCTTCGCATCCCGCAGCTCAGAGTCACAAAACATCAAAATTTGATGAAGACGCTCAACACTCTAAAAACCTAATACCTATACCCAAAAACCAAACAAACCCTAACCTATTTTCTATCGGGCTCCTTCTTCTTCCTCCCTTCTTCTTCACTGCAAACCCCATGACCACCACCTGCTCCGCCACCCACTCCATCTGCCACCACCACCAGCTCAATACGAGCTCTCAAATCACTCAACAACCCTAACCCACATCATTACTTCCCCTTTCACCAACTCTATGTCCTCCTAATCACTCAATTTCACGCCTCTCCCATGTCAGGAACCCTAGAGGTGAAATTGACAAATTAGGTGAAATAGAGTTGCAATTGGAGGCGTGGATAACATCAGGAGAACAATTAGAGGCGTGGGTCGAAGTCAGTAGCGTGTAATCACATCACTATGGGTAAGAATTACCAAACCCTAAATTTTCTGATTTGGGGGAATTTATTAAAGAACCCTAATTTTCTGTTAGGGAGAGTATTAGAAGATATGGGTCTGATTTGTACTGTCAAATTAGGTAGAAACAATTTACCTAATTTCTGTTTGATTTTAGGGATTTTTTGGGAAGAACCCTAACTTCTAATTGGGTATAAATATGACTGTGGGTGTGATGTAAAAGCTTATGCCTGGAATAGCCGGCGTCCAGGACTTTCATGTTTTGTGTAATTTCAGTTTTCTTTTACAATCTTTTTTGTTCACTGTTTCTTCCATTTTTATGCCCTGTTCATGTTTATCTCACTGCTAAGTTAACTGTTAATGTTTATATTTGCTGTTTTCCATTTTGTTCTCTGTTCCTGTTAAATGTGTGTTGTTCCTCTTAATATCCTGTTGATGTTCATGTGTGTTAGTTTAAATGTTGTGTTGTTCCTGTCAATCATGTGTTATTCCATTTGTTTTCTCATGTTCTGAGTTCACTGCTGAGGCTCAGATGAAGCTTTAGTGGACTGTTAGATAGTGGAATGCTAGGTTAGAGCCTTAGGATGCATAGTTTTGATTGAGCAATGGGAGAAATTAGTGCTCATAGCAAGCTAATTCTATTTCCATTCCATTTGTATGCTTAGGATGCATTGTTTTGATTGAGCAATGGGAGAAATTAGTGCTCATAGCAAGCTAATTCTCTTTCCATTCCATTTGTATGCTTAGGATCATAAGTTGACCTTAGCTGTCACTTAGTTCCATTAGGAATTCAACCTAGAATTACATTGTCTGGATAGGTCACAAGGGTGGATTCTAAGCCTTAGCTTAGTCACTGTTAGCTTCACCATCTCCCCTGCCCTTGGCTTAGGCCTTGGTTCACTTGCATTGTTCTCTGCTTGTAGTTGCTGTGTTCTGTCACCTTCTCATAATCCTTTTGCCATGTGTTGCTTTTGCCCTGTGTAGCCCTGTGTTGCTTCCATTGTAAATTTTCTTCATTGTCTTTGCTTCTTTACATTTTATTTATTGCATTGTCTTTGCTTCACTGCCATCTCTTCTTTCTTCATTGCCTTGTTTTGCCCTGTTATGCTTCCCTGAGCAGCCTGCATTACCCTTCTGCTGCTGCTTTCCTTCCACTGCTAAAGCCACTGCTGCTGCAACTGAGCTTGGCTCACAGCAATCCAAAAGCCCAAGCTCAAACCAGTTCAAGACCAAGCCCAGGTTTGAACCAAAAGTTGAAGCCCACTGTCCATTGTTTGTACAAACTGAAGCCCAGTTCATTAAGGCTCAAAGCCCAGTTCATTAAGGCTCAAAGCCCAGTTCAGTCAACTGTGGGCTTAATCCAAAAGCCTGAACTCAATTAAAGGCCCAATCCAATTCAGGCTTAATCAAAAGCCTAATTCAGAGACCAAATCCCAAGCTCAGTTCATTTCACCATTACAAACAAACCCACTAAGCCCAAAGCACAATTAGAAGCCCAATAGCAAATTTAGAGCCCAAATAGCTAGAAACTCCAAACACTCCCAATCTCTGTGGATCGACCCGTACTTGCACGAGCTACAACTGACGACCGTGCACTTGCGGTATTACTGTAGGCCTGCGTTTCATTTCACTTCAATTTTATACGCTTTCCCGGGCCCACCATCTTACCCAATGCAAAAGATGCATTAACAATTTCAGAAACTCTGTGATTAAACTCATCAAATGTATCTTCATCTGCCATACGAAGGTTTTCCCAATCGAAATTAAGGTTTTGAAACCTATCTTCCTTTTCATTGGAGTTACCTTCGAATACGGTTTCTAAGATATTCCACGCATCTTTAGACCTAGTGCAATTTGACACATGGTGATGAAGATTTGGGGTAATGGCATGTATAATGGCATTCAATCCCTCGGAATTTTTCTTTGCAGCATTTATCTCGGCAGGGGTGTATTCACCAATATCTTTGGGAACGTTTACATCTCCAACTGCCACGACGGGAGCATTATAGCCATTAACAATAAATATCCATGATTGTAAATCACGTGCTTGAAGAAAAGCTTGCATAGCAATTTTCCACCATAAGTAATTAGAGCCATCGAAGACTGGTGGTACGTTTATTGAGATATCACCTCTGTCCATAGAGTCAGATCGCTACAAACACAAACTTGTAAGGTCTTGAACGTGTTTTCCTGATCTGATACCAATTGAAAAAGCGGGGGTACAACAACCACACCCAATATTTCGCTTATCAATCTGTATGGATAAACTCCAAATACTTTCTAGAGAATCAACTAGACAGTCAGACTCAATCTAGATAAAAAGTATATCAAAGAGTTTATATCTCAATCTCTCGATTTGATATATACTCAAGCAAATAGAAATCTGCGAGTCTTTATCAAATACTAGAGAGATAACTTGGATGGTACCAAAGACCAATATCCAAGTGTCAATAAATTTAAATCAACAACCAAAAGGTCGGATATTCTAATTGATTGATCAACGCACAACCTGTGATATTTCAATTATATAACAAAATATAATGCGGAAAAGAAATAACACAAAAACCATAATTTTGTTAACGAGAAAGCCGCAAATGCAGAAAAACCCCGGGACCTAGTCCAGTTTGAACACACACTGTATTAAGCCGCTACAGACAAATAAGAAATTTTCAAAGTGATTGAAACTTGTCATGACTTTCGTCACTAGGTAAAGATGAACTTGGCTAAAGCGAAAGCTTACCAACACATATTTCGAGAAATAGATAGGTGAGATAAACTCGGCTCGAAATAGCAAATGTGTATAATCTAAGTCTATATAGCAAAACGACTTTTGTCTCAAGATAGGAGATAAATAGACTTTTGAGTGATAGATAAGTTCAAGTCTTCACATACCTTTTAGTCGATGAAGATCCACCGGTTCCTTGATTAGTCATTCGTCTTATATGATGATTGCCACGGAGTTCTTGAGCTCAACTACACTTTCTATCCTAGGCCGAGACCTTAGCTATAGTAGACTAGAAATCAAGACTTATAGTTTTGATCACTAACGTTGACAAACATGCTTGAGATAGCAACGCATGCGAGTTCGACCGAGAAATGCTCTAACACTTCCTATTAAATTAATCATGGGTTTTCTTGTGGTTAATTTAATTGAGTTTTTTGGATTCAAATTCATATTCGTATGTGATTTGTTATGTCCAAAGAAATCCTTCTTTTCTTGTAAAAGTAAGGTCGCTCTTGTTGTTCTTTCGGGAATGACATCAAATGAGGGAGATTTCTTTTGAAATTGCGCTTAATTTCCATATCTTTGTAGGGAGTACGGTTGTGGAATATTTGAGGAGTTATCTTGTATCTTTATAAACTCCGTGATGAATGCATTTAGCTTCGGCTTTATGATTGCATCTAAACAACGTTGATATGTACTTTTCTTTGGTCTTGAAGTGTCTCCATGAAAATTTCATTAGGATCCCGTTTTGTACCTTTGCCAATTTTATTGACAAAAAGGGGGAGAATTAATATGTAGTTCACACTACAAATACATATGGTTTTCGTCTCATTATGTAAGGGGGAGTGGTTTTCGTGTTGAGACGAAGTATTGACTAAGGGGGAGTGATACATATCACCATAGTATTGTTGTCGAAGTTGTGATATAAGAACTTTGATGTTGTGTAATAATACTATGACACTGTATAACAATGATCGAGAGCTTTTGTTTTCTCATTGTTATGGCTACGAAACTTCAACAACTATGATGCTGAACTGAACATCTATGGAATCATTGGAGTACTTGGGAAAGACGAAGTTTTCGAGTAATGTTGAAGCACCAAGGAGATCAAGCATGTGGACGAGAAGCTACAAAGTTTTATTTATTTTGTAATCCATATGTATTGATAGTTATGTCACTAAAATTGACACAGAGGGAGATTGTTAGAGCATTGCTCTGCCGAACTCGCATGCGTTGATATCTCAAGCATGTTTGTCAATATTAGTGATCAAACTATATGTCTTGATTTATAGTTTACTTATGACTAAGTCTCGGTCTAGGATAGTTAAGTGTAGTTGAGCTCCAGACTCCATGGCGATCATCTTACGAAGACGAAGAACTGCTCGAGGAACCAGTGGAACTTCATCCGACTAAAAAGGTATGTGGAGACTTGAACTTATCTATCACTCAAAAGTCTACTCTATATCCTACTCTTGAGACAAAGTCGTATAAGTATGATAGTTTTCATACATACACATTTGCTATTTCGAGTCGAGTTTACTCGCCTATCTT
Source organism: Papaver somniferum (assembly GCF_003573695.1). Taxonomy (NCBI): domain Eukaryota; kingdom Viridiplantae; phylum Streptophyta; class Magnoliopsida; order Ranunculales; family Papaveraceae; genus Papaver; species Papaver somniferum. The sequence continues at coordinate 156,734,427 of NC_039358.1, read as the reverse complement.
TTTCTCGAAATATGTGTTTGTAAGCTTTTACTTTAACCACATTCATCTTTACCCGTGACGAAAGTCATGATGAAGTTTCAATCTTGAAAATATCTTTGATGACGATAGTCGTGAATAACGATTGTTATAACATTATAGAAGAATGTTTCAAATGATTTAAATGTAGAGTTGAGATTACCAACTATGGATATAAGCATATATAGTGTGTTCGCACATTAGTGTATAAATCCATGTGCCGGAAATCAAGTGTGTGCATATGTGTGCATACGGTATTGGTGAAGGAGACAGGTTGGGTACACGTAACCGTACGCGTACCAGCGGAAGTTTTCAACCGAAAATTTCTGCTGAGTTTGTAGTTTGCAAACTAGTAAACCAGTCACCTTAGGTACACATACCTGTACGCGTACCCACAAAAGTTTTCGAATCGAAAATTTCTGCTGAGTTTGTAAACTCAAATCCGGTAGCCAAGGTACATACACGTACGGGTACCAAGCTGGTTATTTCTCAAATCGGTAGTTCATGAACTTAAAACAATAATTTATAAGGAATGTAATCTTTGCAAACCGTGGGTATATTGTTCATGAATTGATTCAAATGGATCAAACCGATTTTGTTTCAATTGTGTCTATGAATAAAGACCTAAGCAATTGAACAACTCTTCAACTAATTCTTATGAGTCATTTGAACTAGTTATGAGAAAGATGAATACGGTTAATACGAAAGTGCTCATATGGATAACCATTGGTTAACTATTTATGAACCAACTAAATGTACACGTTTAGGTACAGTTACTCAAACCTAAATGAATACATTTCATTTGTGTGTGACAAGCTAAGTTTCGATCTAACGGTTGAAAGATATTAGCTTGGTTGAATCAGGTTTTTATCTAACGGTGAATATTGAATGCTTTGTTACCAAGGTAACTTGGATTGCAAACCCTGATTTGAAAACTATATAAAGGAGACATCTAGTAATTGGAAAAACTAATCCCCACACCTCCTGTGTGATACAAGTTGATTTTTCTAGAGTCGATTCTCCTTTAACCTTAGGTTTCTTCTCGAGACCCTGTAGGTTAACGAATGAAAGACTTCATTGGGATTGTGAAGCCAGACGAAACTACTTCTCTTGTAGTTGAGCGATCTGATCTTGCCATTTTCTATCGTACGAGTTCAATTGAATAATTGACTTGAGATTATATCTCCGATAGGGCAAGATAAAAAGAAATCACAAACATCTTCGTCTCATCGTTTTTGATTCCACCATATCAAGTTTCGCTACCATACGATTTAGATTATTGTGAGGTGATTGATAATACTAGACTGTTCTTTGGGAATATGTCCGGGTTATCAATTAGTTCTTGTTCACCTTGATTTATCAAAAGACGGAACAAAAACTCATAGGTTTATCTGTGGGAGACAGATTTATCTATTATCATAGACTTTTTTGGGTGATACAGATTTGTTTATTAAAGTCTTCGACTTTGGGTCGTAGCAACTCTTGGTGTGGGTGAGATCAGCTAAGGGAATCAAGTGTGTAGTATCCTTCTGGGATCAGAGACGTAAGGAGCGCAACTGTACCTTGAATCAGTGTGATATTGATTAGGGTTCGACTACAGTCCAGACCGAAGTTAGTTTGTAGCAGGCTAGTGTCTGTAGTGGCTTAATACAGTGTGGTGTTCAATCTGGAATAGGTCCCGGGGTTTTTCTGCGTTTGGGGTTTCCTCGTTAACAAAATTTCTGGTGTCTGTGTTATTTATATTCCGCATTATATTTTGTTATATAATTTAAATATCACAGGTTGTGCGTTAAGATCAATCAATTAGAATGTCCAACCTTTGGTTGTCTATTTAAATTGATTGACACTTGGATATTGGTCTTTAGTACCGTCCAAGTTATCTCTCTAGTATTTGATAAAGACTCGCAGATTTCCATTTGCTTGAGTATAGATCAATTCAAGAGATTGAGATATTAACTCTTTGATATACTTTTATCTAGATTGAATCTGACTGTCTAGTTGATTCTCTAGAAAGTATATTGGAGTTAGTCCATACAGATTGCTAATCGAAATATTGGGTGAGGTTGTTAGACCCCCGCTTTTTCATGAACTACACATTAATTCTCCCTCTTTTTGTCAATAAAATTGGCAAAGGTACGAAAACTAGTGGGATCTTAATGAAATTTTCATAGAGACATTTCATGACCAAAAGAAAGCACATATCAACTTTTTAGATGCCATCATATATCCGAAGCTAAATGCATTCATCAAGGAGTTTATAAAGATACAAGATAACCCCTATAATATTCCACAGCCGCACTCCCCACAAAGATTTGGCAATAATCACAAGTTCAATTAAGAACTCTCCCCCATAAAATGTCGTTCCCGAAAGAACAACAAGAGCGACCTTACTTTCACAAGAAAAGAAGGATTTCTTTGGACATAACAAATCACATACGAATATGAATTTGAATCCAAAATACTCAATTAAATTAAACACAAGAAAACCCATGATTAATTTAATCGGAAATGCTTAACATAAGAGAACTTATGGAGCCGCACAGTATATACATAAAAATATGGATCAGGGAAGATCAATACTGCGGAATAGACAAGGATTCATTCTATTTTCCATCACTATTTCACAATAACATACAATAGACATAATCCTCGTAAACAAAAGTTCATCCTATCTTCCATTAATATTTGCATAATGACATACAATAGGCTTAACTTTTGTAATGTCAAAAGTTCATTCATTATTTTATCAATACTTGCATATCGAGATGTGAAAGACTTAACTTTTGACAAGGGACAATCATAGTTCACGGACGCAAACGCACATATCCCATAACAAATTGCAATATATAAAACCATAAAGATTAATACTACAAAAATCATCTTCCAAACAATTTTAGAATTTAAACAAATATACCTAAAAACAATGAAGATGAAAACGTTGGACATAGCTATGTGTAATCACAATAATGGCTATTCCAAACTCTAGTTATTCTTCTTAAAAAACACAAGAAATAAAATTCTCATCAGAAGATTTACTAGATGTTAAGACCTTTGAAGAATTCTTTATCGTCCCCGAACTCCTTGTCGTCAACAACCATTGGGATATAAGGTTCATGAAGATAGGAGTTAATATCAATAAACCTTCTTGATTGATGCCGAACCATGGCCTTCTGAATATCATGTGTCTTAAGCACAAAAGCCTTTATCTGTTGAATCTCCTTTCGTGTCTCCTTCAACACTTCAAGAACGTCAGAAAACTTCTGAGAATTTGAAGGAACAACTCTTGGCTTCCTCACATTCCTTCTTTTTCTTTTCAAGGTCAGAGGAATCGAAGATTTTTCTTTTTCCTTCATGATTGATGACTTAACAATCATATTAACATCTTTTCCATCAGAAGACATGATGCTTGGAGTATCCATGAGTGTACGGGTTTGTGAGAGGAAATCATAATTTAACTCAACAAGCAGTCTTAAGATCAAAGAAGTTTTTAGGGAAGGAAAAAGATATGTAGGGTTACGAAACCTTTATACACACAGGTTCGTGAACATACAACTCTCAATCTTATAAAAGGCAGAATTGTCTATTTTAACCCTCTTTTTATTGACTAAAAAGGGAAGTTCTTTCCAAAATCAATTAGATGTGAAAAAAAACGTGAATTCCAGACTTTGTTTAAACAAAAGAAAAATATCAAAACAACTAAAAAAATTTCTTTTCTTAAAGCCTGAGGTGTGCAAGATCTTGTCTCTCTTTAGTCAGGCACATGAGACAAGATGCACTTACCAACACAATTTAAATTGTGCTGGGATGAACAATAATTTGTCCATCATATCCCATTTGATCGGAATTCATAGATCCCTGTTTCTCATACTTCTTAGACCACAAATTTCTTTCCAATGGTCTTATTTTGTCCTTGGAAACTAACTTCTTAGACGAAGATAAAATCTTACATACCTCGGCGGTCTTTTGAGCAAGTTTGAACTTGTTTGCTAATTGATTTTCTCTGCGTTGAAGTTTGTTGACATGCCTCAATTTGTGTTTATACTTGTAACACTTTGATAGTTCATGACCTTTGAGTGAACAATATGAGCACGTCAACCCTTTATATAATTCAGGCATCTGAGATATGCAAGCTGCTCGACACATATTGGAACCTGAAACATTACACAAAGAGTTTCCAATAGGAGGGTCAATTTTATCTTCCAGATTGGCTGATTTTTCTTCTGAAAGAATATCAAGATTGATGTATGTATTGCTACAATTATCAAAATCAATATTTTCACAAAGAAGTGCAACACTTGATTTTTCGTCTTCATTAGAATCATAGTTGTCAGACATTTCATCAAGAGTTGCATCAAGACCTTTGTTCCCGGTGTATTTCTTTCGATTTGGACACTCATTTGCAAATGACCAAAACCTTTACACTTAAAGCACTGATGCATATCCTCGTCATCAGTTTCATCATTATCCCTATTTTTAGGAGGAACACGATTATGGGGTTTATCCGATGACCTGGATTTATCTCTGGAGAACCGTTTACTTCTCTTCAAAAGAAGATCTCTAAACTGTCTTGTGATCAACGAGACTGACTTGTTAAGATCTTCATCTGATGAATCAGCCTCAGAAAGATCATTTTCATAAATCCAAACACTTTTGCTTTTATCAAGTAATTTAGTGTTCTTTAGTGCTTTGAGAGCAACATCCTTACTAGACTTGGACGTATGCTCATGATCAAAGATCTTTAACTTCCCAACCAGAGTATTTCTGGATAGCGTTGCGAGATTATCTCCTTCAACGATGGCACGCTTCTTAGAATCGTATCTGGAAAGCAGTGATTTGAGAATTTTCAATGTCCTTTTCAGGAATAGTCTTACCAAATGCAAAACATGCATTCACAATTTCAGACACTTTGTGATTAAATTCATCAAATGATTCTTCATCTGCCATATGAAGGTTTTCCCAATCAGAATTTAGGTTTTGAAGCCTAGCTTCTTTCTCACTGATATTTCCTTCAAATACGGTTTCTAAGATATCCCAGGCTTCTTTAGACTTTGTGCATACAGTCACATGGTGCTGAAGATCTGGGGTAATGGCATGTATGATAGCATTTAAACCGTCAGAGTTTTGCTTTGCAGCAAGGATTTATTCCGGACTATATCTACCAATATCCTTAGGTATAGATACACCGCCTTCTATATTAACCGGAGGACCATAGCCATTAACAACACGTACCCATGTTTGAAAATCACGAGCTTGAAGAAAATCACGCATAGCGATTTTCCACTATAAGTAGTTTGAGCCATCGAAGACTAGTGGTACGTTTATGGAGATAGAATTCCTGTCCATAGAGTCAGATCGCCACAAACACAGACTTATAAGGTCTTTAAACGTATTTGCCTGCTCTGATACCAATTGGAAAAGCGGGGGTCTAACAACCACACCAAATATTTCACTTAGCAATCTGTATGGACAAACTCCAATATACTTTTTAGAGAATCAACTAGACAGTCAGACTCAATCTTAATGAAAGTATATCAAAGAGTTATATCTCTCTTTCTCGATTCAATACTTACTCAAGCAAATAGAAATCTGCGAGTCTAATTGAATACAAGAGAAATCACTTGAACGGTACCAAAGGCCAATGTTCAAGGATCAATCATCAACAACCAAAGGTTGGATTTCCCAATTGATCGATTAAACACACAACTTGTGATATTTCAATTATATAACCAAATATAATGCGGAAAAGAAATAACACAGACACCAGAAGTTTTGTTAACGAGGAAACCGCAAATGCAGAAAAACCCCGGGACCTAGTCCATATTGAACACACACACTGTATTAAGCCTCTACAGACACTAGCCTACTACAAACTAACTTCGGTCTGGACTGTAGTTAAACCCCAATCAATCTCACACTGATCCAAGGTACAGTTGCACTCCTTACGTCTCTGATCCCAGCAGGATACTACGCATTTGATTCCCTTAGCTGATCCCACCCACAACTAAGAGTTGCTACGACCCAAAGTCGGAGACTTTAATAAACAAATCTGTATCACATAGAAAAATCTACGGTAATATATAAATCTGTCTCGCACAGAAATACCTTCAAGTTTTTGTTCCGTCTTTTGATAAATCAAGGTGAACAGGAACCAATTGATAACCCGGACTTATATTCCCGAAGAAAAACCTAGAATTATCAATCACCTCACAATAATCTTAATCGACTAGTGAAAGAAGATATTTCGGAATCACAAACGATGAGACGAATATGTTTGTGAATTCTTTTATATCTTGCCTATCGGAGAAATCAATCTCAAGCCAATCTTACGATTGTACTTAATACGATAGAAACAACAAGATCAGATCACGCAACTACAAAGAAAATAGTTGGGTCTGGCTTCACAATCCCAATGAAGTCTTCAAGTCGTTAACCTACAGGGTCTCGATAGAAACCTAAGGTTAAAGGAGAGTCGACTCTAGCTAATACAACTAGTATCACACAGAAGGTGTGGGGATTAGGTTTCCTAATTGCTAGAGTTCTCCTTTATATAGTTTTCAAATCAAGGTTTGCAATCAATGTTAGCTTAGTAACAAAGCATTCAATATTCACCTTTAGATGAAAACCTGATTAGATTCAAGCTAATATCTTTCAACCGTTAGATCGAACTCATCTTGTTACACACAAATGAAATGCACGTTTATTTAGGTTTGTGTAACCGTACCCAAACATGTACATTTAGTTGGTTCAACAGTAGTTAACCAAATGTTTAGCCATATGAGCACTTTCATATCGACCATATTCATCTTAACCATAACTAGTTCAAATGACTCAAGAGAACTAGTTAGAGAGTTGTTCAATTGCTTAGATCTCATAGAAGTATACAAGACACAATTGAAGCAAAAATGATTTGATTCACTCAAATTAATTCATGAACCTTATAGCCACGATTTGCAAGTATGCATTCATTAGTTTATAAAATTTTAATTTCACGAATAATCGTTTTCAGAAACTTAAGTTTGTTTTCAGTTTGTTTTCAGTTTCACAAACTCCAGCAGAAATTTGTTTTCCGCGGACTTAAGTACCCGGAATAAGTTTGTTTTCAGTTACACAAACTCCAGCAGAAATTCACGGGATGTGAACTTCCGATAGTACGCATACTGGTACGCGGACTTCAGTTTCGGTTTTCTTGAGCAGCAAAGTACGCATACTTTGTTTCAAGGAATAAGACTTACACACGTATAAGTTATCACACAATGTTTATATCCTTTCAAGTTTATATTCTAAACTCTCATTTCAATCATTGAAACATTCTTAGAGGACGTTATATAGTTGTTGTTCACAAGCTATTTTTCGTCAAAACGATTTTCAAGTAATTGAAACTAATATGACTTTCATCACTAGTAAAGATGAACTTGGCCAAAGCAAAATCTTACCAACACAAATTTCGAGAAATAGGTAGGCGAGATAAACTCGGCTCGAAATAGCAAATGTGTGTAATCATAGTCTATATAGCAATACGACTTTTATCTCAAGATAGGAGATAGAGTAGATAGACTTTTGAGTGATAGATAAGTTCAAGTCTCCACATACCTTTTAGTCGATGAAGGTCCACCAGTTCCTTGAGTATTTCTTCGTCTTTTTATGATGATCACCATGGAGTCTAGATCTCAACTACACTTTATATCCTAGTCCGAGACTTAACTAATAGTAGACTAGAAATCAAGACTTATAGTTTTGGCAACTAAACTTGACAACAAGCTTGAGATAGCAACACTTGCGAGTTCGACCGATCAATGCTCTAACACCCATACACATAATCACAATATCATTCATACGATTATGTCAATGTCTTATATACAAATTTCAAAAGATAGGCGTTATACTTCATATTATAATTCCTTAATACTACTTCTAACTATAGTATAATCATTCACAGCTTCGCAATTAGGTTTTCAATATAGCACGACTTGAAAGATACGTAAGGAATGAAACAGTTCAATTCAAAATATTACTAACCTCAAGAGAAAGGATGATGTCGTCGTTGTAGCTCTTTACTTCTTCACATTCTTTAAGTCTTCGAGTAATACTTGTATGTCTCATATCCTAGTAACTTTCTAGCTAACCTATACGAAGTTGACTCTAGTAAATAATCAAGTGACTCTTTAAATGAGTTTTGGTTCACTAAAATATGACAACCAAACTTGACATACCAACGTTTGGTGGGTTCAACCGAGCTATGCTCTAACATCTATGTTGTTGATTCGTTGCTCTGATTGTGAAGTTTCTTCTATTCTGCGAACTCTTCTGACATTTGATTTATTTCTTGTATAAAATTGTTGAGCATTTGAAGCCATACTCTCGATCAAACTAGTTTCCTGCGAGATTGTCTTTTCAGTAAGTAAACCTCTAGCAGCCGCATCAATCAAATTTTGTTCCTCTGGAAGTAATCCTTCGTAGAAATATTGAATGATGAGTATTGGAGATATATTGTGGTGAGGGAAACTCGCCACCAATATTTTGTACCTATCCCAATATTCATAAATAGACTCCCCGGTAATTTGAAGAATATCACTAATCTCTTTACGAACGGATGCTGCCTTAGAAGCAGGAAAATACTTCTCTAAAAATAGCTTTTTCATCTCAGTCCATGTTGTAATACTCCCTGGAGGAAGGTAATACAACCATTATTCCGCTGAATTTATTAAAAAGAATATGAAATCTTGCATCATTGTCGTATCACTGTCTTCGGTACCTTGCCTAAGACTTGTCATCTTGTGTTGAAATTTTTGAAGATGACGATTCAGATCTTTCCCTGGAAGTCCCTTGAACTTTGGTTGATGATGAAGTAGATTCGACTTCAGCTCCACTGGGTTAGTGATTGTAATACACAATGGTTGCAAATCTAAGCATGAAGATGTCAACTTTCTCAACTTCTTCTCCTGAGGCGGAGGAGGTGGGTTTGCACCGTCTACCATCTCCTCTGAAGATTCTTGTTGCGTTTGCTGACGTGCTTTTAGTATCGTTCCCCTATGAGTTTGAATACCGCACCTCTGGTAATCCCAATCTTTCGGTGCCAGAGATTAAGTACCTGAAACCACAAATCTAAAAAACAAATATTAAAAACTAAAAAGGAAATCTAAAAAAATTAAAAATTAAAATAAACTAAAAGAAATAACAACTACATCTACCATCTACCAACTACATCTATCAAAATTAAAAATTTGATGGTTGTCGTAGTGCAATCAAATTAATAATCTTATTTCCACACAATTAACTGATAATATAATGGAAGTAAGGATTGTTCCTATGAAGAGCAGTGAGTTTTAGTTGTCAAAGTGTCACATATGGGGGGTTTTGTTTTAGATTTGAATAAAGTAAATAAAAGCAATTGAAACTATTAAATTGTAAGCAATAGGGAGAGAGGTGGTCGAGGAATCCTTCTTCGTTAATAAACTATCAATGAGTTAATATATTCATCTATTCGTCATTAATCATAGATTATCACCAACCGTAGAATAACAGGTACCCTTAGTTATTCCCAAAATTCCTTATATCACTGGATAACATGTACGCTTAGTTACCAGATTCTATTCGTCTGAACCACCTTGAGGTACAGTTACAAGATGTAATTTAGTCGAATGCTTTAGGGTTTGTGAATTTAGGTTTGATCCTAGTAGTTAGACGCAGTACGCTCGGTCTACTTGCTAGGGTTGTGTTCACACGCAATTGCTTTACAGAATACCTCTGCAAGGTTTCATGTTCTCTACCTGTGTAAATAATTATTCAACAATTACGGATATTCTAACCCTTATTAGCAATAGATTAAATCAATAAATATATTCAGTTGGCCGCCTAAACAATCTATCAATCAATCATAAGTATTTTTAATAGTAAGCACAAGCGATAATCATATGAAGAAATCAAAATAGATTCATATATTAAATAAAATCAAGTTTACAACTTAGAATTTCCTCAATCGATATGTGTTTAGCTACTCATGGATGTAGAAACATCCATGATATACATATAAGAAAAGTTAGAGATATCGTTACAATTGATGAACCGCTCTGAAGCCCTAGCTTTCGCTCCGTGTGTTGTTTCTCCTTTCCAAGACTTATAATTTCGTGACCTCTTGATGACGTTTCATTCATGACGTAATACCTCTTTATATAGGTTTACATTGCTTGGCATTCAAGTATCTAGTTCGGTTCAAGAACCCGACCCGAAAATATGAAATAAAGACCCTAACCGTGAGTTTTGGCCTTCACCAGTATGCATACCCGTTTGCATACTTAAATTTCAGTTAAAATCCAGGGGAATAAGTATGCATACCCATTTGTATACTTGTCTTCAGTATTCGATAAAAATCTTGTTTTCCCACAACTTCTTCGCCCGAACTCGGAATGACCTCATTCGTTTTGCATTGTTTTCCTCTTTCAATTCTCTTCAAGATGGTGATAAGAAATCCTGAATTTGAATGAGTTAAGCTTGGTCTTTGGACCGTCTCTTGATTTTGAGCATTTTGCTCTTTTTCGTCGCACTTCTTCCACTTATCTTGGACTTGGGAACTTGGATACTTGGAATACTTCTCTTACTAGATATTTTTAGCACTTTGTAACTAATTTTTGGATGATTCACCCAATAGAGGCAAATAAGAGCAACAAGAGTAATAATACGAAAATATGCAAGAATAATAACTTAAACAAGTATGGAATGGACACTAAAATCATATGAATTATGCACTTATCAATAACATTCTAGGGAGTTTAAGATTTTGGAAAAGGTCAGAGAGAGTACCTGAACAAACAACAGCAATAGAGAGAAACTTGGACCTTGCTGCTGCATATAGATGGGGGAAAACATTGTATAGAGCATCATCCAGCAACCACCTATCTTCCCAAAATCTAGTTCTTTGTCCATTGTTAACCTTAAAATTAAAATTTTGTAAGGAAAACTCCTTTCTCTGCATGATACCCCTCCAAACAAAAACACCATAAGTGCCTTTTGGCTGCTTAGAAAGCCATTCTAAATCATCAATACCATATTTTTCATCAATAATTCTCCTCCATAAAGCTTCAGACTCATTTGCAAATCTCCAAAGCCATTTAACCAAAAGAGCATTATTCATAATTTTGAATTTTATAACACCCAATCCTCCATTTCTCTTCCTTCAACAAATCACATCCCATTTAACCAAATGAACCTTCCTGTCTCCTTTGTTATCATTCCACAAGAAATTCCTCATTATTCTTTCCAGTTTGAGCTCAACTAATTTAGGCATATCAAACAGAGATATAAAGTAAACATGTAAACTTGAAAGAAAACTGTTAATAAGAACAATTTTACCATCTCTTGTAAGACAAGTCTTTTTACAACCTGCAAGCTTTGCATTAATCCCGTCTATTATCATATCCCACTATTGAATGCCTTTATATTTATCATTTAAAGGAAGCCCCAGATAAATTGTTGGCAGAATTGAGTTGTAGTAGTCTAATAGAGAAGTAAACTAATTCATGTCACCACTATAACCCACTGCAAATAAGTGTCTTTTTGCAAAAATTATCCTTAAGCCAGTGAGTAATTCAAAACATAATAAGAGGAATCTAAGAAAATTAACTTGATCCACATAAGCATCCAAAAAAATTAGAGTGTCATCAGCAAATTGAAGATGACTAACCTTAGTACCAGAATTTGAAACATGAAAACCATTAATATAGCCATCCTCTTGTGCTTTCTTCATCATAACAGTTAATGCTTCACCAACAATTAAGAATAAAAAAGGTGACAAAGGATCACCTTGTTTGATGCCTTTTTTTATCTCTTGAAGTACCCCTCAGAAGATCCATTAATAAGAACTGAAAACCTTACATGCTCAACACAACATTGTATCCATCTTCTCCACTTTAAGCCACACCCCATCTTCTGTAAAGCCTTGTCAATGAAGTTCCAATTAACATGGTTAAATTCCTTTTCCAAATCTATTTTACAAAGTAGACCAGGTGCTTCACTCTTAATTCCTGAGTCAATCAGCTCATTAGCAATAAGAACTCCATCCAAAATCTGTCTTTGTTTGATGAAAGCTGACTGTTGTTGAGATATAACGTGAGGAAGAGATAATTTGAACCTTTCTGCCAAAACTTTAGATGAAATTTTGTACACTCCATTAATAAGACTTATAGGCCTCAAGTGCTTCTTCAATCGCATTCTTCTTTGGAATAAGAGCAATAAAAGTGTTTTTCAACCTCCAATCTAAAAACCTTTCTCCTGCAGTTCCTTAAAAACATTCAAAACTTCAATTCTTATAATGCTCCAAGTCTTCTGGTAGAATTCAATAGGATACCAATCTGGCTCAGGTGCCTTGTTCTTCCCTAAACACTTTATAACATTTAGAACTTTTTCTTCCTCAATCTCCCTTTCAACCCATAAACTCATATCAGAAGGAATTGAATTAAAGAATAAATCATCCATTTGAGGTCTAGGAAAAGATTGATCTTGAAAAATATTCTTGAAGTAATCAACAATGCCAGCTCTGATTTCATCTTGATTCATCGTCATTTGACCATTTATTTTAATCTTAGCAATGTGATTTCTCCTCCTCCTATCTGAAGAAATTTTGTGAAACAATTTTGTATTTTTATCCATACCTTTCGTGTTCTGCACTTTTGCGCTACTTCTCCATTTCTCAGCTTCAAGAATGATTAAGTTGCAATGGTCATGTATTGCCTTCAGTATTTGATCCCATTGATCTACTTTTAAACCATTATTTGCATCTTCTTCTGCATCTAGTTGATTAAAAATATCCTCCAAATCTTCTAGTTTCCTGTCCACCTGATGAAACTCTTCCTTGATCCATATTTTTAACTTGTCTTTTAAAGCTTGTAACTTATTACAAAGAATGAAACCTGCATTACCTTCAAAAGTGAAAGAGTCCACCAAGTTTGCATTAAAGATAAAAACATAGGATGAGTTATCCAAAATACCTCAAAGCGAAAAGGTCCAGATCCACTAACAACACCTTCACACTGCAAAGCAAGAGGATGGTGATCTGAGCAAGGTCCAGACAAGGCCAACCGAGTGACAGTAGGATAAACAGTTTCCCAATTTGGAGAAACAAGAAACCTATCTATTATGCTCCTTATGTTCTGAATTTGATTGTTATTCCAAGTGTAAGTTGCTCCCACAAGTGGCAAATCTATGAGTTCATGAGTGGAAATGAACCTGTTAAATCTTGTCATTCCATTTGAAGAAGCACCTCCAGATGACCTCTCAAAAGAAAATCCGACTTCATTGAAGTCACCACTTATAACCCATGGTAAAGGTCAATAACATCTAGTCTCCTCCAATTCTCTCCAAAAAAATTTCTTCTCAGTTGGATTTGGTGGAGCATAAACACCAGTGAAAACCCATTCAAAATTACTAGATACTAAATTATAAAGAAGAGAAATAGAATGAAACCCTATTAAAGTGTCAATAACATTAACTTTAGATTCATCCCACATACATAAAATCCCTCCAGAGTTACCTTATGATGGAGCATCAACCCACTTCACATTATTGTTACCCCAAATCTAAGCTACAATAGAATCTGAACACTGTTGAATTTAAGTTTCCGATAAAACCAAAATTGTGGACTTCCATTCTCGAACTTTTCTCCTGATAATATCTCTTCTATGAATATCATTCAAACCATGAACATTCCAACATATAAATTTTTTATCCATTAAAAGAGGAAAAAAAAATAACTTCAGAAAAGACCAAAAACACTTACTGATCATTTTCTTTGTCAAAAGTGATGAGATGTCTTTTAACTGATTCAAGAATCAAATCACTTGTATCATGTTCTCTTCGATCAAAGTAAATCCCCAATTTTGGTGCCACACTTCATTAATTTGAATTAAAATTGAATCAAATTGTTCTCGTGTTTTTGGATCTACTTTAAGTCGAAAAGTACTCCATCTTGACTTGAAATTAGGCCCCAAATGAGAAATACTTATCGACGTTGAAGAAGAAGAATTAGTTTATGGTACTGCTTTCAGCGCAAGAACCCCATCTAGCTGAACCAAATTTTGAATCGACATAGCTTCAGTAACAAAGTGACACACATCTTCTTCATTATTCAAGATAATTCCACCATTAGATATTTGGTTCCCGTTTAAGTCCTCTCTGGAATGAGGTTGTATAGCCGTGGAATGACTCAGAACCAGTTCTATAATTGGTTCTAATTGAAGAATCGGTTCTGATGGATGAAACGGTATTGGGCCTTAGATAGACTCCGTTTCCACAACCATATTCAGTGTGGTATTGATTCTAGAACCTGTAATCGATTTTGAATCATTATTCGAAGAATTCAAATTTAAATCCTCCCCAGCTGGCACAAAAGTTGATTTTTCGCGCCTAGCATCAGTTTCAAAAAATCTGTTATTAGCAGCTGAAATATCTGAATAAGAATCTGTTTTTTCGGATCTAGAGTAATTCTCCATAATTAACGGCGCTTTCTCTGAAGGTAAAATTGTGATCGTGTGGTTGACTGGATCAGCAACTCCATTGATGAAGATCATAGAGTTGATCGAGATTGGGAAAGAAATACCATTGATAGTAAAAGGTGATTTTTTTAGAATCATATACTTGACCTTAACTCTGATGGATGATAACTCTTCCAAATTGTTTGTACTTGAATATACTTCCATAAGTCCACCACACCGATTTCCCGAGGTCTCATAAACTGTAGAATTTCATAAATTAAAAGGAACTCCTTTAACCTCAATCCGGTATCCCTCATCTATGGTTGATGGGAGAAACTCCACAACATTAACAACAGACCACCAAGGATATAATCCAAGAGTGTTTGAATTATATGACCAAAAACCATTAGCAAGCATTAGTTCCTTAATCCTTTATGATGGAGCAAAAATTAGTGCTCTATGATAATCAAAAGAATAAATACTGAAAGAATCATTCAGCTCAAATCTAGTAGGAATCTCCTTACTAATCCTTGGCCAAAGATTTGCAGATTGGAAGAGTCCGCCACTATAGCGTTTTCCCAAAACTTTTCCAGTGAAACAATATCGCTACAATCTGATGT
The DNA here is from genome assembly GCF_003573695.1 of Papaver somniferum. Taxonomy (NCBI): domain Eukaryota; kingdom Viridiplantae; phylum Streptophyta; class Magnoliopsida; order Ranunculales; family Papaveraceae; genus Papaver; species Papaver somniferum. The sequence goes on along the minus strand of NC_039358.1, from coordinate 156,719,330 downwards.
ATGAATTTTTCCACTAGAATATTCTCAGATGATTCTGAAACACGAGAGGAACCTGAAGATTTTTGAATTGAAATGAAAGACTCATAACCTTCAACAAATCTTTTCCATAAAGTCTCATTGTCAGCAACGCCAGAAAAACCACTCGATGTGAAGATCTGCCATCTACTGGATTAGTTAACTTCAAAAATTCTCCAAATCTATTAGTAGAACGAAAAAGATTAATTTTATGATCATCCTTTCCATGGTTCCAGAACCAATCCCCATAAAAATATTTATTAGATTATTTCTTCATTATTGAGAAAAGTCAATCAGCTCCAGCTTTTGATAGAAAGAAACTTGAATCGTTCTTTGAGTTCCTTGTAACCTCATTAACAGTAACCCCCCTTCTTCTTTTATTTCCTTCATTTGTGAGAACAAATGATTTATACTCACAATCGATACTAACTGAGACTGGTTTGAAGCTTCTGGATCTTGAGACTAAATTCCAATCGGAATCAATATCAGTATCTGATGATTCTGATGAATAACCACGAACCGCATCTACCCATGATTTCTTCTATGTCTTCTCCAAACCGTTACTTGTCTAACCCTGAACTCTTGATCACCTCTCCCCTGCTCTGCAAAGATCTGCTGCTCTTGGCTTCCACTGTCACTATTCGCTAAAATCTAATTATTAAGCACAATCTCTAAATATATCCTAAGTTTCCTAATCCGATTAGCCTGTGAGTTTTCAGAAAAAAACTCCATTAGCAAAACTCGATATTTTCCTCACCATAGTTTTCGGACACACTCTCTCCTCTAGTTGTTATCCGGCGTACTGGTAAATCCTCGTAACATCCTTTTAAAAAGCAGGAACAATAAAACTAAACATACAATATTTCCAATCCAAATGCCTTCATGTTTTCTAGTAGCTCCATCTTTCGCTTATTCATCACCAACAAAATTAGCCTTCTGCATATTTACTGCTTGAATCTCACTTGATCGATGGACTTCTTAAAGGCGTAATATGTTGGACAAGTCTGCGAATATATCATGGAACAAGTTTCGACGGATGTTAATAAAAAGAAACCTATTATAGGACTCCAAGGATTTGGTTTTGAAGGCTTCTATGGATTCAACTATCCTAAATGTGGATGAGGGGGGACATAATTTATTATTAAAAATACAAAAACACCCTCTGATAACCAAAATAATTACCAAACCAAACCCTAATCTAATCAAAAACTAAACCTAAACCTAAAAAGGAAAAAAAAGAAAAAAGAAACCCGTTCCTTCTTCTTCCTCTCTTCTTCTCTTCTCCTCTTCTTCTCTTCTCCTCTTCTTCTCTTTTTTTCTTCCTTCAACGATGATTAGTCGTTAATTCTCAGCCATTAATAACTTTAACTGGGTAATAATCGAAAACCCAACCTTTTTTTTATTGATTTTTATCCCATAAATAAGTTAGATTTGATTAAAATTAGAGATTGAAAAATTAGTTTCAGATTTGAATACGGTTTGGAAATATTGATTTCCTTTCCGTATAAATTACCTACGGTTGGGAAAACATGAACTCCCAACCGTATATAAGTTACCTAAGTTTGAAAACGGTTGGAAAACCTAACCGTAGATTACCCTGACTTCGTATACGGTTGGGAAAATATGAACTCCTAACCGTATATAAGATATACGGTTGGGTTTCTTTACCGTAACATGAATTTTCAGAAAAATAATTTGCCCGAGTTTTTAATTTTGATTTTCAAATATTAACCCTAAATCAAATGATTAGTCTAATCTTATTACCAATCTTATCACTAATCTTGCTTAATTTAGTTGTTGGCAATCTTGTGTATAAACTGCAATAAAACAAACAAAGAAGAAGAGATATGCAAACCCAATTAGAAGAAACTAAAGTCGAGGCAAGGATTATATCCTCTAGCCTTAAGACAGATTCACCCCGCCCTGGTGCTTACGGACTATCGATGTATGTCTCCCAGGATACAACGACTATCTTCTCGATGTAGTAGCACTCCAAACTTCGAGAAACGACGAACCAAACTTAAAATGATGAACTCTCTTTTTGACACAAACTTAAAGATGATTTTAGAAAACAGCAGGGTGATTATTAGATTTCTTGTTGATTGCTCTTTTCTAAGTATGTGTGCAGGGTTTATATAAAAATTACTAGTACCTTTTCAATAAAGAATCACGATTCTTCAAATACCTCTTTATTGAATAATCATGATGCTTCAAGGATTTCACCAAGGGATGCGTCTCCGGAATTCCCTATAGAATTCCATTCACGTTTGAGTTTTTAGGTTTCGTTTAATTTCAAACTTGAAACCGAAACAGACTTAACTTAATGGACATCCAATATTACAATTAAGCCCAACCATTTGGTATAATCCAACATCCAAATCCAAACAGGTACTAGACCAAGGATTTTCCATTCATATACATATGGAATTGTACTCAATTTTCCAACATTAGTTAACCTAACCATTGACATTAATTATTAGGATAAGGGGTTTGGTGATTACTATTTGATGATCCATTTTTTATCATCTTGTAAGCCCTCAAAACCAAATTCTTGGAGCCCTATAATAGGTTTCAATAAAATGCGTTTTCACTCTAGTCTTCTAGTTTTAGATTAAAACGTGTGAAGTATCACTGACTCATTGTATCAACTGTGTTGGCTACATGACCACGACCTTGTAGAGAGTCAGGTCCAAATGCACGGAAAGCATGTGTCCTTTTTTCTGAGTTGAGGTTTTGTGGTGATGCGGATAATTGCACTACTGTCAGCCTAACCAGAGACAAAATTTAAAAGCTAGCTGATTCTATACTCTGTCCACCCAAAATATATGTACGAAACCCACTTTAATTCGTACCTGTAGTTCTCATGTTTGTTTGCTTGCTTGCTGAAACGCATACGAACAATAGTTTTTATTTTTATACCCATACCCTCAAAAGAGACTTACCTTAAATTCTTTAGTAACAGTGATTAGATGAGGGTGATTCTACGCTACACCAACCCTGGTTGATCTCATCAAAAATACCAAGGCTAGTTAGAGTTAGATGAGGATTATTTCTACACCATACCAACGGTGGTTAATCTCAACAATAATACCAAGCGTAATTAAAGAGTAATCTTTCCCAATTCGGAAAGGAATTCGCTCGGCTTCACAAAAATAATAGGCTAAAATGAAAAATGATACTGACTTTTTTTTTTAAAACAGAAAGAGCAGAATTTTATACATACTCCTTTAGAGATGTTAGCTTGTCATTTTCATTTGATTTGTCAAATACTTAATGGATGTTCACACCACCACGCATTCACATACTTGGAATTTTGTCCGTGGCTATATTATTCCAAATAAAGTTAAATGAAAAGGTAAACACTCGGTAGGTAATGTGCGCAAAATTGGAATCATTTTAATGCCATACTATTGCGCACTTGAAAGCTAGTTGAGCTTGGTTGGTGCCATTAACAGAGTTCATGCGACTTCCGCGGAATCTTAGTTAATAACCGACATGATTTTGAGGAAGAAAATGGCTGCGTTCATCGACTTGGTGTTGAATTTTCCATGCCATTGGCATTGTTACATAACTAAATCTGTTTAAATTAAAATGACTTAGCAAACATCAAAAATTCCCTGCCTATCATCAATCAGCGCACCACTGTGCACAATGAAAATTCTCTTTATTTCTTTTTCTTTCTGGATGTAAAAAAGCTTCTTGCTATTTGGTTTAAGCTCTTTTTCGAGTGCATAGCTTAAAATGACAAAATACAGCCAAGTCATATGAAATTTCCTGACACGAGGACATTAATGGGTAGGGTACTCTACCAAGTGGTAGGGGTGACGTTTCATCCAATATTGATGTGGCACTAGTACGATTTAAAGACACGTGATCACATCAATGTTCCAATTTTATTAGCAAGTTGAAATTTTGGAGCGAAGAACCCATCTTTGAACTGCAATTGGAGAGACACACTACTAAAACAACACGGCCAAATGTAAAGTTGATTCCAATATTGCATATGCATTTACACAATGACAGAGATAAGCAACTAAATCATCTTCGATTGTTTTATTTTATTATGTATTAAATTAGTTTCATTTTCTTTAAGACAAGTTGAAGATACTTAGAAACAAATTAGGCTGTTTGGGTAGGGGTGTCAACAGGTATCCGAAACAGAACCAAAATCGGTTGATTTGGTTCTAGTTCTGAACCCTAATGTCAGATCATATATGATTATATCCCGATGGAGAGAACCGTTAACTTTTGATACTTCCTAACCGTTTTTTATTTTTATTTTTTTAAATCGAAATATTCTACGGCTTAGGGGATCTCAACCAACAACAAAACAAAAACAAAACAAAAACAACAAACAATCTAACAAAACTTACAAACACAACTAACTACATCTAGTAAAGACTTCAAATTTCTATCACCATCCACAATCTTCTTCAGCTCCTCTGAAAACTCACCATGATCAATCTAGATAAACCAATTTTTAGGACGGATAGCAGCAAGTGAATCATCTGCTCTATTAGTCTCTATATAAATATGAGAAACCACCACTCTTCTAAATTTCTTCCTCGTCTGAGTTATCCTTCTCCACAAATGTGTAACATCCCAGGTAGGTATAGGGTTCTTACTATTAAGCAGATTGTACACAACCTTTGAATCAATGCTAATATGGACCTTTGGGAGATCTAGCTGCACAGCCAAACACAACCCCAATTCTACACCCTTCATCTCAAGATAGAAAACAGATCCAGGAGTACCTTCAACAATGGCAACAACTATAGGATCACCTTTAAAATCTTTTATCGCAAATCCTGTCAAATCATTCTTTCTCGAGCCATCACAATTAATCACTACTTCATCCATAGCAGGAAATTTCCACCTACAAGTAATGATCTTCTGCTTAACAAGAATACATGAGACATCCCACCAATCCAAAAATATGACGTTGTAGAGAATATCCTTATATGTCAAATTACCAACAACAACCTTCAGCCTAACATCAGCCACAATATGAAAATTAACATAATCAATAGAGTTGCTAATCCCAGTAAAGAGTCTCATATTATTTTCCTTCCAAATATGGTAGACATAAATAGAGAAGAAAAGTCTTTTAATAGTATATATGGCTCCAGATCCTTTAAAACAATCCACACACCATTCTAGCTCCAACTCCCAATCACCAAAAATATCTCTATTATATCCCATCTTCAAAATAAGACCTTTCCAGATTTCAGCTGAGAAGATACATCTGCAGAACAAGTGATTTTCATCCTCAACCCTCATTATGATAAAGAAGGAAGAAATCATCCTCCACAACACCCCAGAGTTTCAGCTTAGCGCTAGTCTTCAGCCGTCCGTTACAAGCAACCCAAGCAATGAAAGAATGTCTAGGAATATTTCTTATAAACCAAATGAGACTATCCAAAGACACCACAGGCTTGACAAGGCCTCAAGAGTATATTTCATAGAGAAATCTCCAAATTTACTTGCAGTCCAGATAAGCTTATCTTGTTCATTACAATCAACATCAATACCCTTAACCTGAACATCCATATTATGATTTCCTCATACTGCAATACTTTCCAGATTCCACCGGTCATCAATGAGAAAATAAGCCACCTTCTTATAACCCATAGGATCAATATGGGAAAGAAAATCAGGGTCCAATCACAAAATCTTCCTAAAGGGTGCCAAAATCCTCTACTAAAATCAATATTAGCTTCATTTCCAAGAATAGTAGAAATAAAAAGTTTAGCAATCTCTCTATGCTCTAATAATTTCCTCCAACTCCAAGAGCAGTCTTGGGAGTTTTCAAACTCCAAACATCTTTATCTTTAATAAGATTAACCTTCACCCATTTAGTTGATATAATATCTTTAACTGAAACAAGGTCCCAAATGTACCGAAGGTTAGCAGCCACATTGGTAAGTTTTCTAACCCACCAACCTGTCTACTAGAATAAACTTGCTCCCAACCAATTGGATTATGATTTTTCCCTATCTCAACTCCATCCCACAAAAACCTTTAAAAAATGGAATAATTTCATAACCCTCTTGGATAAAATAAAACAAGAAAACCAGAAGTAGACTATACCACAATGGAAAGTCTTAATTAATAATAACCTGCCAGCATAAGTAAGAAACTTGGCTTAGATTTTTTAGTTATCCTCTTAATAAGAGGTAAACGACCAACATAAGAAAGCCAAGTAGATATCAAAGGAACTCCAAGATATCTCCTAATTGTTTTTTCCTGGCGGCTACGGTGTCAGATATATGATTACATGTCTAATTTGGTGTATAAGTAGCCCAGATTCCTAATTTGACTCCAAATTTATCTTTTTTTCTCATTTTCTTACATTTAATCATCCATTAAACAGTTACCACGGAAACCATTGCAGCAGGTGATACAGTAGTGCCAGAGGACATCATGGGTATCTCTCTTGATTTTTTGATGTCACAGGCGTGTCTCCTTTTGCGGGAATGGGTATCGTAACTTCACGCCAGGCGAAGCTATTGCAGCAACTATTACTCGTAAACGAAATAAATATGCTAAAAAATGCTTGGCACATGGGTATAATGTTAGTGTACTTGCTTTCACGTCGCTTGGGGAACTTGGAGACGACGTCATTACACTCTTGAAGAGGTTGAAGAACTGTATGGCTGCACACAATGCAAATAATAATTTAGGCAGTTTTGTTTTTTATAGGTTGGGTATTATTATTCAAAAAGGTGTTGGGCGCAACTTGTGGCTCGCCTCCCAACCCTCCCAACTGAGCCGGTGTAATACTTTCTTATCATATTAAAAATAAAATGAATATAATATTAATAATAAATTTATATTTAAAGAAATTATATTTAAATCAAAATCAGTAAGATTAAGATAATTCATCAAAATTTTATCGGGTACCGTGGTATTTTATCATTTTCAGGTCCACAAATTTAGAAATCAGAACCAACTCAAATAATTGGTTCCAGCAGTATCCAGCCCAGAATCGACCTGTTCACATCTGGTTCTGAGGTGCTTTCAGGTCCTCAAAGCAAAAGATTATCTTAACTAGGCCAACAACGGATGGATCAGATTTTATATTCTAAGAGCATCTTCAATAATAGGGTCGGGGTTTTAAATATTCTAAATCTCAAAGTGCTCAAAATGTTGATACATTGATTCCAGCAAGTGCCCATGATCATATCTGACCTCGTGAGTTTACCCGCTTCAATAATCTACTTCAACCCCCAATCACAACATTAAAAAACAACAAAGGGGGTGTTTCACCTCGCCGAGCTTCTATACCAATCTTAATAACTTTTCCAAATTTTGAACTATTGATCATTACAGACAAAGAGACATTAAAGATGCAAAAATAGATCCCACTAGACCAAATTCTTAGAATAACAACCTAGATTAGCAACAGCTCTAGGGCAGTTGCTAATTAGCAAAACCAGAAAGATGTTGCTAAATTTTAGCAACTGTTATTTTCTGTTGCTACTCTCGCAACAGCAATGATTCTGTTGCTACTAGCAACAACGGAGATTATAAGCATGTGATTCACATGCTTTCAGGTAACACTTTTGAACTCTTCTTCCGCCCATATTTTTGATATGCTTTTCCAGTGTTTGATATACTTCCACCCCCTTGACCCCCCTTGACCCATTGACTTTAGACCTACTTGTTCCCATCGAAGAGATAAGATTCACAATCCTTCTTTTCTTTCTTCTTCGTTTCTCTCAGAGCAAAAGACTCGAAGAAAAGAAAACCCAGACCAAAAAAGACCATGCTGCTTCATTTCCTCTTTCCAGTTTGATGATTATTATGCTGATGGTGAACTTAAGATATATAATATTGAATTCGTGAAGGTCAGATACCTTGTTCGATCTCATCTTAGTAAACAAATTAATTTTTCTGGATCTCGTTCTTTATTTTGCTTTCTTTATGATCTTTATTTCGGTTTCTTTATGATTCAAGTTTAATATTTCTGCATTTGTTTGTCTTCGATCATATTCATGATTTTAATTTATGTCAGTAATCTTTGGATTCATAATATTGAGTTTTTCCCCTAATTAGGGTTATGATTTAGGGATTTCTGGTTTTATAGGTATTTAGGGGTTTCTGTTGTATTGTTGATAATCTGTTGTTATGTTTAATTTTGCGTTTGATATCTAGGGTTAGGTTTAATTTGTTGTTCATATGTAAGCTTTGTTTATGTTTGCTGGGTTTTACATTGTAATTCATTGTAAGGTATTGTTAAAGATGATTAATTTTAATTGTTATGTTTTTCAATTTGAAGTTAGTAGGGATGAATCTTTTCATCAGGGTTCTGAAGACAACTCATTTTGGTATGATCAACATGTCATTCTGAGCAGAATAACCTGTTACGGATCAACATAAGTGTCTGTGCAAGCCATGGACTCGCTACAACTTATCGATCAAATTATGGAGCAGGAGAATGTCTTGTGCTGCCAACCTCACCACCTTACGGACTTATGCAACAGTTCAAAGTTCATATCTTTGTCAGTACTGAGCACATCCAGTAGCCACAGCTAGAGGCTTGCAGAATGACCAGCTTACAAAGTCCAAAGACACGGCTTGCAGAATGACCAACTTACAAAGTCCAAAGACACATACGACATTCACATCCCTGTGAACTATACAAAGCCGCAACTGAAAGCTCGTAGCCCTGTGAACTATACAAAGCTCGCAACTGAAAGAGTTCAACCGGTCAAGCTCTCAATTTATGATCTGCAGACTCTTTACAACAGCAGTAGCATTTGCAGCAGAGTGAGAATGCCTACAGCAATAACAATAGCATCACACAGCTTCAAAGGATTATCTTTAAAGCACGCAGTTTGTGCAAAAAGTTCTTTGTTTGATTTTATGCAGAGTGGCAGTATCCTATGGAGTTGCTGCTGCTGCTGTTCCTGTGACGCTAGGTAATCAACCAATGCAAGGTTGTTGTGGCCCATTTGGTGCCATGAAGTGCTGCGGATGATACCTACACATGAACAATGATCATGGTTAAGACACTTACAGGTAAAGAAATTGAATTGATAATGAACCAACTGACACCATTGATAGAATCAAGGAGTGTGTTGAGGAGAAGGAAGATATCTCTCCTGTGCACCAGAGGTATGTTATTTCTTAATTTCAGCTAAATATCTAAGTTGTCATTATGTTTCCATGCTCCCTCACAATAGTTTCTAAAGTTGCCCGTTTATACTTTAAAGATGCAGCTTTTTTTCTTACATGTAGGTCTTGTAATAAGTTCGACTCTATGTTAAATTCAACTTATGAATTCAGAATCTGAGATCCTTGTTGTTTCTCACTAACATTGCTAATTTGGTTTCTCAGTCAGAACTACCCATTTTGCTTGTTTAAGTTATATTTGTCTCTCTTATGCTCTAAAGCTATATCCCTGTATTTGAAAGAAAATCTGCTGCTGCTTTAGGGCGTCCTCCAGTTAGCTGAAGGCTGGGTTGTGAAAGTTGAATAAAGGAAACTCGGAGTCTATTGATGTTTAGCAAATTATCTTATTTCTTCGAGTGTAAAACGTTGTGCGATGTGTGTGAAACTTAGTGTCTCATTGGTAATTTTAGTGTCTCTATATTGGTTTTGTTAAATTAGTTTGCAGGCTTATCTATGCAGGAAAACAACTTGTTGATGACAAAACTGCCAAAGACAACAACATCGAGGGGGGGTTTCGTTCTTTTTTAGTGCTTTCCTTGAGGGGTGGTCTTTAAGGCTCTTACTTTTCATATGGGAATGATGTATATCAGATTGTTCATGGGAGTACTTGCAAACTAGCTATGCTATATTTAGATTTTTGTTTATCATGAAGTTTATTCCGTTCTTCTCATAAAGTTTATCATTTTACTACTGCTCTTCCACTGCCTGAAGCCTATTTAGCAAGAAAGTGAGATTGATTTTGAGTGGGTTTCTGTTTTTTTTCTTCTTTTTTATGTTGAAGATAGTGCGAAGGGGATCACTCAGTAGCCCACATCAAATGTGAATAGTTAAGCTGGATCTTGGATAAGAAGAGGTGCTACACTTTCACTTCCCTGTTTGCTTCTTTATTCTGTCACGTGGAGCATCTTAGGAGTCATCTTAGGTGAATCATTATCATCTTCAACTTGAGATGGATAAATATGAAGCTAAGATGACTATGGAGAAACTATTTGAAACTTGTAAAATACATTTTTTATCACAACATTTACTTAAATTGGTTTATGAATGTAGTATCTTGTTTATCTTCTGCTTATACTAAAGTTGTTTCTCTTTATTGTCCGGGTCATGTTTCTGTGATCTTTGAAGAGTTACTAATGTAAGTTATCGGTTAGTTAGATCATTGGCTTTGTTTTATTGTTTACCAAATTGGGTATATCTGATTTTATATGAATTTTTTTTATTGTTGGTTAAAGAAGACATCGAAAAGATGGGAGGCGCAGAAATTGTCAAGGGTCTTTGCTGGTGAAGCCCTATGATAATTTGGTCTTATCTGCTTTTACGTATGCCTAGTTGGTATGTTTTTGTAACTAATGTTTTATTCTTTGTTCAGACTTTTATACTTTCTTTTGTTTGGTAGTGCGTTGTGTTATCTAAATTGGGATGCTTGTAATAAATTTCAGAGTTTGAAGAATATCGCCGGTTCAGTTTTGGAAACAGACATGCGATAAATGGTGGTGAACGAGAAGCACCAAATTTGAGCTTTACCCTGAAGCTGCTTATCATGAATCCAAAGCCACTACTATGCCACCTGCTAGTGTTATGACTAGCTCATTTTGATTATGGTGTGGCGGAAACTCATCATAAATCCAAGCACTTAAGTATCATTGGTCTCACCTGGTCTCTAGTATCTTACAGGTATAAGCAAATCATTGGCAATAGAGTGTACATATACCTTGAATTCTTAAGTATTCTTTCTTTATTTGTTAAATCTCTAATTATATGCATCTGTGACAGGCTCTTCACCATCTTGGTTGTATTTACGAGATGAGAATTCGACATCATCGTGTGATCATCCTCTCAAAACCACAATAATTTGCGATATTCGGATTACTCACTGTAAGAACTTGTAACATTTCATTTCTATATGCAATCCTTAGAAGATAAAGCGAACATGGTTGCACCAACACAATGTAAGAAACAATAACATAAAAAACATATTTATATATGCAATCTTTCAGTTGTGCTCTGTTTTAGTACAATTATACACTTGATTTCTTAGCACAACCTTGATGTCATGAGTTCCCTGCTTTATTGTCTTTGGTTCCCTTTCTTTATAGAATGTCTTTGGTGTTTAAACCTGTAACATGTAAATGCTGAGAATTTCAGTACATGTTGATGTAACATGTCTTTGGTTCCTTTTCTTAATGTTGCATCTTTTCTTGTTTAAATTTTAAGATCTGTGGGAATGTAGGGCATGAGAACTATCAGATTCGATTACTGGATATAGGGAACTGGGTATTGCAAGATAAATTGGGGGGAAATCAGTTTTGACGAAGACTTGACCTTTTTTTATGTTGTTGCAAATCATTAGCAACGAAGAAAATGTGTTGCTAAATATGAACCAGAACACCTATATCCTGTTCTACTAAAATATATATCCCGGAATGACTCTAAAATTAGCAACAGCTAATTTCTGTTTCTATATTTTAATTTCGGAACATCTTTTTCTGTTGCTACTGCTGTTGCTGACCGAAATTAGCAACAGAGCTAGAGCTGTTGCGAAAAACTGCGACACGGTGTTTAGCAACGGCGAAAGCTGTTGCAATCCCGGTCAGCAACAGATTCTGGCTGCTGCTAAACGTTAAATTTGGTATAGTGTCCATTTGCGCCACTTAAAACCAAAACCCGATACTAACATAACCAACAACTCATCTCCCTTCTCTCTTATTTTCAGATCAATTATCTCGTTGGCAATAAGCTCCCCGTCGGTAATCTGTCGAAGGTTGCTTTATTTTGATATAACTCCTTCCAAAACCACCTTCAATCAACTATCAAGAACCTTCGAGATGATCTTATAAATACTTGGGAAAGTCGATGTCGGCATATAATCTTTAATTGGTTCTGTTTGAGTTCTCTTTTGGATATGTACTACATATATAATATTAATTAACAAAATTGGAATACCTCATTATTATATCGAAGAGTGAATATCAGAATTCTTAGGGTATTTCTTTTGGAAGATTTGTGTAGTCTAGTATCAGAACAGAAGGGACGGGAATAGGAAAATCAGCTAAAACCATAGAAATCAGAACTGTAACATCGTCATCGAATTTAGATTTTGTATTAAGATGTGGGAAACAGAGAATACTTTGCTGTATAAAAACAACAAAAATTAAAATTAAACCTGATTCTACTGTTGAAAAAACAACTTTTTCTTCGTTGTATACAAACATCACAACTTAGAAAAGAAAAAATAAATGGGCATTAATCAACGAAGATTTTTAAACTTTATTTGGCTGAGCTTTATTGTCAGTCTTATGCGGATTAACGAAGATTTATAAGCTTTGAGGATTTATTAGATTAATGCTTCATGGTCGATTTAGCAGCGACGACGACCGTAGATATGGCGAATAAGAAGAGATAAAGGTTCTAGGGTTAATCGTGGACGTCCGATAGAGCTTTTGGACTAAAAAAATTAACTGTACCTTTTTTTTTTTGTAAAAATAGAAACGGAAAGTTAACAAAAGTTAGACATAACATAGTCAACTAAAGTCAGCATCATCTTCAAGTACCATATCCTAAGTTGGACAAATATTAGACCTAAGTCATATTTTGGGCAAAAGCTGAAAACTAAACATCAATTAACCCACATTTAGATCTTGGCACATCGTATTTTGTGATTTGAGGATGAGGTATTATAATAAAATCTCTTCCCCTGATGATTGGTTTATATGCATGCATTCATAAGTAATGCGTATATATAATACTGGAGCGAGACCTTGGGGCACCGGGTGTCTTGGGAGGTCTCTTGAGTTTCAAATTATTTTTTGCTGGCTTTTGAAGAAAAAAATTGAAGCATTATTACCTTTCCTTACGTGATTAATTGACTTAATTCTGGAAACGTTTTTGTGGACGTTTTATGATTGTTCAAAAACATTTTATGGTAGTAGTTAAAAGTTTATAACCAAAATATGCTCTCGTTAATTCGTACATAAAAATCAGTTTTTGAGAACAGTGAAAAATACAGGGTTTTCTTCCACTTTTTTTTTTCCCGAAAATCAAGAGACTAGTTTTCTGAGCATGATTTTTTTAAGCTAAAAAAGTTATCAATAAAGAAAATAAAAAAATAAAAACAGGAGGCGGACGTAAATCCAGAACCCCTTGAATGAAGAAAAGAAATAAATAATCCTGGAAAAAATGAAAAAATTACATCAACTAGCTCATCCAAAACGTTTCATCCGAATATTCTTTTCAGGAGCTTTCAAATAAATTCCATGTTTTGGTTTAGCATTTTTCTTAATAAAACCATGCAAAATAGGTTGAAAACCATACGATGGTGGAGATGGAGTATCTTGTATCACCATGTTCTCCAATACCGGCGATGATAAAAAAATGTTGGATTATCATATTCATTATCATCATATACATGGCTAGTCTACTGAATCTGTTGGTATCATGATTAGGAGACATTATTAACTTCTGAAAGGCGATCCATTATCTGTTTCTAGCTCTTTGTGAATAAAGTTTATCTTCCTCCTTAGACCAATCTAACCAGAGAGTCCCGTTCAAAATACTAGCATATGAAGAAATCTTATTCACTTCACCCTCTACGGGTTTGGCATTATTATTATTATCATAAACAATATAGTTTTCCTCAATGAGTACTTGATTGGGGATCTATTCATTATAAGTGTCAAAAGTATCATCATTCTTATGCTCCAGTAGTGTGGACGAAACTATTCGAAGTATCACCTTTATAAGTAACGTTATTATTGAATACAGATTGTTTGGGATCAGGATTCTTCGCGACAAATTGTGTACAATTATTTATTATTCATTATTGAGCTCTTACGCTTGCACTCACCGAGGCCATGCACAATGGCCTTTCAATGTGAGCAGAATGCAGGTAATTTCTCATATGTGAAATATGTCATGAATGATAAGCCATATCTCTCAACCAAGACTTTATCCAAAAGGTGCTTTGATAAGTCTATTTCAACACGGACTCTTGCAAAAGGCTCATAGGCTTTCTTGATTGTTGCATTTTCGACATGTAAAGGTATTCCGATATCACTTAATTTCGAAAGGTGTTTTGATACGTCAATACTCAAGACGAATGCCCTAGAATATCTTGGAATGTTTGGGTTAAGTTCTGGAGTCCAGTTTTGGAGGTAAATGGTACTCGGTTTCAAGAAGACTGCACCAGATTCTCGAACTCTTATGATAGCATCAATAAAATTGAATAAAAAACAAAAGAAACCTATATCAACTGGCCATTAGGAAAGAAGCTTTGTTTTAATGCTATCAGTGGTTAATGGCGTTGTAACCTTAGTTAGAACAAGACGTTCGATCAAACTGTTTTTACAGTTCTCGATACCCTTTTTATATTCGTCTTTAGATATCCTAATCGAAAGATACCCTTTAAAGTATGGTTTTGGAAGCTGAGAAGGTGATCAAAAGCTTAGGTTTTGATCCGCAGTGCAAAAGATATAACCGTTGTAGGTCTAGAAGAAGTGGGTCTTTCAATCAAGATTTTGGAGTGTTGGATCTAATAACATCGCATCATCACATAGATGATGATCTGCTCTCTCCATTAAGGAAGAAAATCGATTTTTCTTTTCTGGAAACTTTAGAGCCTGTTTGGTACAATTTTGAAAATAGTTTTCCACTGTTTTAAAAACATACCCTTTTTCTTGTTTTCATTTTATAAAAATTGTTTGGTAGGATAAAAACAGTTTTTGAAAACAAAAAAAAAATCAACGAAATCAGATCAAATGTAAAGACTCGTCTAAGAGATAGTGATACTGGCCATGGCTCACTTGCAGTCATTCCCCCGATATCTTACTTTGTTCTGAAAAGAAGAAGAAGGAACAAAAAAGGAACAAAGAAAAAAAAAAAACACAGAAAAAAATAATTGGTTGTTTTCATATTTTTTTTTTTTTCAAAAACAGAAAACATATAGGAAACATTTTCTGAAAATATCCCTACCAAACGCGTGTTCTCCTGTTTTCTGTTTTCTCTGTTTTTAAAAACAGAAAATTGTTTTTGAAAACTATACCAAACAGGCTCTTAGAGTATCCCTACTTTTCACATCTGAGCATGATTAAAAAGAGTATAAGTGTTCAATTTCTCATCGTGTGCGTGAGAGATTGAAGAGAGTTTTTCTCGATTATTTTATCATGGGGACATCGTGTCAAAGAAACAACAGCTTGCACAAAAATTTAGAGTAAGGCCACAAACATCTTAAAAGAGCGGTCTCATCATTACTCAACCATCACCTTATTTTGTGTATAATCTTTGTTTTGCAGGTGTGTAACCATCAATTATTTCAAAACCTAGTCTAGCAAAACCATCAATCAAAACTATTTTAACCATCAGTCATTAAGGTGTAGTCTCAATACAGTAGAAACTCTATAAATTAATGTTGTTGGAACCATCAAAATTTATTAATTAAGTGGAAATATTAATTAACCAATAAATTTTAATTATTAATTTATATATTAATTAATATTATATTAACGTACAAATAAATTTATTATTAAGTAATTATTTTTTGAATAAAATATTTAATTTTCAAAGCACTCTTCAATCTCCCACTTGTGTTTCATTTTGTTAAAAGTATTAGCTTATAGATGAAATTCAATATGATATTGATTTCAACAGTAAAAAAAATATTGATGAGTGTTGTTGCTGCCATTGAGCGTAATCATGAGGGGATATGCTATGGAGCTAGCACAAGATTGGGATTATCTGACAAACCAGTGGTGGCTGAAGCAGACGGTTTCTTACTCGTTGTAGAACTTGTTATATGGCTTGGATTCGATGATGTTATCATAGAAGGGGACTGTCAAGTGGTGGTGAAAGTCTTACGAGAGGAAACACACTCTCCCCCCTGGAGAATTTAGAGATTCATTGACACATCAAGGTACGAGGCAGGTCAGTCAACAAGGTTGAGTTCAACTTCACACCTAAAAGCGCAAACAACACTGCTCACTCTCTTGCTGCGTATGCACTATCAAACAATGTCCAATCTAAGTGGACTTCAAATCAAATTCCTGGAAACATTGTTTCCAGTTTGGCATCGTGACCTTCTAATGGTCCTCTATTTTACTTTTCCTTTACTCTCTCTGTACCAAAAAAAAAAAAAAAAAAAAACAATCATTTTTCAAAATTTCTTCATAAATCATTAATGTGTTAAACATAATATTATTGAGCAATTCTCTCTTCTCTCTCTTTTCTCACCCCCTTCTCAAAATCCTAGAAAACACTCATTGTCTTCTTTCTCCTTTGCTCAGATCTAGTTCTTTTGGTGCTAGATCTGAGCAAAGATTTTTTGTTTTTATGAGCTATTTTGTTGTTTTTAATTAACTTTATTCTCTATAGAGCCATTTCTTTTTCTTCACTATTAGGGTGATTCTTTTCCTCGCTATTAGGGCGACTTTATTTGTATTTTGATAGTGTTTCTTTCTATAGATTTGTTTGTGATTTGGTTTTTTGAATATAAGTACATCGGCGATTTGACGGAGACAAGATCAAGTTCTTCTTCAACAGAATAATATATCTAGGGTTTCCGTGTTTCTCGCTAGGCATGAGTTTTTGGGCAAATAACTCTTCTTTCATAGGAGTATATATTCTCAAGAAAAATATCAATCAAAATGGTCGAGTTATGATTTCGAATATCATTCCTTGTCCAATCTCTCTACATACAAGATTTGGGTGCTACCCTTGTGGATCGCTCTTTCTTTTCGCGATTTATTCGCGTTTTGCACATTTTATTGTATTTGTTTCATGTGTATGATGTATGAGCAATCAATTTAAATTTCACGTGGGATCTATAAGGGTGAACATAAATGAATTATCTTATAATTTCAGCATATTGTACCCGACTCGGGACCAACTAAATATATTATTTAACAGAAAGGATCCGTTTATCCTTTTATTCTCACACTATCTCACACGTCGTACGTTATTTGTGTGAATAAAAACCAAACGACAATAAATTTGAAGCTAATATTTTGGGGATATGTTCCCTTTACAAAGTTTTACATGTCTAGCAAAAAAATGAGTGCGTTCCAAAATGTTAAACCTCACAATTTACCGGTCTTAATTTCAGTGGCTAAAAATCTGTTAATTTTCAATGATTTATTTTCAACTTAGTAGATGGTGTTGTCATACGTTTCAGAATGCGCTCATTTTTGGAAGTAACGTAGAGCTTTGTAATAAAAATATATCCCCAAAATATTAGCTTGAAACCCGTTTTCGTTGATTTTTATTCACAAAAAACTGATCAATGTGTGAGATAGTGTAAAAATAAAAATACGAAGAGATCCTTCTCTATTATATATATAATCGAGTATTAATAATTAGAGATGGCTTATATAATTAAGGCTGTGGCAGTAGGGGCGTAGTTTAGGAGAAATACACCTATTTAAAGCCTGAGAAGAGATAATATGAGAGGATAATATTATTTATTTATTTTTTATTAAATTAAGATTATCCTCATCGGCTCATCCTCTCGCTCTCGCATGAGGATAACATTGCGAGGGTCCATTCACTTGTTGTACCTGTTATGTACTACTACTACATTACTATTCCATTGAGAAAGTTGGTCTGGTTTGATTTCGTTCCTATTGAAGCACACTTCCATTTCTTATCAACATGAACTGTCTATGATTGTTGACAATACATACTTGCATTTGCTGATCAAAGACAATACGAACTTGCATTTGCTGATTAGAGACAGTACAATTATTTCATTGGGTTGTAAAAGTCCATCAATCGTCATTGTTTTGATGTGGCTATCTAAGACTACTCGAGATGGGGTAGGTCTCGAAGATTCTTGACATAACCAGTTTGCTCTGGTAGACCCGTTACGAGAAACTCACCATTCACCGGTGCTCTCCATTCCTATTTTACAGTTTGGTTAGTGATGGCGGTTTTGAGATTATTTGTAAGACCGTTTGTCTAGAAAATCCTATTTTATGAGATGCCAAATCTATTAGGCAAAGATATCCATGTTCGACAGTCAATTCTAGCAGCGCACAAATATCTCCTTGCCCCTGTATATATAGACGAACGACCTTAGGCACAAAGCTCTTTCGATCCGTGAGACTCCAGCTCATAGGCAGCTCGGATTTAAGAAAATCATAGGGCTTCAAAAGAGTGTAATTTCCATAGAAAAATATTGTTGGATCTGGGTTTGCCTTGCCATAAAAGGCATAAACCGATTGACAGTGGTAGAGATGACGGTAACAGCAGTGTAGCTGGTAGAAGTAAATAATTTGCTTTGTAAAAATATATATAACTACTTTTTGGGACTTACGGAAAACTTTAGTCCTCTCTTTATCTATCTACCCCATGTAATCTCTATTTAGTTCCTCTTTTGATATATACATGCTTTAAGAAAAAAAAATCTACCAGATAATCTTTAATTCCTTCATGGATTTTACCTCCACCCCTCTCTCGTATAAGGTCGCAAAAGGGACCACGGTAAAGTGTTTTCTAAACTAACCATGGAATGAGACATTGAAACGGCGATTCTTATGCAGTGTGTCTAGCTCAAATTGGTACAACCAACTAACCCTTTAACCAATGCATTTAATGATTATAAAATCAATAAATAAAAATAAAATCAATTAAAAGATGCTTACATTATATATGACATTTCGTGTAAAACTACAGATAGTAGTCAGCAAACTCGCTACTCAAATATGTTTAATCTCGCCTAATCTTCAATAGTTGGATTTTGAAAATTCCATTCGCATCCAACCCACTAAAAAATAGTTTACAGTTGTTTCGAATCAAATTCGTGGATTTTGGACCAAATGTTTACCCCACGTCAATTCAGAGTTCAGATTCATTATTTAGAAAAATTGTTGAACTCTTCAGGAATAAGTTGAATAATTTAGTTCACCAAAAGAATAAGGCAAACCAGAAGAGCCAAAAAATCACAATATTAGACTTTGCATGATGCATAAGTTGAAATCGTCATAAAAGATTTATAAAATGTTTGTATTATCTTAAGGAATTGTATTTCGGTTTGTATAATTTAGGTTCGAAAATATTGAAACAATTCCTAGAAGCAAAAAAAAAATTCCTTCTTTCTTTTGTAAAACAAAATGTTTTATTGTTTCTGCTTCTGATTACTACTTCAAATATCCAAATATCCTCTTAGATTTCCTATCCAAAAAATCTAATTTCATCCATCATTATAAGAATAAGAAGGCAAAGGTTAACTAGAAATCCTTATCTTATGTTCACACTGCCCATAACATTTAAATTTTTTAAAATTCATAACTAATAAGTAAATTTTACATTAAAAAATACACAAGAACTTATTTTGTTAATTATTTTAAGCCTGTTTAGGATTATTTTATTTTTTCCCTATCAAAAGTATTTTGTAGCAAAAATTATGTTTGGTAAATCTTTTTCAAAATGCTCTTGAATAAAAATACTTTCATTTTAAGCCTGCTTTTAAAATTACTCGGCACTAACTTTTGAAAACTTAAAAAAACAAAAACTGTGGACCCATATAATTTGACTTAATTGATTTTTTATTTCGACCTTATCGATTCTCTAGCATTTGGGATGACTTTAGCTAACCTTTTTTTTGGTTTCCATATATGAATAACTTTAATCTAAAGAACTACTTATAACTTTAAGATAAGATATTTTAGACACGAAAACTATGAAACCCATTAAAAGAACATCCCATGTGAAAAATAGGTTTGAAGGAGTTTTCATTTCCCGATCAACGAATAATTTTTAATATGTATATCACAGATAAGTAAGTTGGGGTATTTACTTTTTTTTTTTTACTATCGCGTCACATGAATTATTGATATTAATGTTCCAAATTAGGCCAAACAAAAGGTCCAACTTTATTGTCCCCACAAGCCATTTACAGATATTCCGTTCATAATCTCTATCCTAGGCTTGGAAATTTGTACCCAAGTATATACATCGACATTTAGTGTGTTTAATCTCAGTTTAATCTGGAGTCCTTAACCTCAAAGATAAAAAAATGATTACAGCATACACAAAAACGATTGTTGCCGGTTTTTCGATTAACATCCACCGTACAAGAGGGCACGTACTCTTTGACTCTCTCTGTGCACCAAGTTTAGTGTGTTTAATCTCAGTTTAATCTCGAGTCCTTAACCTCAAAGCTGACGAGAATTTTTTTGATGAGGACGTTTTTTTTTGAAGGGGCATGAGGACCAATGATATGTTGACACATGCACTTGATATTGATGAATTATGTTTCCAAAAATACCGACACCAATTAAGAAAACAAATTTTCTATACAAAAATACATTTTTTTTATATTTTTGGAAACATAATTCATTAATATCAATTGCATGTGTCAACATATCATTGATCCCCATGCTCCCTTAAAAAAACGTCCCAATCAAAAATTTTGTGGAAGCTGACCGTCTCAAACAAAAAGAAATTACAGAATATGATCAATTCAGCAGTTAAATACTTACATGTTAAGATTTGGTCCTATAGGCTATATAATACAACATTATTTGGCTTAGAGAAGGTAGATCGATAATATAGGTAAAACCTTTGTGCCATTTTTTTTAGAGTTATCTTGATCCAAGCCGAAGGAGTACAATCAGCTTCATTTCTACTATAAATATGAACTCATTCACCCCATCATATGAACACACACTCAAACCATATTTCAGCTTCTCTCACTTACTTTCTCTTCCACTTCTCTCTATTTTTTGATCATTTCCAATTTCTTCCTTTCACCATGCCTACCATACCTGAAGCACCAAACATGCAAGATGAAACAAGTTATGAGAAAAACATGAAAGCACTTCAATTCATTGAACAAGTAACAACTAATGCTGATGAAATTCAGAAGAAAGTTCTCTCTGAAATACTAACTAGAAATGCTCATGTTGAGTATTTGAAACGCCATGGTTTAGATGGTCTTACTGCAGACCGTGATACATTTAAGAATGTCATGCCTATTGTTACTTATGAAGATCTACAACCTGATATCAACCGTATTGCAAACGGTGATACTTCACCTATCCTCTGTTCAAACCCCATTTCAGAATTTCTTACTAGGTACAGTACAACAATTCTCTCCTTCAGTTGTTTATTCTATTACTATTTTTTATTTTGCTTCTGTTAACTTTCTACTGTATTTTGCTTCTGTTAATTTTCTACTGCTGTTGTGTAGTTCTGGAACGTCAGCAGGGGAGAGAAAGTTGATGCCCACAATAGAAGAAGAGTTGGAAAGAAGATCGTTGTTATATGGTCTTTTGATGCCAGTAATGGATCAATATGTTCCAGATTTGAACAAAGGGAAGGGAATGTATCTTTGTTTCATAAAATCAGAAGCTAAAACACCCGGTGGATTAGCTGCAAGACCAGTTTTAACAAGTTACTACAAAAGTTCATATTTCAAAGAAAAACCTTTTGATCCATATAACAACTACACTAGCCCCATTGAAACCATACTTTGCCTAGATTCTTACCAGAGTATGTATTCCCAATTACTTTGTGGGCTTATTCAAAACAATCAAGTTCTTCGAGTTGGAGCAGTTTTCGCTTCCGGTTTTATTCGGGCTATTCGGTTCTTACAAAAACATTGGACCCTGTTTTGCAAAGACATTCGTACTGGAACTATTGATGTCCAAATTACCGACCAGTCGGTTCGTAATGCGGTATCGAAATTGCTTGTGCCTAATCCTAAACTCGCAGACTTGATCGAGACTGAATGTAGCAAAGATTCATGGCAAGGGATTATCTCAAGGTTATGGCCAAATACCAAGTATATTGATGTTATCGTCACTGGGTCCATGTCTCAGTATATACCCACACTTGATTACTATAGTAATGATCTCCCACTTGTCTGCACAATGTATGCTTCTTCGGAATGTTTTTTCGGTTTGAATCTTAACCCCTTAGCTAAACCTAGTGAAGTGTCTTATACCATTCTTCCTACCATGGGTTATTTTGAATTCCTACCTGTACAGAAGAACAGCGGTCTACCTGATTCCGTAAATGAGAAGGAAAAGCAAGAACTGGTTGAGCTTGTCGATGTTAAGCTTGGTCAAGAATATGAGCTGGTTGTCACCACTTATGCAGGTAACATTGTTTTCTTTCTTTTTTTCTGGTAATTCATCAACCAGCCAGAAAAAATGCGTTTATGTTTTACAAATTAATAGCAATAAGTTTGTCAAAAAGGCGTAAAAGTTCATGGTTCATTATTAAAAAAAAAAAAAAAGCAGAAGTTTTGACGAGTTTTGAATGTTTATGCAGGACTTTATCGTTATAGAGTTGGAGATGTTCTAAGGGTAGCTGGATTTAAGAACAATGCTCCACAGTTCAACTTCATATGCCGAAGAAACGTGGTTTTGTGCATTGATGCTGATAAAACTGACGAGGTTGAGCTACAAAATGCTGTTAAGAATGCCATTAACCATCTCATACCCTTTGATGCATTTCTTATGGACTACACGAGTTATGCCAGTACATCAAACATTCCAGGACATTATGTGCTTTACTGGGAGCTTCGCCATGGCGGTACAAAGTCAATTCCTCCAACAGTGTTTGAGAATTGTTGCCTCACCATTGAGGAATCTCTCAACAGCGTATATCGCCAAGGCCGTGTTTCCGAATCAATTGGGGCATTGGAGATAAAAATTGTCGAAACAGGAACCTTTGATAAGCTTATGGATTATGCTATTAGTCGGGGTGCTTCGATTAATCAGTACAAGACACCCCGGTGTGTGAAATTTGAACCCATACTTGAGCTTTTGAATTCAAGGGTTCGTTCAGTTTACTTCAGTCCTAAGTGCCCCAAATGGTTTCCTGGTCAGAAGGAGTGGTACGATGACGATCAGAACTGAACGAATGAGATAACTAAAGAATGATAAAATGAGTCTAGAAGGTTATAATTAGTTACTCCAGTAATTCTCTTTCTAGTATTGTGTTGTTTTTAGGATTACTAGTAGTATGAGTCAAAGAGAAGAAGATCCATGAAGTTCTATTATCTTTGTATTGACTAGTGAATTAATCCAGCATTATGTTTTCTATTAACTCGGTTATCTCACTATACACCTGGAAGCATTTCTAGTCAGCCTGCAGGTTATCTCATCCCTGCAAGACCTCTGCCTACATATGCCAAGCAACTAGGGGAACTACCCCATGA
Organism: Papaver somniferum; assembly: GCF_003573695.1. Lineage (NCBI taxonomy): Eukaryota > Viridiplantae > Streptophyta > Magnoliopsida > Ranunculales > Papaveraceae > Papaver > Papaver somniferum. The sequence continues at coordinate 156,695,983 of NC_039358.1, read as the reverse complement.
CCCCTCATTTCCCTTCTTTCCTTTTCTCTTAATGAGCATCTCGCATTCTTATTCTTCTGGTTTTCACTCTTTTCGTTATTTTTTACTAAACAAGATAATAAAAAACCAGACAGTCATGAAATATATATATTTTTAATTCATGAGCATAAAAGACCAAGAACTGAGAAAGAGAGCAGGGTACATACTATATAAGAAATATAAGAGGGGACATGATAGAAATTATTTCTGTCGTTGTTTTATTTCCAAAGGCACAGAATTCTCAGGATCTTGTCTACCTAGACTGAAGGCTCAATTGTAGTACTACCAGATAGAGACAACTTCAGTGACATAAGCCAGTATTGAAAGAGAAACATACTGAGATTTTACGGATACGAATGACATAAATAAAGGTGGGATATCAAAAGATAGTAGGGAAATGCTAGAAATCACGCTATTTTGGATCGCCATTTGCTCGCACTCTTACGTGGAGAGTGTGAATAGGATATTTGCAGTCCAGGTTGACTTGTGGGTCAGAGAAAAATATCACGTGATATCTCATTTTCTGATTCTTTCTCTCTAGTCTACGCCTTTACTATTTTATTTCCATTTTGTGAGTCTCTGCTTGAAGAAAACAAAATCATCCATGGTGATTCAAAATGGTGATCATGTTTCAATCGTACTCCACAAGACAAAAGCTTCATAAGCAACTTAATCGAAGAAATTCTATAAGTGTGAGTTATTTCATAATTTCATGTGATTTTATGTGATAAAAATAAAAACCCATCAAAATCATTTACCCAATCAATTTGGAATTCTTAGGAACTGGGGTAGTAATTCATATCATTTGTGAACATTCTAATTAAGTTAATTCGGTTCTAAGGATATTCTCTTACTAATAATTTCACGACTAAACAGGAGGTGGTGGGGGAAGAATGGTAGTGTTTGAGCTGTTAGTAATGGAAACTCACAAAAAAATTCTGAAATTATTAAAACAGAGTATTCCCAAAATTGATGTAAACTGAACTCAACTGAAGTCTGTAGATGTAAAATCAAACTTTATATTACAAAACTGCACATATCCTAAAATTTTCCCCTTTTAATTAACCATGGATCTCATTCAAAATCAAATGCTCATACAAATTTCATATCCCAGAATTAAGCTATATCCTAAAAAACAATCCCACTTGAGAATTCACAAACTCTAAAAAATGATAATAATAACATTCAAGTCTTCATATTCTTCAAGTAGATTCATTATATCCTCAAATTCATCAAATCTTTCAAAATCAAACACACAAAAATTATTAATCAGCATATCCTTCAAAATCAGCAGATCCCCTTTCCATTCATCAATGAAAATCACCGGATCTTTCAAAATCAAACACACAGAAGTTATTAATCACAGATATGGTTTAAGAATCAACCGATTTGGGATGAGATATGAACAACAACAGGAAAAAAAAAAGATCTAGTTTTTGGCAGAAGAAGGAGGAGTCCGATAAAACCTCTCTTTTTATTTCTCTCTCATCATTTCAGATACGTGGAACAAGAAAACCAAATCACTTGTCCACCCCACCTGGCCATCTCAGCGTGCGGGTAAATGGCGAGAAAGTGGCGAGGCGCCTGGCGCTACCGAAGATAGTATTGCTCCTTTCACCAGAGATCAGGATTGTTACCCATTGTATACTTTATCATATTTTTAACTAATAGCAAAGATCAACATGTGATAAGAGAATGAACTATGGATAGTGTCACACAATATGCGCCTTGCAATGTGCTGTGGTTAAGTGAATCATCTTCACCCACAAGTACTCAATCTTACCCACTTGTATCAGAGTGTGCACATGTTATACATCCCTAAACATCTAGCAACGTAACTCTTTCCTTCTATATCTTAGTGTATCTCATACTGCATTAGAGGCTTGCCATGCATCAAACTAGTTAACAAACTCACAAGATTATCAATATGATTCAACGTTCTCTTTTAGCCACGTTTGTTAAGATTTAGTACTTCACTCATAACTTTTTCGTTATACAACAGAATTGAGTGATTTTTAGCTCGTTGAGTTCGTATTTTTGTTTTTTTCATTTTATATAGTATAGTACCTTTTGAGGCTCAATACCCCTCGGGTATACACAAACGTATATTTACAGTCATATGTATTGTTCCAAAAAGTGAGTATTTTGCTTCGATAGATATATAAAGGTAGAATAAATAAGAGTTCCAAAAGAACCAAGTCTTGTTACCAACTTAGAATTTCTCAATTGGTTTATTTTCTGCTAAACTCAGTCTCGAACTCGGATTAAATTTAGGTAGTTGATTATCAGAAATCACTGAATACTCTTGAAGATTGAAGACTGGAGATCACCAAGACATTGGAGGAAACCTCATCAACAAAGGTATGCGAATACTAATTATATATATTTACTCATTGTTTCTACCATTCTATCTTTTGAGATAATGTCGTATGGATTTAGTATATGATGAGTTACAAAGAAGAAATTTCAGGTTCAAGCTTGTACTTCACTAATCTCGAAATACGAACTCAAGCATTGGATGTTCATAAGAATTGTCGCATTTGAGGTTGAGAATAATTCTTATTATTCAACAAACTATGTTTGCGAAAGAAGATCTTATAAACATCAAGTTGCATTAGAGTTCGGAAACTGAAAATGGTAGTTGGCGAACTGTGCAAAAACTTGATGTTATTGAACTCCAAAGTGCATAAGAGTTCGTGAACTGTGTAATTTCACCATGTTCATGGAACTCATCAATTTGTGTACATGAGTTCGCCAATTAGTTTCTCTAGTTGGGGAACTGTGCACTTTTCAGTATGTTTTCATATAACTCCAACATCTATAGTTCACAAACTAATTTTTTCAAATCATGAACTGCACATATTTTGGGTGTGTTACTGAACTCCAATATTTGCTTGATGGTTTACGAACCATATGGTTAACTCGTGAGATACTTTGTGCATGGTTCTTAACTGCAATTAATATTTGTTTGAACTTTAAGACCCCTATACATCATTATGAGTAGAGGACTCTCAACAATTAAGATTCCCAATTCATGCATGATGTGCATCCTGTTGTTGCAAGCGTTTTCTTTTATAAACCTAGATTTCCTAGAGAAACATAATTAGGTTACGACTTTGAAGACTTCACTTGGATTCGTGAACCCCGCTTAAACTATGTTTTACCTGATAGATCTTTGTTATCCAGAATCTTACCTTTAATATCGTAGTTCTTGTCTATTATAAAGGTCCTTTTCTTCCATTATACGACCATTCATGAACTATTGATTAAGGAATTAAATTAATATAAACTTCAAGGATTTTTTTTCGTCTCTGACCTTGTTAGTTCCACAAAATTTTGATCTAAATTTAATTTAGATATATCTGAGGTTGATTAGGCATCCCTATAACCTTTTGAAGAGATTCAACCTTAATTGTTTGAGGTTCGATGATATCTTTTTTACCTAGAGATCCCTCAAAGAAAATAGATTTTCATTACCTTGATTGAATTATATCAGAAGGAAATCAAATAGGTGTCATGGTAGAGGCAAGGTAGAACTAGTCTTTACGAAGGACTGTGGAGAAACTCCTAAGCCAGTAAATATCATCAGCTAAGGGAATCAAGTGCCTAGGGTCTTGCGATATCCAAGAGGCGTAAGGAGAACGACTGCATCTGAATGACTCCGAGGGTATATTCTGTCTCAACTATATTATGGTCCATAGTTTGGTAGTAGGTTAGTCTTTGTAGCGGCTTAATAAAGTTTGGTGTTCTGTGTAATGACCCGACCCTCCAGGATACTTTCCCCGCTTATTCACAATGATCATCCTGCAGCGTGGGGTTTACAGTGGGCACTGCGGCGGTCATCCGTCAGTAGCTTCTTAGGAGGTCACCCATCCCTGGATTATTCCCGCCCGAGCACGCTTAACTGCAGAGATTTTTGCCAACTCTAGAGCCAATTGTGCTGAAAAGGCCTCGGTGATTTGTAATTAAGTGGATTTCATTCAGCGAACCATACCTGCTGAATGTATTAAAATACCACCACCTTAAATTGGAGCCTTAGCTCTAGAATATATATGCTCAGATCTCCGACGTTCTCTGCCCCTCATGAGACAAGCACCAGGCCCGACCCGTCTAGCGTACTTTCTCACGCGTGACAGTTGACCAGTTGTCGTCTCTGCTAGAGCATTGCTCGGTTAAACCCACCAATCATTGATATGTCAAGTTTGGTTATCATATTTTTCCTCCAAAACTCGGAGCTGCTTGATTAGATTACTAGAGTCAACTTCGTTAGGTTAGACTATGAACATTAGAAATGTTGAGACTTGCTTGTGTTACTCTAAAGAACCTGAATACATGTCGGCAGAAACGAACATGTCATCCTTCTGTTCGAGGTTAGTAATAAAAAATTGACTTGTTCCATTTCTATCTACATTTATTTTAAGTCGTTTAGATTGAAAATATAACATACGAGTATATTTATGTATCTCTAGTATTAGTGACTTGATCATTTCGTTATGGTCAAAGTTTCAAGGAAGTATATACTAATTGTTTTATACAACCTTGGTATATTGGGTTTGAAAGTATAACATTTATTATTTGGACTCGTAGACTCGACATAACACTATTTGGTAATTCGTTATTGTAGTTACCTAAAATCGGTGAGAGGCTAAAATGGGATTCTAGGGTTTCTGAAAGTGAGTTACGGGAGGCTGAGCACGAACAATCTTTGGCTAAACCACGCACAGTGGTCGTTCAAAGGCTGCTTCAGTCACAGGGAAGAAGGATGGGGGCTGGTCTTATGGAGGGAAGCAGATGAAGAGAGAGATCAAAGAATAAGTTATTGCTCTGAGAGGTTACGAGAAAGTTATGTGTTAGCTTGAAGAAATAGATTACCTATTTATAGCTAAATTCTCTAATCTCAGGTCGGTGAAGATGAGGATGCTTACCGTGTCGTGCGGATCAATTCTCCTGTCTCTCAGGGAATAGATGGAGATAAACTAGGTTGAGTTTATCTCATTATTCCACCGCCTTTACTCTCTTCTACGGTGAGAAATAGGCCAGGTATTTCTCACACGTGTCGTAGACCGCCATACCAAAACCCTAATTCATATCCCCCCATTTGTGTGAAGCTGAGTCAGCCTTTGTGATGATGTGCTGAGAGAGAAATATTCTCTTTAGACGATTCTCTGATTTGTGAGAATAACTAGGATGAGTCACATGAAAAAGCATGGAATGCCTCAGGAATCGTGTGCAGAGTGTGAGATGAGATGAGTTTGAGCTCCCTCTATCCATGGCCGGTCACATATGTCATGTGGAGGCCGTATTATTGCTTCTAGGTCCCTTTGTTGAGCATGCGGAGCTCAAGAGAGCTTATCCACATTTTTGGATAGACATGTATAGTTTAGGCTCAATTTACAAGTCGTGAGTGTGTTTGAGAGGCGGAGAAATAGGCTTTATCCCTGGGTAAGGCATGTGCCTATTATGGGGGAATATTCGGCCTTGTCTGAGATTCTCCGAGATATTTGAATCTCACTGAGATTTTGTGGAGAAATGTGAATCTCTCCGGTATTTTGAAAAGAGATGTGAATCTCTTTGAGATTTTGCGGAGAGATGTGAATCTCTCTGAGATTTTAAGGAGAGATTTGAATCTCTTCGAGATTTTGCAGATGTTGATGGTGGTTTTTAGTATAGGGCGAAAACTGTAAAAGTCTATCTACCTGACCCGGCATCAGATATAGTAGACATTGATATGTCTATATTTCGCAGGGAATTTGGAGAATATATCAAAATCTGATGAGTGCCTATGTCTCTCTTCATATTATATTGAAACTCAAGCTCCTAGATGAATTTTTCACTAGTATAGAGCCTAATGAGTGTATAAGCTCCTAGTTGCATTACTCATGCCGGAGCCTGCCGAGTATTTTTCCTATGCTATGTTCCCCGGCTGAACCCTTAATATTGATATGGCATGACAATTTATGTTCACTCGCAGCAGAGTAGCACGAATTTCCAAGTATCAAGGTTAAGGTCCTTGCATAAAAGTACTCAATCGGAAAGCATACTGCTCTCTGGCAGTAAACTTAAAGAACTCTGTGTCAACACATAGAATTCAATTAATTTTGTGATAATTCACAAGATTCAGATGTTACCCTGACTAATTTGCAAAAATTAGGGTTTTGCGCCCTGCGCAGTATATTAGACCTTGTCTGTCGAAATTAAGACTAGGCGAACTAGGTAATTAATCCGCCATGGATCTAGTAGGAGCAAAGTCCTACCAAAAAACAAGAAACAAAAGAGGAACTGCGGCAAATAGGAACAATGACAAAGGAGGCGCGGCCACGCCATATAGCCGGCCAAATCCACTCCAATAGGCGCCGCTTGTGGAAGTTTGCCACGTTCCATGTCTCCCTTGCCGGCCCTCTTTACCATTGACCAATCAGGTCGCTCTGAATGCGCCACACACATTTAGAATGAGGTCGGCCCCACATTGCTTGCCGACCCTTTTTCCCATAGGTCGCTCTAAATCCGCCACACGCACATGAGTTGTGGATGGGCCCATACCTGCCGGACCTATTTCCCATCGACCAATCAGGTCGCTTTAAATCCTCCACACGCACATCAGAAGTGTGGCCACGCCCACATTTGGTCGTCCCCCTTTTAATCGACCAATCAGGTTGCTCTAAACCTGCCACAATATTAAAAGAGGCAAAGTTGCGCCAAATGCTCACAATGCCAAATTGGCTTTCCAAAAAACTGCGCCAACATGTTAATTGGCATGCAAAACGTGTCATTGCGCTTCGACGTGCTAGTGGCATGCCAAACATGCCATGTTGCGCCAATACGCTAATTGGCATGCTAAACATGCCAAACGTGCCACTTTGCCGCAGTAGCATGCCAAACATGCCAAACGTGCCACTTTGCCACAACAGCTTGCCGAACGTGCCAACGTGCCATAAATAGTGTGCCTACGTGCTAACCTACTTTCTGTTCGTGGCCAACGCCATAACAGAGTTTGGTCAAGGTTTCCCAACTAGAACACGATTTCCTTTAGTGGCATTAGTTGAAACCCTAACTTTGGTCGTGGGCTCCACAACATGCCACGAGCCATGTGGGACCGGGAAACCCTAAAAATGGCACCATGTTATGGCCACTCATAGCCGCCCTTGCTCCTGTGACTATCCCCACGTTTTGGATTCACCATAATTCCTCTGGCGTGACCATGGTGTTGTTTGCACAAAAAACGTCATCGTGCCGCAGTCACATGCCACACGCGCAAATTAGGGTTTCGGCCAAACCCTAACTTAGCTAAGGTTGCCACGCCAACCAGGCCAAGTAATGCTCCCTAGGGCATTAAGTTTGATATGGCAACTAGAGCCAATGTTTCCGAAGCCATATTTGGGTCTAACACCAATATGCGCCAAATTCTAGCTTGGTCATGCCGCCAAGCCCTAATTTTGGCCACGACGCCAAATCCTAGCTTGGCCATGCCGCCAAGCCCTAATTTTGGCCACGACGCCAAATCCTAGCTTTGTCCATGCCACCATGTCACTGGCATGTGCCAATGGCTCCACTATGCTATTAAAAGATGCCAACAGAATGTGGCCATAATCAATGGCCACCCTTTCTCATGAGTTACAATCTCATCCGTCCAAATTCGCCACCGAATTGACAGGTCTGTGGCAAGTTTTAGGCGACCATCAAAGGAAAGCCTAAATAGCATCACGTGCTATTTTCATGCGGCAAGTCTTCTGACTTTGACTTTCCACACATAGCAAACTGCTACACGTTTTCCACGAAAACACTCGAGGCATCAAACATGTCACAAACTGGGGGATGCTCATCAGGATATTGGTCTGGCGGTTTACAGCGTGCGGTGTATTTGTTTAAGGTTTAGGCTCGTTTCTCATCCACACACCCAAATTTACCAAAACCAGCAAAAACAGTTTTTACCCACAAACAATTGGCAACCACAGTGGGAGATTAAATCTCTCAGTTGCAAATTCAATTCTCAATTTCATTTCCATCCCAATTGCTCTTAGGCCCATTTCAATCATTAATTGAAACCCATTTCAGTTAAAGATTCTTTTCAGATGTATTCGGGTCATTCGAACCTTGCAGAAGCAATGAATAGATGTAATCCAACTACCATGGAAGACATGACAAAAATGCTAGAGGATATGGTTGCTATCCAAGTCGATATTATCAGGCGACAAAACATGACGCTATGCATCCTGAAGAGTATAATAAGCCGACTGTGGGAAGAATCATCAAAGGCTTATCCGGAGGATCCCGCCAATTTCAAGAGTAATACGAAGTATATTAAATATTTGTCTAAAGCCCGCGCCTCTACCAATGAGGATGCCGACGGATCACTTAGCCACATCATAAAGGAGCAGCAGAAGAGCGGACAATTGGATTCTGCCAACACAAAGAGCCAAGACAATTTCACAAGACGGGGGAGGAGACTTGCCAGGTGCGCCACAACATCTGCAAGACAAAGGTAAAGATCCTTCCTATGAAGCCTTGCTGGAAAACATTTATCTCCAAACCCTGGCAGAAGTTCAAAGAGTTGTCTAACAGTCCGCAACCACGACTGCTTTGCTGAAAAGAGAAGCACATGAAGAGGGGGAAATCTACTAAGACGCTTATGGAAATAAAAAAAACGCCAATGAACAATATCCAGCTCAGCCACCACGTGTCATCGTTGCTGACGCACGCCCCTCAAGAGAAATTACCTTTCAGCAATACGGTAGAAGTAAATGGTCCGCTCATGAATCAATGATCGCTCAAGCGTCAGTTCCGCCCTCAAAGAGAGCTTCATGCCAAAGCCTGCAAGAATTTCCGCCACAACAACTACTGATGCGGGAGAAGCCAGACTCAAAATATCCACGCTTCCCGTTGCCTATCAGAAGAGTTATAGAGTTACTGGAAATTTGGGTACGAGAGGGAGTAGTCCAACTACCCCCGGTACGGCGTCCACCAACTGATCAGGAGATGCTAGATTCAAGATATTTCCACTGTCACAGGTTTATTCATCATCCTACCAAGGAATGCAACGCTCTGAAGCGCATTGTCCAGGAAAAGATTGATTCAGGGGAATTACGCCTGGGGACTGAAGGTTCTCCGCCTTGCCGCGGATCGACATAGAGATGTTACAGAGACAATAAAGGATGACTGGGGACTTCTCGCGGCCAGTATTGCGTCACACAATAAACTCTGATTTGCAACCTGAAAATTCAATTTTGTAGAGAGACCCCTAAGAGAATAGAGTATGTGGTCGTATCGGGGGAGATAAAAAAAAGGAATGACCAACACCAATGTACCATCCGCAAGCGCAGTCAACACGTCTCATGGCGTTACATCCTCTACACCAACACCAACAGCACCGGAAGCATCCCTTCTGACGTGACGCCTCTTATTACCAGAGCCAGAGTCGCCGCTACTCCTAGTATTTCTTCGAGCATGACGCCTCCAATCATCACCAGGGCTGCCACCACTTCTTCGTCAGGACGAGAGACTGGAGGAGCCAGAGGAAACCAACCTTCCCATTACCATTATCGATTTAATGGAGAGACAGGAAGTTCTTGCCAAAACTCAGACGGACATGGACACAACTCAGAAGGAGCCCTTTCAACTTTTCACTCCAGAAGATGTTCCGCTTCAACGTTTCGATCCAGTGGACGCTTCGACGCTCCAGGAGCCGCTCTGCTTCAACTTTTCGCTCCAGAAGACGCTTCAACGTTCTCTCCAGAAGTTGCCACTCCTCCCTGCCAAGGATCGTGCCGTAGCCGCAACATTCCTCCCTGTCAAGGATCGTGATCACAACCAGCTAAGGTTCGTAGTTGTATCCACTTTTTGATCCATCTCGCCAAAGCTCGTAGTCGTGGATAGTTTACTTGCCTACACATCCATCCAATCCCTTTGCATCCATGGAAGCCCATGCAATTCCAGCCAACCTATTTTGGTTCCCATGACAATGTAGTCTCTTATGCTGCCAAGAACTGTTGATGTTCGTTTGTTGATACCAGCCAGAGCTTTACCATATCAACAACCACTACAAAGGTAATCCATACTTCTCCATATTTTAGTTTCACATGGAAGAAGTAATAGAGTCACCAGTACGGATGCAAGATGATATCTTTATCATGGTCAACTCACCGACCATACAAGATACAAACATGTAAACCAAACTTGGGGACCGAGGCTCTACACGGAATCCCTTCACTGTCAAAGCTCAGGAGACAGCTCAACCTAAAAGTCATAGCCACGACAAGGTCATCTACTCTTCAAAGGTGTAACATAAGGATATAATCACCTCCGTCTAGAAGGCGCCTGCAACACTTTACGAGGACCACGACAAATCCCAAGCCTAATCAGAGAAAACAACTTCAGTGACCGAAGGGAGGTGCGACTGGGGACTGGTCATCACGGTCCATCCCCGACAACAATCAAGCATTCATGAGATAACTCCCGAGACGCGGCTGAAACATTTTTTTTGAAAAGGCAGAGGGAGCCACGATTAACGACATAACTCTCTCACTTCTACCTTTTAGTTATCCAGAATGTTTCGTCTATGTGATGTTCCAAGCATCCCAGCATCACATCCATGAGAGTACAATAAGCTTATATCAAATCCCATAGGCGTGTATTCAGGGCGATGCAATTAAAGTAGGCTACACTTGGGGACTGAAGCCTCCTTCAGGTTTAAAAGTTTAAATGCAGTCACCACCTTACCAGTGAATGCAGTAGAAGCACATCTTCCGCGAGAAAATAGGCTCAGGATAGTTACACATGGGGACTACCAGCATGGGATGCCTTCACTTCCCTCAGCCAGGTTATTTCTGATTTTAACATCATCATTGTCGAAGCTTTACGAGCCATAGGAATTTCTCAACATGAAGCCGTACACGTGCATCAAAGACTCCAAAAGCACGCCACAGAGATTCATTCACATATCTGGCCACGCCATATGATCTAACAGAAGTATAATTGGGGACTGCTCATCACATCCCATTCCATACAATAGTCAAATATTCAGAAGATGGTTCAAAGGATGTCGCTTGGAACGAAGTCCTTGAAGACTTGATAGCAGCACATCGGCAACGGAACGCCTCTCAACTCATCTATTTCACCTAATGGCTCTGGAAGATTTCAACCATACAAGCATCCACATCAGATCATCATCGTAATCATAAAGTTCAGGCACCAAATAACCTAAAGTCAAGGATGTACCAACAACACAACCACAATCTCCAAGATTATCCCTGACATGATCATTGTCGAACATATATTTCATCCATCCATCCCAAGAGTGCAATGGAGTTTGGTAAATTTTGAAATCCACTGGAGAGGTTAGATACTCATTCTTCTGGAGTCAAAACCTTATTACACATTCTGGAGAAGATCGATGGTACTGTTGGGTGGCTACATGCGCAAAATAGGAGAGATCACCTACCTTGAGTTCTCCTGGCTCTCCTTGCTGCTGGTTATAACTATTGGAGATTGCTTTGTTGCCGTTAATGATCGCTCTACCACCGCTAACAAATGACGAAGAGGAGCCAGACGATGTAGACGAAAGCACGGAGCCGGACGAGCAATAAAAACAGAATAGGGTCGATACCCCTTTTTATACGAACAGCGTTTCTAGAGTTTGAATAGAGGAAGGATTCCTTCTTACTCCATGAACATGAATAGATGACTGGGCGCACAACACTCATGCTCCATAGCCGAACAAGCAGCGCGCCAAGATCACCGCTCCATAGCCGAACAAGCAGCGCACGAAGATCGTCGCTCCACGACCTAACTAGCAGCGTGCCAAGATCACCAGCCACTCAGACTTGTAACGCTCCATAGCATCAACACCCTGTGGCCAAGCCAGAAGTACTCCAAGCGCCAGTGCCGTAGCAAATCCAGAGGTACACCAAGCGCCAACACTCTATAACACCAGTACTCCGTGGCCAAGCCAGAGGCGCGCTGACACAAAGATCACGGACTGTTCATGCCTCTTTCCAAATGTCAGTCAGATTTTTTCCTGGTAACCTCTTCATGTCCTTCCCTTTCGATTTGTTATCCTTGACTGTCACCATATCATGATTATCCCGCAATAATACCACTGTTACGTGCTAACCAGGGGACTTAATGTTGATGGTGGTTTTTAGTATAGGGCGAAAACTGTAAAAGTCTATCTACCTGACCCGACATCAGATGTAGTAGACATTGATATGTCTATATTCCGCAGGGAATTTGGAGAATATATCAAAATCTGATGAGTGCCTATGTCTCTCTTCATATTATATTGAAACTCAAGCTCCTAGATGAATTGTTCACTAGTATAGAGCCTAATGAATGTATAAGCTCCTAGCTGCATTACTCATGCCGAAGCCTGCCGAGTATTTTTCCTATGTTATGTTCCCCGACTGAACCCTTAATATTGATATGGCATGACAATTTATGTTCACTCGCAGCAGAGTAGCACGAATTTCCAAGTATCAAGGTTAAGGTCCTTGCATAAAAGTACTCAATCGGAAAGCATACTGCTCTCTGGCAGTAAACTTAAAGAACTCTGTGTCAACACATAGAATTCAATTAATTTTGTGATAATTCACAAGATTCAGATGTTACCCTGACTAATTTGCAAAAATTAGGGTTTTGCGCCCTGCGTAGTATATTAGACCTTGTCTGTCGAAATTAAGACTAGGCGAACTAGGTAATTAATCCGCCATGGATCTAGTAGGAGCAAAGTCCTACCAAAAAACAAGAAACAAAAGAGGAACTGCGGCAAATAGGAACAATGACAAAGGAGGCGCGGCCACGCCACATAGCGGGCCTAATCCACTCCAATAGGCGCCCCTTGTGGCTGTTTTCCACGCTCCATGTCTCCCTTGCCGACCCTCTTTACCATTGACCAATCAGGTCGCTCTAAATGCGCCACAGTATTAAAAGAGGCAAAGTTGCACCAAATGGTCACAATGCCAACTTGGCTTTCCAAAAAACCGCGCCAACATGCTAATTGGATGCCAAACGTGCATGCCAAACGTGCTATTCCGCTCTGGCATGCTGCCACTTTACCGCAGTAGCATGCCGAACATGCCGAACATGCCAAACGTGCCACTTTTCCACAGCAGCATGCCGAACGTGCCAACGTGCCTTAAATAGCGCGCCTACGTGCTAGCCTACTTTTTGTTCATGGCCAATGCCATAACAGAGTTTGGTCAAGGTTTCCCAACTAGAACATGATTTCCTTTAGTGGCATTAGTTGAAACCCTAACTTTGGTCGTGGCCCAAGTTATGCCACTTTGGGCCCTACAACATGCCACGAGTCATGTGGGACCGGGAAACCCTAAAAATGGCGCCATGTTATGGCCACTCATAGCCTCCCTTGCTATTGTGACCATCCCCACGTTTTGGCTTCACCATAATTCCTCTGGCGTGGCCATGGCGCCGTTTGCACAAAAACGTCATTGTGCCGCTGTCACATGCCACACGCGCAAATTAGGGTTTCGGCCAAACCCTAACTTAGCTAAGGTTTCCACGTCAACCCAGCCAAGTAATGCTCCCTAGGGCATTAAGTTTGATATGGAAACTGGAGCCAATGTTGCCGAAGCCATATTTGGTTCTAACACCAATATGCGCCAAATTCTAGCTTGGCCATGCCGCCAAGCCCTAATTTTGGCTACGATGCCAAATTCTAGCTTGGTCATGCCGCCAATCCCTAATTTTGGCCACGGTGCCAAATTCTAGCTTGGCCATGACGTCAAGACCTAATTTTGGCCACGACACCAAATCCTAGCTTTGCCATGCCGCCAAACCCTAATTTTGGTCACTGCGCCAAATCCTAACTTTAGCCATGCCACCATGTCACTGGCATGTGCCAATGGCTCCACTATGCTATTAAAAGATGCCAACATATGTGGCCATAATCAATGGCCACCCTTTCTCATGAGTTACAATCTCAGCCATCCAAATTCGCCACTGAATTGACAGGCCTGTGGAAAGTTTAGGCGACCAGCCAAGGCAAGCCTAAATAACATCACGTGTTATCTTCATGCGGCAAGTCTTCTGACTTTGACTTTCCACACATAGCAAAATGTTACACGTTTTCCACGAAAACGCTCGAGACATCAAACATGTCACAAACTGGGGGATGCTCATAAGGGTATTGGTCTGGCGGTTTACAGCGTGCGGCGTGCAACACGCCCATTACAAGAAAGTGTCAGAAAGCAGGGCAGTTAGTGGCGGCAAGAAGTAGTGGGTGTAAACTAACCCGTTTCCTTCATAGTGTGAACGCGGTCTCTGGAATTTATGCATTACCCCACTTCTCCATCACTCAATCGTTCCCACTTTCTACGAGATCAGGGTGCATTCAATATGACTTGTATAAATAGGTTCTACCTATTTCAACCAAAAACAGAGTTTTGGTTAACAACAACACAGTATCCAGAAAACACCAAAGAACTGATAGCTAACATTCCGCAAGCCAGTTCCAAATTCTAATACAAGTCATAAAATAGCCACACCTTAAGAATTAACCATTCTGGTCTCAACAACTTCTTCGCTTCCCTTCCTAAAACCAACCATTCTCCTTCACTTTATGACCGAAGCAAGACTGGAACGACCATTTCTTGGTTTGGGCCAGGATTGTACAGATTGATCTCTCGAATCTAAAGTACTCCCGAAAGTGCATTTGTTTAAGGTTTAGGCTCGTTTCTCATCCACACACCCAAATTTACCAAAACCAGCAGACACAGTATTTACTCACAAACAACAGATAGATGTGAATCTCTCCGAGATTTTGCAAAAAGATTTGAATCTCTCCGAGATTTTGTAGAGAGATGTGAATCTCTCCGAGATTTTGCAGAGAGATGTGAATCTCTTCGAGATTTTATTGACGGATATGAATCTCTCTGTGGTCAGCTGGGACTCGTCTTGAAGAGAGAGAAAGGGTTTTGTGCGCCTGATTAATGTCTCGGCGAGACTTTGGCTCACTTGTCTTTGACCAGCGTATCTTGCATAGGTGTGCTAGGAATCAACAGTGTCCATATGATGGGGCTGAAAAGTCCAGTTTATCTCGAAAGGATGTTCTAGGAGTCTGTCGAAAGGACCCGGAGGCAGAATAACTAATGTATCTCGCGGGGATGTACTAGGAATTATTCGGAAGCCTCGGTAAATCGAGTCAGATCCTAGAGTAGACATGACCAGTGTATCTCGCGATGATCTACTAGGAATCATTCCTTGATCTCAAAAAGGGTGATTCGTGCTTATAGGAGACATGTATGTCTCTGCTCTGGGTCATAAGTCCGTCGGGGACGTTTTTACACATTTACAAAGCCTACATGACTAGCAGTATCTCGTCGAGGATGTATACTAGGAATCATGGCATCACAATCAGCTGCGTCTCGCAAATCCATGCTGGAATTATGGTTGTTCTGGGTCATAATTCCGTCGGGGACATTTTACGCTCTACAGAACCTACGTGACCAGCAGTATCTCGTCGAGGATGTGCATTAGGAATCACGGCATCACGACCAGCAGTGTCTCGTGGGGACGTATACTAGAAATCTTGGTTGTGGGTGCCTTGAATACCAAGGGATTAATCTCTCCCGTGAGAGTTGAGTTTTGTCTATGGTCTTGAAATGACACTTTTGACCCTTATCCAAATTTCACCATCTATATTAAGTCCCCTACTCAGAGTAGAACCTTGTTTGTTCTATGATGAGTATATAGATGGTGACGAATCGTTCAATTGTGAAATTAAAATCCACTCGTTCTTTTAGACTTGCGGAGTCCGATGTTTAGCCTTCGGTTGTTATGATTTTGTTCTTGAAATCGACTCTGAACATGGGAACCTCCTTGTATTCTGTGTTGGGAGGAGTTAAGAGCATGATAATGGAGTCTTGATGAGACAAACTTCACGTCTTGATCAAATGGAATTGTTAATTAGGGTTTACTTGGACAAAACCCTAATTTTCTCTCTTTGTGCATCCTTGAGCTTCCGAGTTTGTACAGGAGAGTATATGGGGAAGAGAGAGTTTATGAACGACCTCCTGGATTGGACTTGATGTTGGTGAAGTGCCTTAATAAAAGACAGGCACTTACTTTTGAAGTTATGGAGTCCCCATCCCATGTAAATACTGAATTTAGGCTTGTACTGTACCTAAACCCTAATTTCTCTTTTGTTCGCGTCTGACTCCTTCAGACACTCTGGAGAGGCTTTACAAGGCTTGCAAGGTGTACATATATCTTTTGGTTCGGCATCTTGTGTGATGAGAGCATGTTTAATTCCTTGTACCAATCAGACACCTCTTTTTTAGAGAAAATACCTACTTTTGAAACCAAGGGTATTTTCGTCAAAATTAATATGAGCCTGATTTTTCTGTCATGAGAGACTCCGTGAGATTCCTTAGGCATAGTCACGGATTGAGAGAGGGAGAGAGGCACGCGTCTGGTGTTGCTTTTGGAAACTATGAACTCGAACTTCCCTGTTTGAGCTAGATTCCCATTATTTTCTCTGAAATTCTGCTTTTCTAGATTCTGTTTCAATCCCGTTGTTCTTCGAACACTTATAAAACTCAATATTAACGTGTATAAGGCTTTTGTAAGGAGTATATGAGAGCTTGGTCGGTCTCTGGTTGCATTAGGGCCTTCTTCTTTCAAAATACTCAAAATTGTGAAATAAGGGTATTTTGGTCAAAATCCCTTATGAACTCGTTTTTATTGAAGAGTGATGAGATAAAAGGGGTTTAAATAGGTGTAGATAAACCATCCAATATAATGGGGAGAGGCTCGGCCCCCTCTCTTTTAGAATAAATCCCCTTTTCGTCAAATTCTTGAAATTAGGGCAAACTTCGTCAAAACCCTAATTCTCTTCGACTTTGGTCTCTCTGAAAAAATTCTGAGAGAATAAAAGACGTCCCACTGTCCTAGGAGATAATTCTCACGCATGGGGAGGACTTGTCCATGGCTTGGAGAGGTTTTGGGAAACCTAGGTTTCCTTATTTGAGCCAAATTCCTTTAATTTCCTCTTTTGGATCTAATTCCTTTTCTTTTTGCTTGATGGATTCACTTTTGAGCTACGATTGAAAAGAGAACTATTTTCCAACTCTTTTGGGCATGCACTAGGTATGGAGGTCGGTTCATTCTTCTTTCACGCGTTCTGTTTGTATTAGGACTCTTCATTTGGGTGTTCGTCGGAAATTTTCAGATTTGAGACACCTAGAGAGAATGGTTGTAAACTCTTCATACAGACTCCGATTTGAGTCCCCGACCCCAACTTTGAAAGTTAAAAAGATAATATTTATAATGAAAAAAGAATTACTTGATTCCGAGTCCGTTTTTCCAATCAAATCCGTATATACTTTTGACTTCAGGAATCTCGTAAAAAAATTTCAGGATTTTTCAGATTGCACTTACTTCGGTGTCGGGACCACATATCCTAGCTCGTTTGTCCGTTATATGCGCCCTTTTGATATGTTGTACCATAGACATAGGGGAGAATATTTTCTCGAGAGAGCACCCCAAAATTCCTAACGGATTATCACCAATTAGCACTTTTTCTCGCTGCAGTGTACGGAAACCCTAATTGCGAGACAAATCCTTGCGTTCCTTGGATTCCTGGCGTGTTCTGACGCCTCGAGCATGAACCTTGGAGTATTTTGACTTCATTATATTCCTTAGATTAGTATAAGACGTGATATTTTTCATCCCTGGGTCAGTGACATGCCCCATACTTTGATTTTACATTTGTATCCTTTGTTGTGAAGAAAACAATTTATTTTATTTTTGATCCTTTCTGAAAGTGTGGACCCAAACAAATCCGTGTGTACCTCATGAGATGTGAGATATATTTATTAATGACAATATGACTCTAGGCGTGAGGTTAGGTTTGAATGTATTAGGAGAGGAGAAGGCTTGAAGGGATTGTATGAGGACAAGGTTTTAGGCTGGAATGCCGGTTCTCATATAGAGAAAATCCTAGTCGTGTGTTGTTGATCACTTAGTTTACTTATTCTAATTCCTCTCTCGTTTGTAGCGTACTCCTCATGGTGAGAACGAGTTCGACCTTGGTAGAGTGGGGATGAGCGGGCTTCAACAATTTCATAGGACCTTCAGAAAGAGAATTATGGTGCAGAGAGACAACTGACCGGCCTGGGGTGATTTCACGGGACCCATGTCTTCTATAACTTCGGATGAGACACTTGTTGGAAATTTTAACATAATGAAAATGATAACTCTGAACGGCCTTGCTTCTTAGGATCTTGTAAATCTTTATGACCATCGTGAGAATCTTCGCTTCAATATGAGGTGGTTGCGATAATGACTCAATTCTGTCAGGGTCCGTCGGGGTGAGTTGAGTTCAGAGAGGTTCATAATCTAGAGGTGCATATGGTAGATGAAGATCTGGAATATGCTAAGAAAGTGTCTTGAGATGCAGAGGCCAAAGTGAAGCAGCATAACATAGAGAAGGAGATTTTCTCTAGGGGGCTCTGTCGGATGATTTTCTTCAGGGTTGATATATTCTCTCTATGAACCTTTCCCGTATGCATCTGGTATAGGAATGTGAACCTGATAATATTTTTTTTTTTGATGTTGTAGTAATGAGATTCAAACTCTCGGACTTGTGAAGATTAAATTTAAAGATTTGATAAAATTATATATACAAAAATATTAACAATGGGTGCGAGAGGTAACCAAGACACTAGATTCCACTATTATGCAAAATTGAATGATAAATATTTCAAAACTCTATTCAATTCTTAAGTCCTCTTTTATCTTTAATTCACTATCAATCATACAGATTCTCAAACATTATTTGTAAACCTTAAGCATAGATTATCAAGAGATTAAACCAAGCATAACCTATCAAACTGAATAACAAATAATTAAGACAATCATTCAAATAATTTAAAACTCTGCAAAAGTAGCGATTAGGTGAATTATATAATTAAATGAAATAGTTACCCATTTATGTTGCGTGAATAGCTTCCTCATTGCCTTGGTTACGAGGGAATTATTCGCTCATCATGTTGGAAAACCTCTCAAAATATTTCATTGATGCTCAAAAATGGTTTACAAATGATGAGAATATGAGAAATACAATAAAATCGGGTTTGTAACAATTATATTTGTTACAAACCAGAGAACTACGACCCTCAGTGACAAAATAAAACTGTTGTGTCGCAAACGCTGTAGCAAATAAGTCTGCCCGATGTACGACCCACAGGTGTGAGTCGTTATTACTGTAGAAAAACGACTGCTGGTGCTGGTCCGTTCTTCGTGTTCTTCATGTTCTTCAGCAGCAGCAGCAGCAGAAACCGAGTTTGGAAAAACTCGAATTTCTTCTTCTATGGCTCTCCTCATCCCCCCAGACTCTCTACACCCTTTATATTCAACCCCAGCAAGCTATTTATAGCCAACAGACCCATCGAATCTCGCTCATTCACTCCATATAATTCTCTTTAACTCGGCAGTAAAGAAAATATTTCTGGGAATATTTTATTTCCTGTTTCATCTTCTCACGCGTTTTCAAGCCTCCAAATTACCATATTTAACTCCTTCACGCTCCAACAGGCTGTGAGGGTCTTCCATGCACGCACAAAACACGTTGAATCTTCTCCAAATCACGTGAAACCCGTGATATACACGAACTGCCATGTTTTCAACCCGTGAATTGTTTAGCTGATTCTAGCCAATTCTGGTCGAACCAAACGCCCACAGTGTGTTTAATAGGCCATATCACAAATATCTACCAAAAATCAGCCATTGAATCTCCCTAGAACACGTTCAACAATTCGATCAAAAATTTGCAGAAGTGTTCTCCATTTTCCCGCCAAAAACAAAATTCAAATGGAGAAGATGACCTCCCCCTAATCCTGTACTGGGGTGCGAATAGCAGATGCCTTTTGGGGTGACCTGGCGCGCCCCTTAGTAATTGAGGTGCCCCTTATCCAACGGTGAGAGTCCGAATAACATGTGTCCTCCGGGGCTTTTACCAACTTTTCGAGCCGAATTTTCCAAAAAATGTTTATTTTCCAAAGGTGCCTACAAACACATAAAACACCAAAATTAGTAGAAACTCGAGTGCCAACAATATATAGTATTGAGATCAAATTAAACACAAAAATGTGTCTATCAAATACCCCCAAAGAAAAATTTATTTTTGAAAAGATAAAAAAGACTACACTTAGGACGTGCAGGAGGACGTTAAACCGCTAGGTGGCCCTAGCGGCGGAGTGTTGTCTCCGGAGGGTTTACCAGAGGTGTACCCACAAAACCTTTACTCCTAATTCGTCACAAGTATCCAAAGAGCTATGAGGACATACATATTATCAACCTATCTCCAAGTAAGTAGAATGCCAGAGAAATTAAAGGTGTCAGCTCTAAAGCTGACTGAAGAAAAGGGGAGACACATCCGCACCACTGCTAGATAAAGAGATATCCGCTACACAGCTAGATAAACATTGTAAGATGCGCCCGCTGCTTTACAGCTGGATAAGATTAGGAGAGAGATAAAAATGAGAGGGACATCTGCTACACAGCTGGACTAATTACGTGTGATGAGTTAAAACAGTGCTAGAAATATCTTGTGCCAGATTGAAAGCAGACTAACAAAGCAACCAAAATGCATCTTTCTTCGACTCTCTCACAATGCTCAGTAGAAATAACGTCTTCTTCGGTCTTCAACTGTTGATGATAAACTCTCGAACCTCATAGAACCTTGACAATTAACTTTTCTCTTCGATTTCTTGCTTGACTTATAAATTTCTTCTTCCCTATGGCCTTATTGAACAAAAAGAATGTAATGATGTTTCATTTTTTTTTTTTTGATGAACAAAGAATTACAAGACAAAAATTTACATGGCCATGAGAGAAGGACTTTCAAAACATGGATCTTCGCAACTTGTGTGTCTTGGTATCATGGATTATAACAACTTATATCATTTTCTCTTATAACTTCAACTTTGATTTTTAAATTATTCTCTTCTATTGTTTCTTCTAAACCTAAAACGTCTTCAACTTTCTTCATAGATTTTGATGTCGCTCCGCTTGTTGATGATGATAAGTTTAAACTGAGAGAGAGTCGCAATCCAGTAACTAAGACTAAATTGTGAGGTTGCTTTGTCTCTCTGGCATTTCCATGACCTACTTTCCTTTCCATCATGTATGGTTAGGTCCATCACGGTTACCCTCTAAAAGGAACAAGTTCTCTCCTGAATTTCAAGGATCTCAATGTCTTTTTCTCTAATGTCTCAATAAGTTGTTATCTCTAGCATTCCAATTTCTATCTTTTCAGTGAGAAACAATATGTAAACTTAGATAACCGGGTACCATGTAACGCTAGAAGTTTCAAAAGTGCAACTAAAAAGTTTCTCCCATATCCCCAAACTTAAATCTAACATTGTCCTCAATGTTCTAAAGATAAAATTAAAAGCATATGAACAAGGAGAAACTGTTATCATTTGAAGCAAAAGAGTTAAGGAAAGATATTACCGTGTCGCATGAGATTGGGTTACCTCCCAAGAAGTGCTAAGTTTAAAGTCTTCAGCCAGACATCGGAAGGAATTAGTCACCTCATAGAATCATATAGAAGTAGTCGGAATAATTGTGGGTCATCTGGATCAAAAAGTGCTAACCACAAGAAGAGGAAACTGCAATAGACCAAGAAGATACCGAACATACCCTTATTTAACTTTTTGTTTAAGACAACTATCTCTAGTTGTGGCTCAGGTTCAGGCTCTATAAAAGGGTATAAATAAAATGCTTTCATAGGCTGGACTTCCTCAAAAGAAAGATTCTTAAGATCAGGTTGTAGAGTCTGGAAATACTCAAGTAGGAACTTAGAAGCACATAAAAATAACCTGAACAACTGTGGATCCTTAAAGTCAATTAGACTTGACTCACAAAACTGACCACAATGAAACAGTTGGTCTTCCTTAAGAAAATGTGTCGACCCTATTCTCCTAAATTAATTAGGTTTAGTCTCAAAACTTAATAACCGACACATCTTAAAATCAAATGTTCCCACAATTGGAAGAAAATTTGTTGGTGGGAAAACAAAGTCAATCTTGGTATCATAGCCTGGGTCAACCACATCAACCAGAGGATGGGTTTCTAACAACTGAGCTTCTCTTTGGACATCATTAGGTTCAGGAAAAAGTATACGAAGATAATCTTGTAAGATGGTTGAGGCACAAATGTCAAGTCCTACACGAGGGAACTTTTTAAGAGTTAAAGCACACGGAGAATGATAATCACCCCCAAACTTAGAGTTTTTTGTGTCTCTAGAAAGACTAGTCACAACTTCCCTAATTTCTAGGTCATCGGGTTCCCGAAAATGGTCAATTGATTCTTCTAAGTCAGGTTCATCCTCACTCATCTCTACGGGTATATCTTCTTCATATAATACTATTGTTTCTAAGTCGCTAGACTCTAAAACAGCATTTTCGGAATAAACCCGTTCCTCTAAACCACTATCGACTTCGTAATCAAAAGGAAAAACTACATCGTCTAAAACGGTGGTATCCCTAATCAAATCCTCGTCCTTTTGAATAGGTGAATAATCATAAAAATTATTTGGATTTGAACTAGAAATAATATAATCATTATAAAGCTCAATTGGGTTAATAGATTCCTGATTACTATGCCTACATATTTCAGATTCTTCATTACTACTATCCTCATCATCATAATAGTACAAAGATGATTGAACCTTATCTAAATAAGTAGTGTCTTTTATTCTAGCCTCGTCCTCTAAATTAGGCAAATATTCACTATTGATATCAAGGGTAGAATTAGAAACCCTATTTTGGAAATTTAGATTATTTCGAGCAGCATTAGCCAACTGTTCATTTTCTGCCTCTAGACGTGCCTGAATTTCACTGAGCATAACACTTATATGTTTACCACTCTCGTTTATCATCTCAGAATATCGTGTATACTATTCTTTTGAACTATTCATTGCAACTAAACGTTTATACGTCCTTTCAATCCATTGTTGGGTCTCTTCTAGAGATGGAACAGGTTCAGAAATATCATAATCATGACTAGTTTTCAAAAACGAGTAACCAGTACTACAGTGTTCCTGATTTTCTTGATCGTAAGACCAATTCGCGTGTGGATAGTAATTGGGCTCACCATGGTATGAACCTTATCTAAATAAGTAGTGTCTTTTATTCTAGCCTCGTCCTCTAAATTAGGCAAATATTCACTATTGATATCAAGGGTAGAATTAGAAACCCTATTTTGGAAATTTAGATTATTTCGAGCAGCATTAGCCAACTGTTCATTTTCTGCCTCTAGACGTGCCTGAATTTCACTGAGCATAACACTTATATGTTTACCACTCTCGTTTATCATCTCAGAATATCGTGTATACTATTCTTTTGAACTATTCATTGCAACTAAACGTTTATACGTCCTTTCAATCCATTGTTGGGTCTCTTCTAGAGATGGAACAGGTTCAGAAATATCATAATCATGACTAGTTTTCAAAAACGAGTAACCAGTACTACAGTGTTCCTGATTTTCTTGATCGTAAGACCAATTCGCGTGTGGATAGTAATTGGGCTCACCATGGTATGAACCATAACCTTGAAAAGGTTGGCGTTCCCAACTACTATTCCCACCATGGTCATAAAAATGATGATGTCCATATTAAAATTCAGATCGATACTCATTGTATTGGCTTCTGTCATACCAGTTCGACATTCTTAATTGCAAGGGAATTCTACACAATCACAAATAAGGCTGACTCGACCAAATCAAACCTACTGATTTCTAGCAAACAAAAAGCATGATGGCTCCACTTAGATTGTTTCTAGACCAGCTTCTAATCCTTCGAAAGGGAATTCGTTACAATTTAAGCAAACCCCTCTGGAATCAATCCGAGTCAAAGTAAGTTGAATTGAGGCGAGGGAAGCTCAGTGGAGCTTTGATACCCAAGGCCTCACCGCTATCACAAGGCGGCGCAGTCACGCATTCAACTCACAGAAACCATCATGAACTTCGAAGTATGCTAAAAGAGTAACCAATATTTTTCGAACGACTTTCCTACTAAGCTCGTTAACCTATCGGTCTCGTTCTAATAAAATTTTAAGCTTGGGTTCGCATTAGGTTTCGTTTACCTAAGGCGGGCAAGAAGGAAACGATGATGAAATCCGAACCCTTATCTTATATGGCCAGTTCTTGCCCTTTACTAGGAAATTAAAGCAGCCGGTTCAGTCCTCAACATATAATCACCTTAAGGCAGACAATAAACCCGCTGACAGGAGATTCGCGGGTGTTTAGAAGTTTACCTCCCGTACCAGACGGGCGAAGAACCGCTGTAGTCGACTCGGGCCACTGACTCCGGTGTCAGTGTGTGAACCCGAGGGGCCGAGACGATATTGTAATCGTCGTCCTTCCCTGCAAACAGTTTATATTTAATTATTTATTTTTTTATATAACCCTTCCGTAGGGTTTAAAATTAAAATAAATTGTCCAAAGTCCAGTCCAATGAAAAGAAATACAAAAAAATAAAATAATAATAATAATTACACAAAAAAAATGGAAAGTCTCTTAAAAAAATAAAAAAATAATTCTCTCTCTCTTTTTTTTCTCTCTTTTTTCTTTATTTTTTTGGTTTGTCTTTTTTCCTTCTTTTTTAGCTTTAAGCTTTGATTCCAAGGTCTTTAGTATCCAACTTCAAACCTGTAATACAAAGACACCACCAAAGAGACGTAAAAAGAACAAATGGAATAATAAAAAATACTAAAAACCTAAAAATTCTACCTAAGCACAAATCCGCGTCGGCGGCGCCAAAATGATAATATTTTTTTTTGATGTTGTAGTAATGAGATTCAAACTCTCGGACTTGTGAAGATTAAATTTAAAGATTTGATAAAATTATATATACAAAAATATTAACAATGGGTGCGAGAGGTAACCAAGACACTAGATTCCACTATTATGCAAAATTGAATGATAAATATTTCAAAACTCTATTCAATTCTTAAGTCCTCTTTTATCTTTAATTCACTATCAATCATACAGATTCTCAAACATTATTTGTAAACCTTAAGCATAGATTATCAAGAGATTAAACCAAGCATAACCTATCAAACTGAATAACAAATAATTAAGACAATCATTCAAATAATTTAAAACTCTGCAAAAGCAGCGATTAGGTGAATTATATAATTAAATGAAATAGTTACCCATTTATGTTGCGTGAATAGCTTCCTCCATTGCCTTAGTCACGAGGGAATTATCCACTCATCATGTTGGAAAACCTCTCAAAATATTTCACTGATGCTCAAAAATGGTTTACAAATGATGAGAATATGAGAAATACAATAAAACCGGGTTTGTAACAATTATATTTGTTACAAACCAGAGAACTACGACCCTCAGTGACAAAATAAGACTGCTGCAGCTGTGTCGCAAACGTTGTAGCAAATAAGTCTACCCGATGTACAACCCACAGGTGTGAGTCATTATTACTGTAGAAAAACGACTGCTGGTGCTGGTCCGTTCTTCGTGTTCTTCATGTTCTTCAGCAGCAGCAGCAGCAGAAACCGAGTTTGGAAAAACTCAAATTTCTTCTTCTATGGCTCTCCTCAGCCCCCCAGACTCTCTACACCCTTTCTATTCAACCCCAGCAACCTATTTATAGCCAACAGACCCATCGAATCTCGCTCATTCACTCCATATAATTCTCTTTAACTCGGCAGTAAAGAAAATATTTCTGGGAATATTTTCTTTCCTGTTTCATCTTCTCACGCGTTTTCAAGCCTCCAAATTACCATATTTAACTCTTTCACGCTCCAACAGGCTGTGAGGGTCTTCCATGCACGCGCAAAACACGTTGAATCTTCTCCAAATCACGTGAAACCCGTTATATACACGAACTGCCCTGTTTTCAACCCGTGAATTGTTTAGATGATTCTAGCCAATTCTGGTTGAACCAAACGCCCACAGTGTGTTTAATAGGCCATATCACAACTATCTACCAAAAATCAGCCATTGAATCTCCCTAGAACACGCTCAACAATTCGATCAAAAATCTGCAGAAGTGTTCTTCATTTTCCCGCCAAAAACAAAATTCAAATGGAGAAGATGACCTCCCCCTAATCCTGTACTGGGGTGCGAATAGCAGATGCCTTTTGGGGTGACCTGGGGTGCCCCTTAGTAATTGAGTTGCCCCTTATCCAACGGTGAGAGTCCGAATAACACGTGTCCTCCGGGCTTTTACCAACTTTTCGAGCCGAATTTTCCAAAAAATGTTTATTTTCCAAAGGTGCCTACAAACACATAAAACACCAAAATTAGTACAAACTCGAGTGCCAACAATATATAGTATTGAGATCAAATTAAACACAAAAATGTGTCTATCAGAACCTCATGAGTTCGAACTTGATGCAAACCCTACATTGCTCTGTCGGGTATGCGAGTAGGTGTAAACCCTAAGTTAAATTCGTAATAGAAGTTCCCCCCTTCCGCGACCTTCACTCTAGAGGCTGTAAAAACTTCGTTTGACGTCCAATTTCAGTGGTTGACCCCAACTATCGAACAAAAAATACCTGCCTTTTATCTATTACAGTAAAATTAGGATTTGGAGCTTGTTTTTCCGGTGATAAATCCACGTGAAGTTAAACTCGGGAATTCAGAGATTTTCAGTAGAAATTCCTTCTAATGTTTTGATCATATCTCTTGGACCATATTTCGAAACATCATTCCCTTTTAACACGTGGTAGGAGAGACATACACGGATATTTTTCATCAAGGGCGCTCGAATTCTCTACCCATTTGTCTCAGTTCGTCGAGTTATGTGACTAAAGTATGAGTCGCGTCTGACTAGATTGGAAACTATAAACTCCTATTCGA
This sequence comes from Papaver somniferum, assembly GCF_003573695.1. Taxonomy (NCBI): domain Eukaryota; kingdom Viridiplantae; phylum Streptophyta; class Magnoliopsida; order Ranunculales; family Papaveraceae; genus Papaver; species Papaver somniferum. Next base: position 156,669,127 of record NC_039358.1, on the reverse strand, counting down.
AGTGATTGCGAACCCTAGTTTGTCTCCTGCATGTGTTTATTGTAGAGGGATAATTTGAATGCTTCCTCTACTTGATAGAGTCATGTTGCACGTGTATAAAACCCTAAAACATCTAATCTTCAGTCAGGATCCGGGACATAGTTGCAATTACTGAGTACGTAGAAGATGCCGATGGAGGAGAATTCGACGAGACCGGGGAGAGATGCGAGATTTCTTGAGTCAAAGATAAGTCCCCTTCACGATTTTGAAGTCCGATATCTAGTCACCTAATCCCAAGTAATAACATGTTATGATGTGGGTTTGAGGATTTGAATGGTCTTGATGTGTCCAGATCGTTTGAGACTCTTGTGCTGATCGTTTCTAAATCTGCTATCTGAAAACTGAATGTCTGGGCCACCTCCTGTTGGCCATGCAGGTGTGTGATGCACGATTCTTCATTATTCTCCAGTTTGATATAAGACCGGGGATTCCCATTGACTCGGGAAGCTTGGCAAATGAAGTAAGACCCTTGTAGCATACGAGATTGAGTCTTCAAGGCGGGCAAGAGACAATCTGTGGAGAGTCATGTCGAGATACTGCTGCATGTGTCTTTTTGGACAATATTAAGTTCTTGTTCCACCTCTAATATGTGTCTTGATAGGGATTCATGTGAACTTTTGTAGCAAAATTATCTGTCGAGATTTATTCTTCTTTTGGGAGGATGCTCAACCAAACTTGAGAGTAGTATATGCCTTCTAGTGCCGGCAGGGTAATGGATACACTCGGATCTAATTGTGCAGTCGATTTTTGTTATTGATGGGAGAGTTCTATGGGAATCCGCTAGGTAATTATTCACGTGGAGGAGTCGTGTTTTGACATGAGGAAATTGTATGTGATCGTCATATTTTTTCCTTCGCTCATCGCGTCTGATTCTGACACTGACTCATGGGATATCCTGTTGAGCATATCTTTTTGAGAGAGGAGGATTTGACTGAGGGAACCTCAAGCATACCTTCGGATAAGTGGCGTGTGTCCTGGAGCAACGATCTCGATTTCTTCCCCTGTTTACTTCAGTGACAGTAGTTGGTTGTGGTTGTATGTCGAGTAATGAAGTTTTATCTGAATTTTTGGCCTCACGAGAATCGCTTCGGATTTCTTTTCCCTTGATAGATTTGGCTGCAAAGATATTATCCTTCTCCGTCTTTGGTGAACTGATGTTCCATTGGAAAATGAAACGTGATAGTTTTTGGTTAAGCTGAACCGGAGGCTCATCGAGCTTGGTCGTAACTCCTAGGTATAGATCCTCTTCATTCTGACAGAACGGGTGTTGAGGTAGCATATCGACTAGCAGCTTTGCGTCTTCGGATAAGGCTGAGTTTCGGTTGAGCCTCGTCTTGGGATCTAGTTTCGCTTCATACTTTGTCGCGTCTTGTCATGATCCTCTGAAGCAGGATGGGCGACAAGATGTATCTTTGTTGGCGGTTTATGACTCAATGTGGCTGTGCAACGCTTTTGACTAGGTCACAAATTTTTTGGAGCCTTTACAAATTTCCGCTAAGTTTATCCTATAGACGATGAAAAGATAAACCCGACGGAAAAAAGAACTAGGTCAATCGGATAGAAAATTAAAAAGTTACAATTAAATAGTAAAGTGAAGTAAACTTCCCGATTGTCCTGTGATCAAGTTGAGGGCCCTTGACCTAAACGAATTTTGGAACAAATGTTCGTAAGAATCTCCAAGTTTAGAGCGTCATATGGTCTTTGAGGTCCTTGAGAGTGATAAAGTCGGCTGAATGATTGCTCTTTTTGCTCTGTCATGTTCTTAATGAGCTTTATCTTCTCCAGTGAGGTCGATTCCAGGAAGGATCCCGTCAGTGTTATTCTCGGCAGTTTTAGTACTCCTTCTTTAGGAAACGTGTACTCGATCTAGATTTGATGTATCTATCCCTACTGGTAGCTCCAAAGGAATTTTCAGATAAGTACGGATGTCGATCTGAGATTTTGCAAGATTTTGTTGAGTCTCCGGGAGTTCTCCTTGGTCCTTACCCAACGTTTTCAAGGATTAGCTGTAGATCTTTATGGAAATAGGTTACTAGAGCGTTTTCTTATGCAGGAAGAGATCCATGTGATCCGGGACGCACTAACCTATTCACTAAGGTCAAACTCAAAAGAGAGAGAACGTGCTGGCAGGGATAACTCTCTCAGCTAAGTCTGTAATGGATTTACAGAGACTGAATCAATGGAACGTTTTTTGTGTTTGGATTGGTGAAATCATCTTCCTTCCTAAGAGACCATGATTGATATCTGTAACTGAGTGAAAAACTCCCACTGTGGTCACCAAAATGTAGTTATATAAAATCGGTGAGAGGCTAAAGTGGGATTTTAGGGTTTCTGAAAGTGAGTTACGGGAGGTTGAGCACGACAGTCTTTTCCTAAACCACGCAAAGTAGCTGTTCAAAGGATGCTTCAGTCACAGATATACCTCAAGCTAAAAATTTTCCTTCCTATAAGTCCTTTCTCCGAAAGTGATGGTCTATGGACTGAGTCGAGACAATACAACTAATCGGTTCACACTTCGTGTGATCGTCTATGGATACGAGATCGAGACAATACAACAACGAAGTATGTTTACTTGATACAAAGGTTCGGACTTAACCAAACACAATAGGATTGCTTATCAAGTAAATATGAATTAACGTTTGTGTACTTTACTTTAATTATAATAAAACAATTATAATGCAGAAATATAAAGTAAATGACACAGCAAGATTTTGTTAACGAGGAAAACCGCAAATGCAGAAAAAACCACGGGACCTTGTCCATAATTGAATACTCTCAGGATTAAGCCTCCATACAAAATAAACCGACTTCGCATAGTTGAGACCAAGCAACTAAACCTATAGTTCACCTAGTTCCGTCTGTATTCCCACGCCTCCAACTTATAAATAAGTCACGTACTTGGAACAATTCCTTTGGTTCGTATTCCAAACAGTAAAGGACAAAAAATCTGTTTGGTATCGATTCTCTTCAACCAAGTGATATGAGTCGGACAAAGGCTCTTCTGTTTATCTTAAAAAAAGCTCCTTCGTCAGGTTCTTAAATCTATCTTATGTTCAATTACCCAAAGTAATCATAAAACTTTGCAATCAATACCTTTAATCCCAAGGAACCGTATTGATGCCAATCTACTCAACTATTATATCCAATCTACCACAAGGATAAACCGATTATAGTGAGATCCTCTTTTTACCAAAACAAGTATTGTGCACACCAAAGACTTATATAACCAAGTCAGAAATCTTCTATCTCTTCTTTGTCTTCAAATCTTCTTAGATATTCAATAAACACCTGTACACAACTACTTGAATCTCTTGTGATCAATCACACACAGAACAGAGTCTATTAACAATGGATTATCACAAGATCATCTTTAGAACTAGCAACAGTCTAAAGATCCTTGCCGAAACTTCGAACTAGTTTGAGTGAATCTTATATCAGAAGAGAAGATTCTCAAGCATAAACAAACTAGGTGCAATCAAAGTTCAACCATTGTTAGTCAATCAAATCAATCGAAAACAAAAGGTAAACCGCAATTATCTAGTTTCCCACCAACGGTACTCGTAGAGATTCTCAATCCCAAAGAAGTCTTTAAATTGAGCGGCCATAAGAGATTTCTCCTAATTAGGTTACTCTCCTCTCCGAATAGGCGGCTTCACCAGTAACAATACAACAGAGGAAGTTTACTGTCACGAAGGATTAGTTTGCCCGAAATGCGAACTTCAAGTATTTATAGACAAGGAAGTTTGGAAGGACACCAAGGAATTTTCAAAAGCGAAAATATTCTCAAGATATTCAATAATAATTTCCATATTCAGTTTCCATAATTCCTGAGAATGCTCCATCCAAAAATATTGATCGAAAATCTCCTTGGAAAATCTTTAACTAGCAAATGCACATTGCTAATTCTTATTTTCCATATATAATTAAAAACCTTAATTAAAAGATTCTTAACTTATTTAATTTCGATCCTGGGATTTACTTCCTTCTTAGCTGTTAAGGAATATCTTTGAACAATAAAAGATACACATTATTGCATGTGTTAAAAGTGTGTCGACATCCTTACTTTGTAAGTCCTCTTTCATACTTACACACTTGAAACCGATTTACCACGCTTCCAAACAAGTTTAGAATTGGTTCATCTGACTTTCAAGAGCTATGTGATTTATTAAGAACTCTCAATCACAAATCATGGGTTTAATGGTTCTACCAAAACATGTTTCGGTTTATACTTCCATGTGAGTACTGTGCACAATCACACTAGCTTCCCAAAATTCGGTTGGGTACTAGGATCGGTTCCCCCACATATATATGGTATCCAACTCATATGTGTTGCACATGTCCATAGGATCGGTTCCCCTTTCTGCTATAAACCTTGATGCACCCCATACAAGGATCGATTCCCCTTTGTGATGTGTTGCACCTCTTACTAGGATCGGTTCCCCTTTACCCAGTGTTAGGTCTTACAAACTACACAAACTCGATCATATCATCAGGTGATTACTTAAGATCGGTTCCACTAATAAAAGTCATACCAATACAAAAGTCAGGCCTCATGTGAATAGTTTTACCAAGAACACAAAAAAGTCATGAGCGGTTATACTAATCACACATATTGGTCGTTCATAAGATATGCAATGAAGAACAATCCCAATAACGCCTGGAGATTTCCTTTTCGATTCACAAACAAAGTTCATGAACTTACTTCCTTAAAACACATGTAAAACATTGTTTCCTAGGATGAAATCCTCACCTCATACCCATACATAAGCACAATAGCATTCAAATGATTATGTCGATGTCTTATCTACAAAGTTTAATGGTTAAGCGATAAACCTCGTATTGTATTCTTTAATACTATGCCTCTCTAGAGTGTTCATGCTTCGCAGTTTTGTTTTCAATATGCACGACTTGAAAGATACGTTAGGGAATGAAACATTTCAAGTCAAATATCACTAACCTCAAGTGGAAGGATGATGTTGTGGTTGTATCTCCTTACTTCTTCACTTCTTCAAGTCTTCGCAATACTTGTAATGTCTCATACCCTAATACTTTCAGGCTAACCTATACGAAGTTGACTCTAGTACATTTAATCAAGCGACTCTTAAATGAGTTTTGCTTCACTAAATATGACAACCAAACTTGACATGCCAACGCTTGGTGGGTTCAACCGAGCTATGCTCTAACAATCTCCCCCTTTGTCAATTTTAATGACAAAACTCTTACATCATTTGGATAAACAAATTACAAGAATCCATTACACATACGCTTGATTCCCGAATTCAACAACACATAACCTGTATACATTCGATCCTTAAAAATGTCGTTGTTGACATTATAATAACAAAGCTCATACTCCCCCTAAAGGTGAGATAGGTAGATTTTCAATCCTCACGTCTTTGTTATACCAAATCATATGATATGTTACTCCCCCTTAGTCTATGCTTTTACTCATTCGTTAGATAAACGTTCAAGCACCAATGTCCTTCTTCCCTAGCGACACCAATCAATATAAATTGACACCAGCATCACTTGTTTACTCCATATATTTCTCCCCCTTTTGTCACAAAATGAAAAAGAAACGAAAAAAATAAAGGACAACACGAAAAGGATCTTACAAATTGCAACTTGTTGAGTCAAGCATGAGGGTTCCACACATCATTTTTGATAACCAATATCAAAGCCGAAACTACAAAGTAATTATGTTTTGATATGTTATCATGGAAATAATTGCGCGAAGCAATTTTCCCAAATAGTTTAGCAAACCAAAAATCAACTAAGCATATTAGTTTCTTTGCTAAACCGATTGTACAAATACAGTCGCTTCATTCGATAAGATCAAAATAAAGATAACTATATTTTTCTCATCTGGTTCTAATTATCCATATAACTTAGACCTTTAGATTTTAAACAAGACAAATACTAGGTTAGTTAACTAGTATTTATTGTTAAGGCATTCGATTAGACTTGAATAACCGAAACCTCCACTTTGATAAGACTAATAAGATCAGAATTAACTTAGTTTCTCTTATCCAGAATCGAATTGGACTAAACAACTCATCCCGTAAACATATTCTTTTGTCAAGCCATAAATAATTCATACAAACCAAAACAAATCAACTTGCATAATTATTCACCTCAATCGAAAGCAATTGAAACAACATAAACATTAAAGCACTGCAATTGCACCGTAAATTTTGTAAGCCTAAACAATTGATACCACACAACAAAGTAAGATAACAATAGTTTTTCTTAACCGGAACCAATTGAATCACACACACATCCATACACACATAATGGAATAAAACATCAATTGTACCGAAATTTTGTTAAGCAAAAGCAAAAAGATATAAGCAATAAAATTAGGCTTTTCTTAAACATGAAAACAATTAACTAACAAGATTGTTACCTTAATTTCGCATCCAACTTCTCCAATATGACCGCTTCTTCTTCTTCCAGGGAGAATTGATGTTGAAATACCATTATGTTGTCATCCTTATGCAAAACAAAAGAATAACAACAACCAACCTTTACCAAAGAAAGGTTGAAAATCGGTTTTTAACTATTGCAAGAAAAAGTTGAAAACCTACGAAACACATATGATTTTATGCTAAACCAAAACCGATTTAACATATTGTGACTTTTTCACATATTGTTTCTATCAGAACCCCTGATGATCCTTTAATAAATCCTACCAACATGGGCTAGAACTTAATCCTACTAAATCAAAAAGTCACCCAAACCATAAGGGTTCACATTATATGAGATCGAATATCAAGGTAATAAAACCGAAATCAAACATCTCATAAACATACATAGCATTAAATAAAGCATTCAAGCACATGCTACGTAAATCAAAAACTATCACAAGAAAAATTATAAATCAAATAACTTTATTCATAATATACTCAATACAATCAATGAAAGAAATCAAAATTTGCAGCCTATTTTTCTAGATTAAGTATTACAACATATAACTTAATCTCTAGTGGTGCTCTTGTTGTTCACTGAGGTTTCTTCAGTGTTCAAACTGTTAAAGCATGTCTCAAGAGACTTGTCTGCAACCACTTCTTGTTTTTAAAGATCTTCAATTAGAACCTTAAGTTCGGCAAGAGCTCCTTTTGACACCTTCGATCTTCTCTTTTAACCAATCTTGATGTCGAATAGTCATAACAAATTGATTTCTAGTTCTTCAAAACCTTGGATATATTGAGACATACTATCCGACCGAATATACTTGGTTTTGGTTGGATCTTGCTTATTGTAATCCAACAGACATGACTCATCTTGTGATCCTTCTGAACTATCAGAATCATTATCAGATATGATTTTTGATCTATTTCTCTTCTTCCTCTCTGTATCGATTCCTAGACAATTTTTAACCTTTTGAGCTTCCTCCTTATTAGCCTTTGAGATGCTGCGAGTTATTGGAGGCATGCTCGAATATATAAATATATAAAGGTTTGAATAGGGTATCAGAATACAGGTAAGAAATAGTTTCCCTTTAAAACGAAATTTCGGACCGAAATCCGAGAAACTGAAAATATTACAATAAAATATTTCGTTTCCTTTTGTCCGAACTTTTCAAGTTGGAAGGTTTATTAAAATTCGAAAACTCCAAATAAAACCTATTTCTGGAAAATCATGTTAAACATGAACATTTTTAAGCAATCATGGATTCGCAGCTATCCATAAAGTGTCACAACTTTTCTGATAATCAACTACACAAATAGATGTGCTCCAGATTTGTTGTGCCTCCCCCATCCATGAAAAAGAGCACGGAAGAGAATGAGAGAGCACAAATTTTGATACAACTAAGCTGCATCTGAGTAAGCTTTTTGCATCTTACATTGAATATCAGAAACATAGTTCATGTTTCTCTTAGGGAATTTATGCCCTACATATTTTCTCTCAAGACGATGATCTTTTCTAGCTCTAGAGATATGATCATGTGGAGAAAACTTACTGATGTGAGAATTTTCAGAGATTGATAGATCTCTCTTAATTCTTTCAATGAGATTTTCATAGGATTTTCTTATTCTAAGGACTTCCTTATGATTCACGTCAGTGTGATTGTCTGAAACAATTATCGGAAATTCCTGATTGTTTCTTTTGGCAGAGATTCTCTCTTTCCCTTTCTTATGGAATTTTTCATCAAAACAACTGTTTCGATATGGATGAGGATGAACCTTTTTCTAGAAGTGATTATCAACCATTTCCTCTGATTCTTTTGAGTTGATCTTATCAGGTAGTGGTATAATCTGTCTTTCTACTGAGGAATGATCTTTCAGTTTTTTAAGACAAGAAACTTCTTTCAATATTTTTACTACAGTATGTTGAAGAAGTATAAGTTTCCTGTCAAGTGACTGAAATGTGTATTCCTTAAGATTACTTTCACGGAATTGGTTCAAAGTTTCCTTTGGACAAGATTTCGTTTTATCATCAGGATATAGAAGATGGTTTCTTATCCTCCTCTGACTTGATTGATGAGTGCCAAATATTGTATATATTTATCCCTTTTTGTTGGCAATTTAACTCATCTTTTGTGTATTAATTCTACATTTTATCCCATATTCTGTATTTTCATTGTTTTCAAGAATAAATATTTTTATTAATTAATTTTGCATTTTTAGGTAATAAATAAAGTTCGGATGAGTCGCGGAGCGAAAAGAGCAGAAAAGTAGTGAAAAGCCGGGAGAAATTACGCAAGGAAGCCGCGAAGAATGGTGCGCACAACCTCATTTTCTACACACAAAAGCGCCTCCGTTCTCAGCCATCAGATCAGTTCTCAGAAGCATCCGACGGTCGCTCCTGCATAGAGCATCAAAATCTGAAGTCTCTGCCAAGCACCACAGCGCTGAAATTCCAAGCCTTCAGATTAGATGGTAGTTGAATCCAACGGTCGCTCCATTGCTGTTCATCAAAGTTTGATATCTCCGCCTAACACTACAACACCTAACTCCATCTGGCATCGTTGATTTCGTTGTATCAAAACATCTAGCGGTCGCTACAAGCTTCACTCCGCATCACCGTCTGATTCACCTACCAGCTTCGCATCTCGCGGCCCATCTCACGAAACATCAAGACTAGATGGATTCGCTCAACACTCTATCACCCGAGCCCTACCACCTAACCAAACAACCCCCTTCTCCCATTCTATCGAACCCATCTACCACCATCACCCCCCTCTCTGCAGAACCACCTCCTTCCCTGCCGCACCACCATCATCACCACCACTCCTGCAACAGCCACCAAACCACCAACTCTCCACAACAACCACAACCCATCACTACTATCATCACCCCTATCACCTATTACTCTATTTCAACAACTCCACCATCCTCTTCACTGTTAGGATTGGATTTGGTGAATTAGATTGATAGATGAAGCAATTGGAGGCGTGGATAGCAGCAGGAGCGTCAGAGGAAGAATGGGTCGTCGCACATGGGAGGAATTGTGCCATAAAATTAGGTAATTTGCAAAACCTAATTTCACTGAATTTGGGGGAAAATTGGGGAAAACCCTAATGATGTAATTGGGTATAAATTGGGACTATGGGTTGTGTTAGAAACCATGCTTGGAATAGCCAGCATCCAGGACTTTCATGTCCTGTTAATTTCAGTTCAACTTTAGTTCACAGTTCAATTTTGAGTGTTATAATATCTTTTCAATTTCAGTTAAACTTTAGTTCAATTTCAGTTAAACATGTTGGGATTAGCCTGCATCCAGAACTGCTAAGTTCTGTTAATTTTCATGTCCTGTTAAATGTTCAATTTCAGCTCAATTTAATTTCATGTTCATTATGTTCTGTTAAGGTTTTCATGTTAATGTTCCATTTTAGTTTCACTGCATATGTTAAAAGTGTTATTTTCCTGTTAGTGTGCTCATGTTAAATGTATATGTTTCAATTTCTTGTTTTCAATTCCTGTTAGTGTTGTTTACTGTTAATGTGTGATGTTCTTGTTTACATGTTATCCTCATTGCTTTGTCACTGTTAATTTGAAGGAATGCTAGGCTAGATACATCTGTGAAGCTTTGAACTAATTGTGCAATGGCAAGAAATCAGTGCTCATAGCAAGCTGATTTTCTTGCCATTCTTGTTGTATGCTTAGGTTGTAGTGTTGGTTGTGCATTGGGAGAAACTAGTGCTTATAGCAAGCTAGTTCTCTTCCATTCTTTTAGTATACCTCCTGTTTGCCTGTATGCTGCCTTAGTATTGCTTCATGTCAGTTTCTCCACAACCCTGCCCTTGGCCTTAAGCCTTGGTTCATCTCATTTTGTTTTGCTTTTGTGCATTGTTTTGTTTTCTGCTGTTTAGTTCTTTCATTGCTTTGCATTGTTTGTTTCCCCTGCTGCTATTTCTTTTCCTGTTAATTGCTTCCTTTTTTCTCTTGGCCTTGTGCTGCTGTGCAGCACTTGTGCTGCTGCTACTTCTTTTGTTGTTGTGCACTTTCCTTGCTGTGCACTTTCATCCACTTCTGCTGCTGCATTGCCAGTTCTTCCCTACTGCAGCTCCTGCATCAGACAACACTGTTGCTGCCTCCTGTATCATCTGAACTTCTGCAGCTGCTGCTGCCACCCCACTTCTGTAGCTGTTGTCTGCTGCAGCTCTTCTGCTGCCACTCCCAAGCTGTTGCAGTTGCCCTGCTGCCACTTCCACTGCTGCCAAGGTTGCGGCCAAGGTTGCTGCTGCTGTTGCAGCTGCCCTTTTGCTGTTGCTGTTTTCTTTTACTGCCTTTGATTGCTTGTACATTCTGCTGCTTTTTGCTTGCACTGCTCTGTGGCTTAGGTCTTTGCCACTGTGCTGTTTTCCTTTGGCTGCTGCTGTTGCAGCTGCTGTTGCTGTTGCCCCCCTTGCAGTTGCCCTTCTGTTGCTGCTGTAGCTGTTGTCTGCTGCAGCACCACTGCTGCTTCCTCCCCAAAGGCCAAGCTCAGACCCCATCCAACTTAACCAAAGCCCAGTTGTTTAAGACCAAAGCCCAAACTCATTAAGGCCCAATCCAATTTAACTGTGGGCTTAATCAAAAGCCTAAGTTTAAGGCCAAAGCCCATTTGCACTTTCAAAGACTAACTGAGCCCAAGCTCAGTTCCTTTTATTGTTATCAAACCCAATAGTACATTAAGCCCAACACTTCCAAAAGGCTTCTAAGCCCAAAGCAAATTTAGGAACCCAATTAGCTAGAAACATTTCCAAAACACACCATCTCTGTGGATCGACCCGTACTTGCACGAGCTACAACTGACGACCGTGCACTTGCGGTATTACTGTAGGCCCCCGTTTTATTGCGCTTCATTTTATACATATCTCCGGGCCCACCAAGTTTTTGGCCGGGGATAATTTCTATACCCTTTCGAGGCCTGCCAAGTTTTTGGCGCCGCTGCCGGGGATTATTTTTAGGACCTTTTAGAAGCCTACCAAGTTTTTGGCGCCGTTGCCGGGGACCATTTTGCATTTAAATATAATATCTTTGAGGTCTGCCAAGTTTTTGGCGCCGCTGCCGGGGATTGGTGCTGTGTTTTATCTGTGTTTTTCTTTAGCTATTTTGTATTTCACTACATAGCATTTGCATCTGCATCTGCTTCACTTCATTTGCTGTTGGACCTGCTGTTCTGAACCTGTTTTTCCTCTGCTGGGACGCCACTAAGGAAAAGAACCAAAGCCCAACTGGGTTTTTGCAACAATATCAGAGCAGCTGGGCTGTGCTTAAAAGGTAACCCATTTAAGAGAACCCGAATTGTGGGCTTCCAATTTTTTTAATTGTGGGCTTGTAATATTAAAGCCAATTTTTGGGCTTCTCTTATTTTCTGTTGGGTTTGTAATAATTTATTTGTGGGCTTGTTTGTTTAATTTGTGGGCTTGTTTAAATTCTTTCATTGGACTTGTATTTTGGACTCTGGGTTTAAACCCAGCTGAGCTTATAACTGATTGTGGACTTGAAAAGTGGACCTCGAAACCAAAGTTTTAAAACAAACGTCGGGCCTTAACCAACTGGGCCAAATTAAACTTTCAAAATTAAAACTTAGTGTTTCGTGGGCCGCAGCCTTCCTTCCATTCCATTAGAGGACAAACAGTGGGCTTGCTCCCATTCAAAAACCAAATTTTATTTTCTTTTTAAAATTAAAAAAAAAAAAAAACCAAAAAAAAAAAAACCAAAAATTTCCTTTGCTCCCATTCAAAAAACCAAATTTTATTTTCTTTTTCTAAAAAAAAAAAAAAAAAAAAAAAAAAAAAAAAAAAAGGTTTTATTTTTCCCCATTTAAGTCCAATTTTAGTGTTTTGAAACTTTCCATGTCTCTACACTTTTTCTTTTGGGTTGATCCTCAACTCTTTAGATTGTTAGTGTATGGTGAATTTTTTGTATATAATCCAGTAGATACAATTTCTTATAACCCTTTTTATTCCTTTTGTATATATTTTTCTAATCCAATATGATCTCGGCTGAAATATGTTGGATTTTTTTTGCCTTGAATAACGGAGTTTTAATTCTGCTTTCGCCGAAATCGGGTATTCTCTCTCCTTTTACTCTACTCAGCATGTCCCTTTCCATATGTTGCATTTTAATTCTTTCCATATTTTGAAACATTGAGGACAATGTTTAGTTTAGGTTTGGGGGTATAGAGTAGATACTTTGATAATATGCCATAATTGAAAACAAAACTCCATCTTTTTGAAAAAATCGAAAAAATTCAAAAAAATTAAAAAAATGAAAAATCATAAAAATGGAGCTCATTTACCTTGAAATGTTGACTCTTGTGCAAATATGTATTTTTATTAGGAGTCTTAGTCTAGATATTTAGGCACCCTGATTCTAGCACAATTCACATAGTGATAAGAAATTTGCACGCGCGATCTACCAATACATGTATGGCCTCGATCTTCAAGGTGTTGGATAGGAAGTTACGATTGCCAATCACTTTAGAATACTGAACGAAACTTGACTAGCTTGTTCTTTGGTTGGTTGGGATAGAAGATGGAGGTTACATTAAGAAAAACAACCATCGAATTTAACTGGGTGCATCAAAAAGGGCTACCTCTTGCAAAGTGTCATGTAATTTTTTGTTTCCTTTTGTACATGTGTCAAAAGTGTTTCCAGTCAAAAAAAAAAAAAAAAAAAAAAAAAAAAAATCGATGTATATATTCAGGAAAAAAATATCAGAAAAATACAAAAAAAATCAAGTATTTATCAATTCCATCATCTCTTGTTCCAAAAATAAAAAGAGAATAGTCAATGTAAATAAGAGTCATGTAAATAGTCATCTTTTGTTGTTTCGTTGTAATAAGCAAGGAGGGTGTATGCCATTGATGTACAACGCGAGTAATTGTGAAATACCTCCAACTCATTCACAATTCTCGTAAAGTCCGGACAGCTAGCTAGATTTCGACCTCAGTTCTTAGCCTGAGAAACTATCTCTTGGTGATTAGTAGTCATAACTTCAAATCTTTCTTTACACATGTGTAGATACACTTTACACTCTTATCACATGTCTTTTTTTGTTATCAGTGCTAGGATTGTGCCTTCGATAGCTAGATTGACATCTCCATTTTGCTGTGAGCTTAACTGTTTTGCACATGTCACATTTGATGGAATATGAGCTTATATTTTGTCCTTAGGTTTTGTAGGCACACCTCTGGCAAACCTTCACGAGACTTCAACTCGTCCACTAGGGACACTTAGTGGTTTAAAAGGCTTAGTGCATACGCTAAATGCATTCGAGAGACCAGCGACAGTGGTATAGTTAGGATTTCCTTAGTTTTGTTTTACTTGAGGACAAGTAAAATTCAGGTTTGGGGGTATGATGTAGTTAGGTAAACTACCATCATCTTGATCTGTTTCAGATGTGACCAAACCAGTTTTATCACAATATGTAAAAGTCGATCAAGGACTTTTAGTTTCCTCAGTATCAGAAAAAATCACAACAGAATCATTCGTCAGAATCATAGGACGTGTCTCTTTTCCTTGAGAAAGAGATTTACCTAGAGCTTCTAATTTGACAGTGAGATTCATATTCTTTAAGCTTAGAATCTTCAGTTGAATGTCTTTATCTTTGATCTCCTGTTTAAAAAGATTTGTCTTTGTCTTTAATATCAGCACTTTAGAAGACAGAGAATTTATAGGCTTTAGGAGTTTTACCAACTCTTTATCAGCATCTTCTTTTTCGTCACAAAAAGACATAGATGTTTTCGCAACTCCTGGATCATGAGCTAACGAAGTGGTAACATCTTCAACTTTTGAGTATTCATACTCTTGCAAAACGTTAACTGAATCAGACATGAATTCAATTCTTATAGGATGGATCGCACCAAACACAGATTGTTAGATCTTTTCGTGTTTGCCTGCTCTGATACCAATTGAAAAGGCGAGGGTATCCAAATATACCTCAAGCTAAAACTTTTCCTTCCAATAAGTCCTTTCTCCGAAAGTGATTGTCTATGGACTGAGTCGAGACAATACAACTAATCGGTTCACACTTCGTGTGATCGTCTATGGATACGAGATCGAGACAATACAACAACGAAGTATGTTTACTTGATACAAAGGTTCGGGCTTAACCAAACACAATAGGATTGCTTATCAAGTAAATAGGAATTAACGTTTGTGTAATTTACTTTAATAAAAAAAATTATAATGCGAAAATATAAAGTAAATGACACAGCAGGATTTTGTTAACGAGAAAAACCGCAAATGCAGAAAAACCACGGGACCTTGTCTATAATTGAATACTCTCAGGATTAAGCCTCCATACAAAATAAACCGACTTCGTATAGTTGAGACCAAGCAACTAAACCTATAGTTCACCTAGTTCCGTCTGTATCCCACGCCTCCAACTTATAAATAAGTCACGTACTTGGAACAATTCCTTTGGTTCGTATTCCAAACAGTAAAGGACAACAAATCTGTTTGGTATCGATTCTCTTCAACCAAGTGGTATGAGTCGGACAAAGGCTCTTCTGTTTATCTTAACATAAACTCCTTAGTCAGGTTCTTAGATCTATATTATGTTCAATTACCCAAAGTAGTCATAAGACTTTGAAATCAATACCTTTAATCCCAAGGAACCGTATTGATGCCGATCTACTCAACTATTATATCCAATCTACCACAAGGATAAACCGATTATAGTGAGATCCTTTTTACCAAAACAAGTATTGTGCACACCAAAGATTTATATAACCAAGTCAGAAATCTTCTATCTCTTCTTTGTCTTCAAATCTTCTTAGATCCTAAATAAACACCTGCACACAACTACTTGAATCTCTTGTGATCAATCATACACAGAACAGAGTCTGTTAACAATGGATTGTCACAAGATCATCTTTAGAACTAACAAAAATCTAAAGATCCTTGTCGAAACTTCTAACTAGTTTGAGTGAATCTTATATCAGAAGAGAAGATTCTCAAGCATAAACAAACTAGGTGCAATCAAAGTTCAACCATCGTTAGTCAATCAAATCAATCGAAAACAAAAGATAAACCACAATTATCTAGTTTCCCACCAACGGTACTCGTAGAGCTTCTCAATCCCAAAGAAGTCTTTAAATTGAGCGTCCGTAAGAGATTTCGCCTAATTAGGTTACTCTCCTCTCCGAATAGGCGGCTTCACCAGTAACAGTAAAACAGAGGAAGTCTACTGTCACGAAGGATTAGTTTGCCCGAAATGCAAACTTCAAGTATTTATAGACAAGGAAGTTTGGACACCAAGGAATTTCCAAAACCGAAAATATTCTCAAGATATTCAATAATAATTTCCATATTCGGTTTCCATAATTCCTGAGAATGCTCTGTCCAAAAATATTGATCGAAAATATCCTTGGAAAATCTTTAACTAGCAACGCACATTACTAATTCTTATTTTCCATATATAATTAAAAACCTTAATTAAAAGATTCTTAACTTATTTAATTTCGATCATGGGATTTACTTCCTTCTTAGCTGTTAAGGAATATCTTTGAACAATAAAAGATACGCATTACTGCATGTGTTCAAAGTGTATCGACATCCTTTTTGTTGTAAGTCCTCTTTCATACTTACACACTTGAAACCGATTTACCACGCTTCCAAACAAGTTTAGAATTGGTTCATCTGACTTTCAAAAGCTATGTGATTGATTAAGAACTCTCAATCACAAATCATGGGTTTAACGGTTCTACCAAAACAAGTTTCGGTTCTACCTCCATGTGAGTATTGTGCATAGTCACACTAGCTTCCCAAAATTCGGTTGACTAGGTACTAGGATCGGTTCCCCACATATATATGGTATCTAACTCATATGTGTTGCACATGTCCATAGGATCCGTTCCCCTTTGCCTAAAAACGTGTTGCACATGTTGGTAGACTTTGAAAGATGTATGAAATAAGAGTATAAGGGAAGCCTACATGGTTATACCGCAAGTGCACGGTGTCGATTGTAGCTTGTGCAAATACGGGTCGAATCCACAGGGACTAGGGTGTGAGTTGAAATTTCCTAAGCTAATTCTATAAACTAAATGACCTAACTAAACAAAGATATGAAAACTAACAGTGAATTGAACTAACAGAATTAAACAAGACACTAACAGGACATGAAACAGCAAATATTGAACAAACTAAACAGTGATGGATTTTTGGATGAAAGTGAGTTTTGGAAAATAGGGATTGGATTCCCCTCTTCACCTAAGCTAAGTCCTCCAACTATGTTCTTATCCCTTGTTAGTTATCAGTGAGCTTCTAGGCTCACTGATTAAATAGATGACAGTTTCGGTTCAAAGCCGGCTGTTCATCTAAGGGTTGGTCTAGAAATATTACTAAGAACACTAAGATGAATCTAATCCTAGCAGTAGTTGGGGCTCTCACACTGCAACTACCCGCAGAGAAGCTTGCTTAGTGTTTTAACAACCTAAAAGGATATTCAATCCTAGACAGTTCAAGCACAACAAGATCAGAGCATGGATGGGACAAATACAATTGAAATTTACAAAATAATTTAAACTAAGAACTAACCCATGAGACACTGGATATTCCAGTCCTCTTGGGTGAAGCACTGGCTAGCCCAGGCATATCTTTTACACACACCTACAACATCTATTTATAGTTACAAGCACTCAATTAGGGTTACAATAATTTTCCCCAAATCAGAGAAATTAGGGTTACTGATTTACCTAATTTGATGGAATGATAACTACTCCATGCGTCGACCCATTCTTCTTCTGACTCTCCTGCTCCTATCCATGCCTTCCAATTGCTTTTCTAACTAATTCATCAATTTCTCTCCTAGGGTTTCAGAGAAAGAAAAGAAGAGAGATTGATGAAATAGATAGGTAGAGAGGTAGGGAAATGATGGGAAAGGAGATGGGTTGTAGTTGGTTTGGTTGTGGAGTGGTTGAGAAAGGTGGTGGAGGTGATGATGGTGGTGCAGGCGATGGGGAGTGGTTCTGTAGAGGGGTGGGGAGGTGAAGTCTATGGAGAAGAAGGAGGGGAGTGTTTGGTTGATGGGTATAGGTATTGGTGCTTGGGTGTGTGGCGGGTATAGCAAGATTGATGATTTGCGAAGCTCAGCTGTTGGATGTGGAATTGATAGATCAATCTGACGGCGAGATCGAATGGAGCTTGTAGCGACCGTTGGATGCCTGATACAACGAAACTGACGGCTCAAGATGGAGTTAGGTGCTGTAGTGTTAAACAGGAGCTTCATACTTTGATGTACAGGCGATGCTGCGACCATTGGATTCAGATGTGATCCAATCTGACGGCTGACGAAGAGAAGGGGGTATGGATATTGGAAATGGGTTTGGGTGAGGGGTTTTGGGCCTTGGGTATGCCAAGCCCATATCTTCTTTAAGAACAATTTTCCTCTTGTTAAGCCCATTTATAGCCTTTTGGTCTTGTGCACAACATTCTTCGCGGCTTCCTTGCGTGATTCCTATCGGCTTCCACCACTTTTCTGCTTTTTCGCTCCGTAATTCATCCAAACTTTATTTAGAACCTAAAAATGCAAAATTAATTAATAAAAATATTTATTCTTGAAAACAATGAAAATACAGAATATGGGATAAAATGTAGAATTAATGCACAAAAGATGAGTTAAATGCCAAGAAAAATATATAGAAATATGCACTTTTTAGCACTCATCAAATACCCCCAAACCTGAATTTTACTTGTCCTCAAGTAAAACAAAACTAAGGAAATCCTACCTATACCACTGTCGCTGGTCTCTCGAATGCATTTAGCGTATGCACTAAGCCTTTTAAACCACTAAGTGTCTAGTGGACGAGTGAAGTCTCGTGAAGGTTTGCTTAGAACGTACCTACAAAGTTCTAGGACAAAATATAAGCTCAGATTCCATGAAATGTGACATGTGCAAGACAGTAGAAGCTCACAGCAAAATGGAGATGTCAATCTAGCTATCAAAGGCACAATCCTAGCACTGATAACAACTAAAGACACGTGATAAGAGTGTAAAGTGTATCTACACATGTTTCTAGAATGACCTGAAGTTATGACTACTAATCACCAAGAGATAGTTTTTAGGCTAAGAACCGAATTCTAAGCCAAGCTAGTTGTCCGGCTTTACGAGAATTGTGAATGTTCACCCAATGAGTTGGTGATATTTCAGTTTACCCGCGTTATACATCATGGCTGCACCCTCCTTGCTTATTACAAGACTATTTACAACAAAAAGATGACTCTTTACATGACTCTTATTTCATTGATTACTCTCTTTTATTTTTGGAACAAGAGAGAACTATTGTCTTTAACATGACAAAACATGGAATAAATAAATACTTGATTTTTTTTATTTTTTTTAATTTTTGATTTTTCTGAATTTTTCTGATTTTTTTTTTTGAAGAAATAACTTTGATCTTTACAACATAGTGACACTTTTGATACATGAACAAAAAGAAAACATAATTACATGACTCTTAGCAAGAGGTGGCCCTTATCGAATGCATCCGGTCAAATTCTATGGTTGCTTTTCTTAATGTATCCTCCAACTTCTATCCCAGCCAACCAAAGAACAAGCTAGTCAAGTCTCATTCAGTATTCTAAAGTGATTGGCAATCTAACTTCCTATCAAACACCTTGAAGATCGAGGCTATACATGTATTGGTAGATTGTGTGTGCAAGTTTCTTATCACATGTGAATTGTGCTAGAATCAGGGTGCCTAAATATCTAGACTAAGAATCCTTATGTTTACATACATGCACAAGAGTCAACATTTCAAGGTAAATGAGCTCCATTTTTATGATTTTTTTTTTTAATTATTTTTTTTTCAAAAAGAAAGAGTTCTGTTTTCAATTATTGCATGCTATCGTGGTATCTACTCTTTACCCCCAAACCTAAACTAAACATTGTCCTCAATGTTTCAAAAGATGAACAAAATTGTAATACAACATACGAAGAGGATCATGCTGAGTAGAGAAAAAGGAAAGAGATTACCCAATTTGACGGCGAAAGCAAGATTAGAACTCCGTTATTCAAGGCTAGAATCCAACATTTTTTAGCCGAGATCATATTGGATTAGCACAATATATACAAAAGAAACAAAAGATTTATCTAGAATATTATCTACTGGATTATATACAAGAAAATTCACCATACACTAACAATCTAAAGAGTTGAGGATCAACCCAAAAGACGGAGTGTAGACATTTCAACAGCTTCACACAATAATAATAGGAAAAAATGCAAGTGAGGATGTGAAACAAAATGAGCTACCCCCAAACCTGGATTTTTCAACAGATATAATTTTGGGTACAAAATCTCGCAGTTTTGGGGGTTCATCATGCCCAAGGTCTAGCTCGAAATGAACTTTGCTAGGGACGGGCAAACATGCTAATTCCAACTGTGGCTCCTCAAAGATATTATACTTAGATGCAAAATAGTCCAAAAGGACTTGGGAAGCACACAGTTCCAAACCTAGGTTGGGAATTCTCAGAAAAATTGGTTTGACAATATCGGTACAAACCAAATCTAGGTTGGGTGGAAGGCCATAGATTGTGACTTATGTAGGACGATAGGCACATCATTATTAATCACATCAACATCTCCTAAGTCTTCTACAAGTGTCACAACATGCTCACCATCTCACACAAATCAGAATCATCAACATCATCAGAAGAATTATTCTCATGCATCGGCAAATCAGTGGAAACATCACAACGTGACCCAGGTAGAGAATCAACACAACAATTATATTTTCATGCATATTAGTGTCAACAGAAGATTCTATATTACCTAAGTCATCTTCATAGGACAGATGCACATGCTCAAAATCAGTATCAAATCACATGTATATGGAATACTAGAAGAAACATCATTCATGAAGGTCGAGGCAGAGAAGCCTAATGTATTTGAACCCAAAGGTTCCATAACATTTTCAGTATAGACATGTTCTTCTAACATAACATCATAATCATCATCATCATCATGATAGGGATTTTGCAATCTAGGATAATTTTCAATCCTAAGGTCGGAGCTATCACAAGAATAAGACTCTAACTCATGGGGGTGACTCATACCATGTGGTGTTGTCCCTGTTTCCCTAACAGATTCCCATTGATGGGTTTTCTTGCAATCTCAGCTAAAAATTTCCATGCATCATCCACAGATTTATCAAGAAATTTACCATTACACATAGACTCAACCATGGTTCGAGATTTAAAGTCTAGTCCCTCATAGAGGATGACGACAAGTCTCCACTTCTCAAATCCATGGTGCGGACATTCGCTCAACAAATCATTAAAACGTTCAAAATAGTGAAAAACAGTTTCCTCATAATTGGACAAAACAATTGATACTTTGACGAATAGCGATGGTCCTATGATGTGGAAAGAATTTTTTGAAAAATAGATCTGTGAGTTGGTCCCAAGTGTTGATTGATTGTGGTCTCAAACGTAAAACCATGTTTTGGCCCTTTCCTTTAGAGAAAATGTAAACAAACGCAATTTCAGAGAGTCTTCGGACATATGATCAGGTTGCATAGTCCGACAAATTTGTTCAAACTCTCTTACATGAGTATAGGGGTTCTCAGAATCGAACCCTCGAAATATAGGAAGTATTTGTATCATGCTTGCATTTATTTTAAAAGGGTTATTGGTTTGAGGTAAGACAATACATGATAATGGAATTTTTATTGTGGGATACATGTATTCATGGAGAGCACGAGGTTGGCCCATATTGAAAAGACACAAAGCCCACTATTTGGTTTTAATGGGTTTTCAAAAACTCCTTTTGGTTTTAATGGGATGAGGCCCAGCTAACTGGTTCAAATTTTCTGTGGGACAAGCCCAGCGAACGGCCTAGAGATTTGAGTACACGGCCCAACTAACGAGTTCAGCGAACCAAGCCCAGGAATGCACGAGGCCCAGCTGGGTATTTGATTTTTGGGCTCTCAGTTAGCCAAAATATGAGGCCCACTTGAGCCTAAAAACGTTTTTCAAATTTTTGTTGGGTCAAGCCCACAGTTCAGTTCAAATTACAAACCCAATAGAAAATGGAAGCCCACAATTTGGGTTCTCTTAATGGGTTTAGGCTTACTCTTTAAGTACAGCCCAGCTGCTCTGATTTTGGTTGCACAGCCCAGTTGGTCTTGGTTCTCAGCAACAAGCTCAGACCAGCAACTCAACAATAGCAGAAGGAAAACAGCAGCAGCACCAGAGGCTGGCTGTAGCAATGGCCCAAGCACCAGCAGCAGCAGGAAGAAGTAGCAAGTAGCATCACAGCTGTAGCAACCAGCAAGAGCACCAGAGGCTCAACACCAATTAGTAGCAGCACCAGCAGCAGCACAGGTTCAGCAGTACCTGTCCTCCCAAGTTCTTAGTTCCAGAGTTTCAATAACTTGAGAGCAGATGCACTGCTACGAACCATGGCCAGAGATGCTTGCACTACACAACAGGTTACAGAGCTACAAGAAGCGATGATGCAGGATGAATATGCATGCAAGATGAAATGCTCCTAAGTTATGCAAATTATGCAATGCTATGCAAGTATGACATGACAGTATGCAATGCAGCTAGTTACACTCGTTACACTCCCCAGCCGCTAAGTTACACCAGCAAAGTAGATAAAAAGAACAACCCACACCGCCAAGTCCCCGGCAACGGCGCCAAAACTTGGTACTTTGAAAGATGTATGAAATAAGAGTATAAGGGAAGCCTACATGGTTATACCGCAAGTGCACGGTGTCGATTGTAGCTTGTGCAAATACGGTTCGAATACACAGGGACTAGGGTGTGAGTTGAAGTTTCCTAAGCTAATTCTCTAAACTAAATCCTACCTAAACAAGGATATGAAAACTAACAGTGAATTGAACTAACAGAATTAAACAAGACACTAACAGGACATGAAACAACAAATATTGAACAAACTAAACAGTGATGGATTTTTGGATGAAAGTGAGTTTTGGAAACTAGGGATTGGATTCCCCTCTTCACCTAAGCTAAGTCCTCCAACTATGTTCTTATCCCTTGTTAGTTATCAGTGAGCTTCTAGGCTCACTGATTAACTAGATGACAGTTGCGGTTCAAAGTTATGTTCATCTAAGGGTTGGTCTATAAATATTACTAAGAACAAAGATGAATCTAATCCTAGTAGTAGTTGGGGCTCTCACACTGCAACTACCCGCAGAGAAGCTTGCTTAGTGTTTTAACAACCTAAAAGGATATTCAATCCTAGACAGTTCAAGCACAACAAGATCAGAGCATGGATGGGACAAATACAATTGAAATTTACAAAATAATTTAAACTAAGAACTAACCCATGAGACACTGGATATTCCAGTCCTCTTGGGTGAAGCACTGGCTAGCCCAGGCATATCTTTTACACACACCTACAACATCTATTTATAGTTACAAGCACTCAATTAGGGTTACAATAATTTTCCCCAAAATCAGAGAAATTAGGGTTACTGATTTACCTAATTTGATGGAATGATAACTACTCCATGCGTCGACCCATTCTTCTTCTGACTCTCCTGCTCCTATCCATGCCTTCCAATTGCTTTTCTAACTAATTCATCAATTTCTCTCCTAGGGTTTCAGAGAAAGAAAAGAAGAGAGATTGATTAATAGATAGGTAGAGAGTAGGGAAATGATGGGAAAGGAGATGGGTTGTAGTTGGTTTGGTTGTGGAGTGGTTGAGAAAGGTGGTGGAGGTGATGATGGTGGTGCAGGCGATGGGGAGTGGTTCTGTAGACGGGGGTGAGGGAGGTGAAGTCGATGGAGAAGAAGGAGGGAGTGTTTGGTTGATGGGTATAGGTATTGGTGCTTGGGTGTGTGGCGGGTATAGCAAGATTGATGATTTGCGAAGCTCAGCCGTTGGATGTGGAATTGATAGATCAATCTGACGGCGAGATCGAATGGAGCTTGTAGCGACCGTTGGATGCCTGATACAACGAAACTGACGGCTCAAGATGGAGTTAGGTGCTGTAGTGTTAAACAGGAGCTTCATACTTTGATGTACAGGCGATGCTGCGACCATTGGATTCAGATGTGATCCAATCTGACGGCTGACGAAGGAGACGGGTATGGATATTGGAAATAGGTTTGGGTGAGGGGTTTTGGGCCTTGGGTATGCCAAGCCCATATCTTCTTTAAGAACAATTTTTCCTTGTTAAGCCCATTTATAGCCTTTTGGTCTTGTGCACAACATTCTTCGCGGCTTCCTTGCGTGATTCCTATCGGCTTCCACCACTTTTCTGCTCTTTTCGCTCCGTAATTCCATCCAAACTTTATTTAGAACCTAAAAATACAAAATTAATTAATAAAAATATTTATTCTTGAAAATAATGAAAACACAGAATATGGGATAAAATGTAGAATTAATGCACAAAAGATGAGTTAAATGCCAAGAAAAATATATAGAAATATGCACTTTTTAGCACTCATCACATGTCCATAGGATCGGTTCCCCTTTCTGCTATAAACCTTGTTGCACCCCATACAAGGATCGATTCCCCTTTGTGATGTGTTGCACCTCTTACGGATCGGTTCCCCTTTACCCAGTGTTAGGTCTTACAAACTACACAAACTCGATCATACCATCAGGTTATTACTTAAGATCGGTTTCACTAATAAAATTCATACCAATACAAAAGTCAGGCCTCATGTGAATAGTTTTACCAAGAACACAAAAAAGTCATGAGTGATTATACTAATCACACATATTGGTCGTTCATAAGATATGCAATGAAGAAGAATTCCAATAACGCCTGGCGATTTCCTTTTCGATTCACAAACAAATTTCATGAACTTACTTCCTTAAAACACATGTAAAACATTGTTTCCTAGGATGAAACCCTCACCTCATACCCATACATAATCACAATAGAATTCAAACGATTATGTCGATGTCTTATCTACAAAGTTTAATGGTTAAGCAATAAACCTCGTATTGTATTCCTTAATACTATGCCTATCTAGAGTATTCATGCTTCGCAGTTTTGTTTTCAATATGCACGACTTTAAAGATACGTTAGGGAATGAAATAGTTCAAGTCAAATATCACTAACCTCAAGTGGAAGGATGATGTTGTGGTTGTAGCTCCTTACTTCTTCACTTCTTCAAGTCTTCGCAATACTTGTAATGTCTCATATCCTAATACTTTCAAGCTAACCTATACGAAGTTGACTCTAGTACATTTAATAAAGCGACTCTTAAATGAGTTTTGCTTCACTAAAATATGACAACCAAACTTGACATACCAACACTTGGTGGGTTCAACCGAGCTATGCTCTAACACTATCTACTCTATCTCCTATTTGAGACAAAAGTCGTATAGTTATATAGATTTCAATATGAACATTTGATATTTCAAGCTGAGTTTAACTCGCTTACATATTTCTCGAAATATGTGTTGGTAAGCTTTTGCTTTAACCAAGTTCATCTTATATTCTTGACGAAAGTCGAAATATGATCAGGTGAAAATCGGTTGGTAACATCTTACATGATTTGTGTGAGACAGTCATTTGATGTAGACTCGGAATGTTTCGTATTGATCATTCAATCACTTGAAAATTTCTTTTAAGCTAATATTTTGTATGAGACAGCTATTGCCGTCTTCCGAGAATATTTCAATGGTTGAAATGAGAGTTTAGAATAATTAGATATAACCACAGTATGCGTACTTGCATATGTGTAATCCAAGTCTGGGAACCATGGTATGCATACCCGTATGCGTACTGATTGGTTTAGTAGAGGTCCGGGAACTAAGTGCGCATACCGGTATGCGTACTGGCATGAGGTTCAAATTCTGGGACTTTACTGAGTTTGGTGGTATGCGTACCCGTTCGCATACTGGCGAACCCAAACTTAGTCCAGCCACTAAGGTATGCGTACCCGTTTGCATACTTGAGTGGGTTATGTTCTAAAATTGGTTTTTTCATGAACTAATACATTAATATAATAAGGAATGCAATCTTTTGCAAACCGTGGCTATAATGTTGATGACTTGATTCGAGTGAATCAAAATCGATTTTGCTTCAATTGTGTCTTGTATACTTCTATGAGAATATAAACAATTGAACAACTCTAGAACTAGTTTCATTTGAGTCATCTGAACTAGTTGTGGTTAAGATGAATATGGTTGATATGAAAGTGTTCATATGGCTAACTTCGGTTAACTATTGTTGAGCCAACAAAGGTGTACACTTTTAGGAAAGGTTACTCATATCTAAATGAAGTCACTTTTCATTTGTGTGTAATCAGATTTTTATCTAACAGTGAATTTGCTAAACCGATTGTACAAATACAGTCGCTTCATTCGATAAGATCAAAATAAAGATAACTATATTTTTCTCATCTGGTTCTAATTATCCATATAACTTAGACCTTTAGATTTTAAACAAGACAAATACTAGGTTAGTTAACTAGTATTTATTGTTAAGGCATTCGATTAGACTTGAATAACCGAAACCTCCACTTTGATAAGACTAATAAGATCAGAATTAACTTAGTTTCTCTTATCCAGAATCGAATTGGACTAAACAACTCATCCCGTAAACATATTCTTTTGTCAAGCCATAAATAATTCATACAAACCAAAACAAATCAACTTGCATAATTATTCACCTCAATCGAAAGCAATTGAAACAACATAAACATTAAAGCACTGCAATTGCACCGTAAATTTTGTAAGCCTAAACAATTGATACCACACAACAAAGTAAGATAACAATAGTTTTTCTTAACCGGAACCAATTGAATCACACACACATCCATACACACATAATGGAATAAAACATCAATTGTACCGAAATTTTGTTAAGCAAAAGCAAAAAGATATAAGCAATAAAATTAGGCTTTTCTTAAACATGAAAACAATTAACTAACAAGATTGTTACCTTAATTTCGCATCCAACTTCTCCAATATGACCGCTTCTTCTTCTTCCAGGGAGAATTGATGTTGAAATACCATTATGTTGTCATCCTTATGCAAAACAAAAGAATAACAACAACCAACCTTTACCAAAGAAAGGTTGAAAATCGGTTTTTAACTATTGCAAGAAAAAGTTGAAAACCTACGAAACACATATGATTTTATGCTAAACCAAAACCGATTTAACATATTGTGACTTTTTCACATATTGTTTCTATCAGAACCCCTGATGATCCTTTAATAAATCCTACCAACATGGGCTAGAACTTAATCCTACTAAATCAAAAAGTCACCCAAACCATAAGGGTTCACATTATATGAGATCGAATATCAAGGTAATAAAACCGAAATCAAACATCTCATAAACATAGCAATTAAATAAAGCATTCAAGCACATGCTACGTAAATCAAAAACTATCACAAGAAAAATTATAAATCAAATAACTTTATTCATAATATACTCAATACAATCAATGAAAGAAATCAAAATTTGCAGCCTATTTTTCTAGATTAAGTATTACAACATATAACTTAATCTCTAGTGGTGCTCTTGTTGTTCACTGAGGTTTCTTCAGTGTTCAAACTGTTAAAGCATGTCTCAAGAGACTTGTCTGCAACCACTTCTTGTTTTTAAAGATCTTCAATTAGAACCTTAAGTTCGGCAAGAGCTCCTTTTGACACCTTCGATCTTCTCTTTTAACCAATCTTGATGTCGAATAGTCATAACAAATTGATTTCTAGTTCTTCAAAACCTTGGATATATTGAGACATACTATCCGACCGAATATACTTGGTTTTGGTTGGATCTTGCTTATTGTAATCCAACAGACATGACTCATCTTGTGATCCTTCTGAACTATCAGAATCATTATCAGATATGATTTTTGATCTATTCTCTTCTTCCTCTCTGTATCGATTCCTAGACAATTTTTAACCTTTTGAGCTTCCTCCTTATTAGCCTTTGAGATGCTGCGAGTTATTGGAGGCATGCTCGAATATATAAATATATAAAGGTTTGAATAGGGTATCAGAATACAGGTAAGAAATAGTTTCCCTTTAAAACGAAATTTCGGACCGAAATCCGAGAAACTGAAAATATTACAATAAAATATTTCGTTTCCTTTTGTCCGAACTTTTCAAGTTGGAAGGTTTATTAAAATTCGAAAACTCCAAATAAAACCTATTTCTGGAAAATCATGTTAAACATGAACATTTTTAAGCAATCATGGATTCGCAGCTATCCATAAAGTGTCACAACTTTTCTGATAATCAACTACACAAATAGATGTGCTCCAGATTTGTTGTGCCTCCCCCATCCATGAAAAAGAGCACGGAAGAGAATGAGAGAGCACAAATTTTGATACAACTAAGCTGCATCTGAGTAAGCTTTTTGCATCTTACATTGAATATCAGAAACATAGTTCATGTTTCTCTTAGGGAATTTATGCCCTACATATTTTCTCTCAAGACGATGATCTTTTCTAGCTCTAGAGATATGATCATGTGGAGAAAACTTACTGATGTGAGAATTTTCAGAGATTGATAGATCTCTCTTAATTCTTTCAATGAGATTTTCATAGGATTTTCTTATTCTAAGGACTTCCTTATGATTCACGTCAGTGTGATTGTCTGAAACAATTATCGGAAATTCCTGATTGTTTCTTTTGGCAGAGATTCTCTCTTTCCCTTTCTTATGGAATTTTTCATCAAAACAACTGTTTCGATATGGATGAGGATGAACCTTTTTCTAGAAGTGATTATCAACCATTTCCTCTGATTCTTTTGAGTTGATCTTATCAGGTAGTGGTATAATCTGTCTTTCTACTGAGGAATGATCTTTCAGTTTTTTAAGACAAGAAACTTCTTTCAATATTTTTACTACAGTATGTTGAAGAAGTATAAGTTTCCTGTCAAGTGACTGAAATGTGTATTCCTTAAGATTACTTTCACGGAATTGGTTCAAAGTTTCCTTTGGACAAGATTTCGTTTTATCATCAGTAGATATAGAAGATGGTTTCTTATCCTCCTCTGACTTGATTGATGAGTGCCAAATATTGTATATATTTATCCCTTTTTGTTGGCAATTTAACTCATCTTTTGTGTATTAATTCTACATTTTATCCCATATTCTGTATTTTCATTGTTTTCAAGAATAAATATTTTTATTAATTAATTTTGCATTTTTAGGTAATAAATAAAGTTCGGATGAGTCGCGGAGCGAAAAGAGCAGAAAAGTAGTGAAAAGCCGGGAGAAATTACGCAAGGAAGCCGCGAAGAATGGTGCGCACAACCTCATTTTCTACACACAAAAGCGCCTCCGTTCTCAGCCATCAGATCAGTTCTCAGAAGCATCCGACGGTCGCTCCTGCATAGAGCATCAAAATCTGAAGTCTCTGCCAAGCACCACAGCGCTGAAATTCCAAGCCTTCAGATTAGATGGTAGTTGAATCCAACGGTCGCTCCATTGCTGTTCATCAAAGTTTGATATCTCCGCCTAACACTACAACACCTAACTCCATCTGGCATCGTTGATTTCGTTGTATCAAAACATCTAGCGGTCGCTACAAGCTTCACTCCGCATCACCGTCTGATTCACCTACCAGCTTCGCATCTCGCGGCCCATCTCACGAAACATCAAGACTAGATGGATTCGCTCAACACTCTATCACCCGAGCCCTACCACCTAACCAAACAACCCCCTTCTCCCATTCTATCGAACCCATCTACCACCATCACCCCCTCTCTGCAGAACCACCTCCTTCCCTGCCGCACCACCATCATCACCACCACTCCTGCAACAGCCACCAAACCACCAACTCTCCACAACAACCACAACCCATCACTACTATCATCACCCCTATCACCTATTACTCTATTTCAACAACTCCACCATCCTCTTCACTGTTAGGATTGGATTTGGTGAATTAGATTGATAGATGAAGCAATTGGAGGCGTGGATAGCAGCAGGAGCGTCAGAGGAAGAATGGGTCGTCGCACATGGGAGGAATTGTGCCATAAAATTAGGTAATTTGCAAAACCTAATTTCACTGAATTTGGGGGAAAATTGGGGAAAACCCTAATGATGTAATTGGGTATAAATTGGGACTATGGGTTGTGTTAGAAACCATGCTTGGAATAGCCAGCATCCAGGACTTTCATGTCCTGTTAATTTCAGTTCAACTTTAGTTCACAGTTCAATTTTGAGTGTTATAATATCTTTTCAATTTCAGTTAAACTTTAGTTCAATTTCAGTTAAACATGTTGGGATTAGCCTGCATCCAGAACTGCTAAGTTCTGTTAATTTTCATGTCCTGTTAAATGTTCAATTTCAGCTCAATTTAATTTCATGTTCATTATGTTCTGTTAAGGTTTTCATGTTAATGTTCCATTTTAGTTTCACTGCATATGTTAAAAGTGTTATTTTCCTGTTAGTGTGCTCATGTTAAATGTATATGTTTCAATTTCTTGTTTTCAATTCCTGTTAGTGTTGTTTACTGTTAATGTGTGATGTTCTTGTTTACATGTTATCCTCATTGCTTTGTCACTGTTAATTTGAAGGAATGCTAGGCTAGATACATCTGTGAAGCTTTGAACTAATTGTGCAATGGCAAGAAATCAGTGCTCATAGCAAGCTGATTTTCTTGCCATTCTTGTTGTATGCTTAGGTTGTAGTGTTGGTTGTGCATTGGGAGAAACTAGTGCTTATAGCAAGCTAGTTCTCTTCCATTCTTTTAGTATACCTCCTGTTTGCCTGTATGCTGCCTTAGTATTGCTTCATGTCAGTTTCTCCACAACCCTGCCCTTGGCCTTAAGCCTTGGTTCATCTCATTTTGTTTTGCTTTTGTGCATTGTTTTGTTTTCTGCTGTTTAGTTCTTTCATTGCTTTGCATTGTTTGTTTCCCCTGCTGCTATTTCTTTTCCTGTTAATTGCTTCCTTTTTTTCTCTTGGCCTTGTGCTGCTGTGCAGCACTTGTGCTGCTGCTACTTCTTTTCCTGTTGTGCACTTTCCTTGCTGTGCACTTTCATCCACTTCTGCTGCTGCATTGCCAGTTCTTCCCTACTGCAGCTCCTGCATCAGACAACACTGTTGCTGCCTCCTGTATCATCTGAACTTCTGCAGCTGCTGCTGCCACCCCACTTCTGTAGCTGTTGTCTGCTGCAGCTCTTCTGCTGCCACTCCCAAGCTGTTGCAGTTGCCCTGCTGCCACTTCCACTGCTGCCAAGGTTGCGGCCAAGGTTGCTGCTGCTGTTGCAGCTGCCCTTTTGCTGTTGCTGTTTTCTTTTACTGCCTTTGATTGCTTGTACATTCTGCTGCTTTTTGCTTGCACTGCTCTGTGGCTTAGGTCTTTGCCACTGTGCTGTTTTTGCCTTGGCTGCTGCTGTTGCAGCTGCTGTTGCTGTTGCCCCCCTTGCAGTTGCCCTTCTGTTGCTGCTGTAGCTGTTGTCTGCTGCAGCACCACTGCTGCTTCCTCCCCAAAGGCCAAGCTCAGACCCCATCCAACTTAACCAAAGCCCAGTTGTTTAAGACCAAAGCCCAAACTCATTAAGGCCCAATCCAATTTAACTGTGGGCTTAATCAAAAGCCTAAGTTTAAGGCCAAAGCCCATTTGCACTTTCAAAGACTAACTGAGCCCAAGCTCAGTTCCTTTTATTGTTATCAAACCCAATAGTACATTAAGCCCAACACTTCCAAAAGGCTTCTAAGCCCAAAGCAAATTTAGGAACCCAATTAGCTAGAAACATTTCCAAAACACACCCGATCTCTGTGGATCGACCCGTACTTGCACGAGCTACAACTGACGACCGTGCACTTGCGGTATTACTGTAGGCCCCCGTTTTATTGCGCTTCATTTTATACATATCTCCGGGCCCACCAAGTTTTTGGCCGGGGATAATTTCTATACCCTTTCGAGGCCTGCCAAGTTTTTGGCGCCGCTGCCGGGGATTATTTTTAGGACCTTTTAGAAGCCTACCAAGTTTTTGGCGCCGTTGCCGGGGACCATTTTGCATTTAAATATAATCTTTGAGGTCTGCCAAGTTTTTGGCGCCGCTGCCGGGGATTGGTGCTGTGTTTTATCTGTGTTTTTCTTTAGCTATTTTGTATTTCACTACATAGCATTTGCATCTGCATCTGCTTCACTTCATTTGCTGTTGGACCTGCTGTTCTGAACCTGTTTTTCCTCTGCTGGGACGCCACTAAGGAAAAGAACCAAAGCCCAACTGGGTTTTTGCAACAATATCAGAGCAGCTGGGCTGTGCTTAAAAGGTAACCCATTTAAGAGAACCCGAATTGTGGGCTTCCAATTTTTTTAATTGTGGGCTTGTAATATTAAAGCCAATTTTTGGGCTTCTCTTATTTTCTGTTGGGTTTGTAATAATTTATTTGTGGGCTTGTTTGTTTAATTTGTGGGCTTGTTTAAATTCTTTCATTGGACTTGTATTTTGGACTCTGGGTTTAAACCCAGCTGAGCTTATAACTGATTGTGGACTTGAAAAGTGGACCTCGAAACCAAAGTTTTAAAACAAACGTCGGGCCTTAACCAACTGGGCCAAATTAAACTTTCAAAATTAAAACTTAGTGTTTCGTGGGCCGCAGCCTTCCTTCCATTCCATTAGAGGACAAACAGTGGGCTTGCTCCCATTCAAAAACCAAATTTTATTTTCTTTTAAAATTAAAAAAAAAAAAAACCAAAAAAAAAAAAACCAAAAATTTCCTTTGCTCCCATTCAAAAAACCAAATTTTATTTTCTTTTTCTAAAAAAAAAAAAAAAAAAAAAAAAAAAAAAAAAAAGGTTTTATTTTTCTCCCATTTAAGTCCAATTTTAGTGTTTTGAAACTTTCCATGTCTCTACACTTTTTCTTTTGGGTTGATCCTCAACTCTTTAGATTGTTAGTGTATGGTGAATTTTTTGTATATAATCCAGTAGATACAATTTCTTATAACCCTTTTTATTCCTTTTGTATATATTTTTCTAATCCAATATGATCTCGGCTGAAATATGTTGGATTTTTTTTGCCTTGAATAACGGAGTTTTAATTCTGCTTTCGCCGAAATCGGGTATTCTCTCTCCTTTTACTCTACTCAGCATGTCCCTTTCCATATGTTGCATTTTAATTCTTTCCATATTTTGAAACATTGAGGACAATGTTTAGTTTAGGTTTGGGGGTATAGAGTAGATACTTTGATAATATGCCATAATTGAAAACAAAACTCCATCTTTTTGAAAAAATCGAAAAAATTCAAAAAAATTAAAAAAATGAAAAATCATAAAAATGGAGCTCATTTACCTTGAAATGTTGACTCTTGTGCAAATATGTATTTTTATTAGGAGTCTTAGTCTAGATATTTAGGCACCCTGATTCTAGCACAATTCACATAGTGATAAGAAATTTGCACGCGCCGATCTACCAATACATGTATGGCCTCGATCTTCAAGGTGTTGGATAGGAAGTTACGATTGCCAATCACTTTAGAATACTGAACGAAACTTGACTAGCTTGTTCTTTGGTTGGTTGGGATAGAAGATGGAGGTTACATTAAGAAAAACAACCATCGAATTTAACTGGGTGCATCAAAAAGGGCTACCTCTTGCAAAGTGTCATGTAATTTTTTGTTTCCTTTTGTACATGTGTCAAAAGTGTTTCCAGTCAAAAAAAAAAAAAAAAAAAAAAAAAAAAAATCGATGTATATATTCAGGAAAAAAATATCAGAAAAATACAAAAAAAATCAAGTATTTATCAATTCCATCATCTCTTGTTCCAAAAATAAAAAGAGAATAGTCAATGTAAATAAGAGTCATGTAAATAGTCATCTTTTGTTGTTTCGTTGTAATAAGCAAGGAGGGTGTATGCCATTGATGTACAACGCGAGTAATTGTGAAATACCTCCAACTCATTCACAATTCTCGTAAAGTCCGGACAGCTAGCTAGATTTCGACCTCAGTTCTTAGCCTGAGAAACTATCTCTTGGTGATTAGTAGTCATAACTTCAAATCTTTCTTTACACATGTGTATACACTTTACACTCTATCACATGTCTTTTTTGTTATCAGTGCTAGGATTGTGCCTTCGATAGCTAGATTGACATCTCCATTTTGCTGTGAGCTTAACTGTTTTGCACATGTCACATTTGATGGAATATGAGCTTATATTTTGTCCTTAGGTTTTGTAGGCACACCTCTGGCAAACCTTCACGAGACTTCAACTCGTCCACTAGGGACACTTAGTGGTTTAAAAGGCTTAGTGCATACGCTAAATGCATTCGAGAGACCAGCGACAGTGGTATAGTTAGGATTTCCTTAGTTTTGTTTTACTTGAGGACAAGTAAAATTCAGGTTTGGGGGTATGATGTAGTTAGGTAAACTACCATCATCTTGATCTGTTTCAGATGTGACCAAACCAGTTTTATCACAATATGTAAAAGTCGATCAAGGACTTTTAGTTTCCTCAGTATCAGAAAAAATCACAACAGAATCATTCGTCAGAATCATAGGACGTGTCTCTTTTCCTTGAGAAGAGATTTACCTAGAGCTTCTAATTTGACAGTGAGATTCATATTCTTTAAGCTTAGAATCTTCAGTTGAATGTCTTTATCTTTGATCTCCTGTTTAAAAAGATTTGTCTTTGTCTTTAATATCAGCACTTTAGAAGACAGAGAATTTATAGGCTTTAGGAGTTTTACCAACTCTTTATCATCTTCTTTTTCGTCACAAAAAGACATAGATGTTTTCGCAACTCCTGGATCATGAGCTAACGAAGTGGTAACATCTTCAACTTTTGAGTATTCATACTCTTGCAAAACGTTAACTGAATCAGACATGAATTCAATTCTTATAGGATGGATCGCACCAAACACAGATTGTTAGATCTTTTCGTGTTTGCCTGCTCTGATACCAATTGAAAAGGCGAGGGTATCCAAATATACCTCAAGCTAAAACTTTTCCTTCCAATAAGTCCTTTCTCCGAAAGTGATTGTCTATGGACTGAGTCGAGACAATACAACTAATCGGTTCACACTTCGTGTGATCGTCTATGGATACGAGATCGAGACAATACAACAACGAAGTATGTTTACTTGATACAAAGGTTCGGGCTTAACCAAACACAATAGGATTGCTTATCAAGTAAATAGGAATTAACGTTTGTGTAATTTACTTTAATAAAAAAATTATAATGCGAAAATATAAAGTAAATGACACAGCAGGATTTTGTTAACGAGAAAAACCGCAAATGCAGAAAAACCACGGGACCTTGTCTATAATTGAATACTCTCAGGATTAAGCCTCCATACAAAATAAACCGACTTCGTATAGTTGAGACCAAGCAACTAAACCTATAGTTCACCTAGTTCCGTCTGTATCCCACGCCTCCAACTTATAAATAAGTCACGTACTTGGAACAATTCCTTTGGTTCGTATTCCAAACAGTAAAGGACAACAAATCTGTTTGGTATCGATTCTCTTCAACCAAGTGGTATGAGTCGGACAAAGGCTCTTCTGTTTATCTTAACATAAACTCCTTAGTCAGGTTCTTAGATCTATATTATGTTCAATTACCCAAAGTAGTCATAAGACTTTGAAATCAATACCTTTAATCCCAAGGAACCGTATTGATGCCGATCTACTCAACTATTATATCCAATCTACCACAAGGATAAACCGATTATAGTGAGATCCTCTTTTTACCAAAACAAGTATTGTGCACACCAAAGATTTATATAACCAAGTCAGAAATCTTCTATCTCTTCTTTGTCTTCAAATCTTCTTAGATCCTAAATAAACACCTGCACACAACTACTTGAATCTCTTGTGATCAATCATACACAGAACAGAGTCTGTTAACAATGGATTGTCACAAGATCATCTTTAGAACTAACAAAAATCTAAAGATCCTTGTCGAAACTTCTAACTAGTTTGAGTGAATCTTATATCAGAAGAGAAGATTCTCAAGCATAAACAAACTAGGTGCAATCAAAGTTCAACCATCGTTAGTCAATCAAATCAATCGAAAACAAAAGATAAACCACAATTATCTAGTTTCCCACCAACGGTACTCGTAGAGCTTCTCAATCCCAAAGAAGTCTTTAAATTGAGCGTCCGTAAGAGATTTCGCCTAATTAGGTTACTCTCCTCTCCGAATAGGCGGCTTCACCAGTAACAGTAAAACAGAGGAAGTCTACTGTCACGAAGGATTAGTTTGCCCGAAATGCAAACTTCAAGTATTTATAGACAAGGAAGTTTGGACACCAAGGAATTTCCAAAACCGAAAATATTCTCAAGATATTCAATAATAATTTCCATATTCGGTTTCCATAATTCCTGAGAATGCTCTGTCCAAAAATATTGATCGAAAATATCCTTGGAAAATCTTTAACTAGCAACGCACATTACTAATTCTTATTTTCCATATATAATTAAAAACCTTAATTAAAAGATTCTTAACTTATTTAATTTCGATCATGGGATTTACTTCCTTCTTAGCTGTTAAGGAATATCTTTGAACAATAAAAGATACGCATTACTGCATGTGTTCAAAGTGTATCGACATCCTTTTTGTTGTAAGTCCTCTTTCATACTTACACACTTGAAACCGATTTACCACGCTTCCAAACAAGTTTAGAATTGGTTCATCTGACTTTCAAAAGCTATGTGATTGATTAAGAACTCTCAATCACAAATCATGGGTTTAACGGTTCTACCAAAACAAGTTTCGGTTCTACCTCCATGTGAGTATTGTGCATAGTCACACTAGCTTCCCAAAATTCGGTTGACTAGGTACTAGGATCGGTTCCCCACATATATATGGTATCTAACTCATATGTGTTGCACATGTCCATAGGATCCGTTCCCCTTTGCCTAAAAACGTGTTGCACATGTTGGTAGACTTTGAAAGATGTATGAAATAAGAGTATAAGGGAAGCCTACATGGTTATACCGCAAGTGCACGGTGTCGATTGTAGCTTGTGCAAATACGGGTCGAATCCACAGGGACTAGGGTGTGAGTTGAAATTTCCTAAGCTAATTCTATAAACTAAATGACCTAACTAAACAAAGATATGAAAACTAACAGTGAATTGAACTAACAGAATTAAACAAGACACTAACAGGACATGAAACAGCAAATATTGAACAAACTAAACAGTGATGGATTTTTGGATGAAAGTGAGTTTTGGAAAATAGGGATTGGATTCCCCTCTTCACCTAAGCTAAGTCCTCCAACTATGTTCTTATCCCTTGTTAGTTATCAGTGAGCTTCTAGGCTCACTGATTAAATAGATGACAGTTTCGGTTCAAAGCCGGTGTTCATCTAAGGGTTGGTCTAGAAATATTACTAAGAACACTAAGATGAATCTAATCCTAGCAGTAGTTGGGGCTCTCACACTGCAACTACCCGCAGAGAAGCTTGCTTAGTGTTTTAACAACCTAAAAGGATATTCAATCCTAGACAGTTCAAGCACAACAAGATCAGAGCATGGATGGGACAAATACAATTGAAATTTACAAAATAATTTAAACTAAGAACTAACCCATGAGACACTGGATATTCCAGTCCTCTTGGGTGAAGCACTGGCTAGCCCAGGCATATCTTTTACACACACCTACAACATCTATTTATAGTTACAAGCACTCAATTAGGGTTACAATAATTTTCCCCAAAATCAGAGAAATTAGGGTTACTGATTTACCTAATTTGATGGAATGATAACTACTCCATGCGTCGACCCATTCTTCTTCTGACTCTCCTGCTCCTATCCATGCCTTCCAATTGCTTTTCTAACTAATTCATCAATTTCTCTCCTAGGGTTTCAGAGAAAGAAAAGAAGAGAGATTGATGAAATAGATAGGTAGAGAGGTAGGGAAATGATGGGAAAGGAGATGGGTTGTAGTTGGTTTGGTTGTGGAGTGGTTGAGAAAGGTGGTGGAGGTGATGATGGTGGTGCAGGCGATGGGGAGTGGTTCTGTAGACGGGGTGAGGGAGGTGAAGTCTATGGAGAAGGAGGGGAGTGTTTGGTTGATGGGTATAGGTATTTGGTGCTTGGGTGTGTGGCGGGTATAGCAAGATTGATGATTTGCGAAGCTCAGCTGTTGGATGTGGAATTGATAGATCAATCTGACGGCGAGATCGAATGGAGCTTGTAGCGACCGTTGGATGCCTGATACAACGAAACTGACGGCTCAAGATGGAGTTAGGTGCTGTAGTGTTAAACAGGAGCTTCATACTTTGATGTACAGGCGATGCTGCGACCATTGGATTCAGATGTGATCCAATCTGACGGCTGACGAAGGAGACGGGTATGGATATTGGAAATGGGTTTGGGTGAGGGGTTTTGGGCCTTGGGTATGCCAAGCCCATATCTTCTTTAAGAACAATTTTCCTTGTTAAGCCCATTTATAGCCTTTTGGTCTTGTGCACAACATTCTTCGCGGCTTCCTTGCGTGATTCCTATCGGCTTCCACCACTTTTCTGCTCTTTTCGCTCCGTAATTCCATCCAAACTTTATTTAGAACCTAAAAATACAAAATTAATTAATAAAAATATTTATTCTTGAAAAATGAAAATACAGAATATGGGATAAAATGTAGAATTAATGCACAAAAGATGAGTTAAATGCCAAGAAAAATATATAGAAATATGCACTTTTTAGCACTCATCAAATACCCCCAAACCTGAATTTTACTTGTCCTCAAATAAAACAAAACTAAGGAAATCCTACCTATACCACTGTCGCTGGTCTCTCGAATGCATTTAGCGTATGCACTAAGCCTTTTAAACCACTAAGTGTCTCTAGTGGACGAGTGAAGTCTCGTGAAGGTTTGCTTAGTACGTACCTACAAAGTTCTAGGACAAAATATAAGCTCAGATTCCATGAAATGTGACATGTGAAAGACAGTAGAAGCTCACAGCAAAATGGAGATGTCAATCTAGCTATCAAAGGCACAATCCTAGCACTGATAACAACTAAAGACACGTGATAAGAGTGTAAAGTGTATCTACACATGTTTCTAGAATGACCTGAAGTTATGACTACTAATCACCAAGAGATAGTTTTTAGGCTAAGAACCGAATTCTAAGCCAAGCTAGTTGTCCGGCTTTACGAGAATTGTGAATGTTCACCCAATTAGTTGGTGATATTTCAGTTTACCCGCGTTATACATCCATGGCTGCACCCTCCTTGCTTATTACAAGACTATTTACAACAAAAAGATGACTCTTTACATGACTCTTATTTTCATTGATTACTCTCTTTTATTTTTGGAACAAGAGAGAACTATTGTCTTTAACATGACAAAACATGGAATAAATAAATACTTGATTTTTTTTATTTTTTTTTTAATATTTTTTTGATTTTTCTGAATTTTTTGAATTTTTTTTTTTTGAAGAAATAACTTTGATCTTTACAACATAGTGACACTTTTGATACATGAACAAAAAGAAAAACATAATTACATGACTCTTAGCAAGAGGTGGCCCTTATCGAATGCATCCTGTCAAATTCTATGGTTGCTTTTCTTAATGTATCCTCCAACTTCTATCCCAGCCAACCAAAGAACAAGCTAGTCAAGTCTCATTCAGTATTCTAAAGTGATTGGCAATCTAACTTCCTATCAAACACCTTGAAGATCGAGGCTATACATGTATTGGTAGATTGTGTGTGTGCAAGTTTCTTATCACATGTGAATTGTGCTAGAATCAGGGTGCCTAAATATCTAGACTAAGAATCCTTATGTTTACATACATGCACAAGAGTCAACATTTCAAGGTAAATGAGCTCCATTTTTATGATTTTTTTTTTTAATTATTTTTTTTTCAAAAAGAAAGAGTTCTGTTTTCAATTATTGCATGCTATCGTGGTATCTACTCTTTACCCCCAAACAAACTAACTAAACATTGTCCTCAATGTTTCAAAAGATGAACAAAATTGTAATACAACATACAAAGGATCATGCTGAGTAGAGAAAAAGGAAAGAGATTACCCAATTTGAAGGCGAAAGCAAGATTAGAACTCCGTTATTCAAGGCTAGAATCCAACATTTTTTAGCCGAGATCATATTGGATTAGCACAATATATACAAAAGAAACAAAAGATTTATCTAGAATATTATCTACTGGATTATATACAAGAAAATTCACCATACACTAACAATCTAAAGAGTTGAGGATCAACCCAAAAGACGGAGTGTAGACATTTCAACAGCTTCACACAATAATAATAGGAAAAAATGCAAGTGAGGATGTGAAACAAAATGAGCTACCCCCAAACCTGTATTTTTCAATAGATATAATTTTGGGTACAAAATCTCGCAGTTTTGGGGGTTCATCATGCCCAAGGTCTAGCTCGAAATGAACTTTGCTAGGGACGGGCAAACATGCTAATTCCAACTGTGGCTCCTCAAAGATATTATACTTAGATGCAAAATAGTCCAAAAGGACTTGGGAAGCACACAGTTCCAAACCTAGGTTGGGAATTCTCAGAAAAATTGGTTTGACAATATCGGTACAAACCAAATCTAGGTTGGGTGGAAGGCCATTAGATTGTGACTTATGTAGGACGATAGGCACATCATTATTAATCACATCAACATCTCCTAAGTCTTCTACAAGTGTCACAACATGCTCACCATTCTCACACAAATCAGAATCATCAACATCATCAGAAGAATTATTCTCATGCATCGGCAAATCAGTGGAAACATCACAACGTGACCCAGGTAGAGAATCAAACACAACAATTATATTTTCATGCATATTAGTGTCAACAGAAGATTCTATATTACCTAAGTCATCTTCATAGGACAGATGCACATGCTCAAAATCAGTATCAAAATCACATGTATATGGAATACTAGAAGAAACATCATTCATGAAGGTCGAGGCAGAGAAGCCTAATGTATTTGAACCCAAAGGTTCGATAACATTTTCAGTATAGACATGTTCTTCTAACATAACATCATAATCATCATCATCATCATGATAGGGATTTTGCAATCTAGGATAATTTTCAATCCTAAGGTCGGAGATATCACAAGAATAAGACTCTAACTCATGGGGGTGACTCATACCATGTGGTGTTGTCCCTGTTTCCCTAACAGATTCCCATTGATGGGTTTTCTTTGCAATCTCAGCTAAAAATTTCCATGCATCATCCACAGATTTATCAAGAAATTTACCATTACACATAGACTCAACCATGGTTCGAGATTTAAATTCTAGTCCCTCATAGAGGATGACGACAAGTCTCCACTTCTCAAATACATGGTGCGGACATTCGCTCAACAAATCATTAAAACGTTCAAAATAGTGAAAAACAGTTTCCTCATCTAATTGGACAAAACAATTGATACTTTGACGAATAGCGATGGTCCTATGATGTGGAAAGAATTTTTTGAAAAATAGATCTGTGAGTTGGTCCCAAGTGTTGATTGATTGTGGTCTCAAAACGTAAAACCATGTTTTGGCCCTTTCCTTTAGAGAAAATGTAAACAAACGCAATTTCAGAGAGTCTTCGGACATATGATCAGGTTGCATAGTCCGACAAATTTGTTCAAACTCTCTTACATGAGTATAGGGGTTCTCAGAATCGAACCCTCGAAATATAGGAAGTATTTGTATCATGCTTGCATTTATTTTAAAAGGGTTATTGGTTTGAGGTAAGACAATACATGATAATGGAATTTTTATTGTGGGATACATGTATTCATGGAGAGCACGAGGTTGGCCCATATTGAAAAGACACAAAGCCCACTATTTGGTTTTAATGGGTTTTCAAAAACTCCTTTTGGTTTTAATGGGATGAGGCCCAGCTAACTGGTTCAAATTTTCTGTGGGACAAGCCCAGCGAACGGCCTAGAGATTTGAGTACACGGCCCAACTAACGAGTTCAGCGAACCAAGCCCAGGAATGCACGAGGCCCAGCTGGGTATTTGATTTTTGGGCTCTCAGTTAGCCAAAATATGAGGCCCACTTGAGCCTAAAAACGTTTTTCAAATTTTTGTTGGGTCAAGCCCACAGTTCAGTTCAAATTACAAACCCAATAGAAAATGGAAGCCCACAATTTGGGTTCTCTTAATGGGTTTAGGCTTACTCTTTAAGTACAGCCCAGCTGCTCTGATTTTGGTTGCACAGCCCAGTTGGTCTTGGTTCTCAGCAACAAGCTCAGACCAGCAACTCAACAATAGCAGAAGGAAAACAGCAGCAGCACCAGAGGCTGGCTGTAGCAATGGCCCAAGCACCAGCAGCAGCAGGAAGAAGTAGCAAGTAGCATCACAGCTGTAGCAACAACAGCAAGAGCACCAGAGGCTCAACACCAATTAGTAGCAGCACACAGCAGCACAGGTTCAGCAGTACCTGTCACTCAACCAAGTTCTTAGTTCCAGAAGTTTCAATAACTTGAGAGCAAGATATGCAACTGCTACAAGATAAACATGGCCAGAGATGCTTGCACTACACAACAGGTTACAGAGCTACTAAGATGCAAGAAAACAGATGATGCAGGATGAATATGCAAATGCAAGATGAAAATGCTCCTAAGTTATGCAAATTATGCAATGATATGCAAGTATGACATGACAGTATGCAATGCAGCTAAGTTACACTAAGTTACACTACACAGCAGCTAAGTTACACAAAAAAAAAACAGCAAAGTAAGATAAAAAGACAACAACCACACAACGCCAAGTCCCCGGCAACGGCGCCAAAAACTTGGTATACTTTGAAAGATGTATGAAATAAGAGTATAAGGGAAGCCTACATGGTTATACCGCAAGTGCACGGTGTCGATTGTAGCTTGTGCAAATACGGTTCGAATACACAGGGACTAGGGTGTGAGTTGAAGTTTCCTAAGCTAATTCTCTAAACTAAATGACCTACCTAAACAAGGATATGAAAACTAACAGTGAATTGAACTAACAGAATTAAACAAGACACTAACAGGACATGAAACAACAAATATTGAACAAACTAAACAGTGATGGATTTTTGGATGAAAGTGAGTTTTGGAAACTAGGGATTGGATTCCCCTCTTCACCTAAGCTAAGTCCTCCAACTATGTTCTTATCCCTTGTTAGTTATCAGTGAGCTTCTAGGCTCACTGATTAACTAGATGACAGTTGCGGTTCAAAGTTATGTTCATCTAAGGGTTGGTCTATAAATATTACTAAGAACACTAAGATGAATCTAATCCTAGTAGTAGTTGGGGCTCTCACACTGCAACTACCCGCAGAGAAGCTTGCTTAGTGTTTTAACAACCTAAAAGGATATTCAATCCTAGACAGTTCAAGCACAACAAGATCAGAGCATGGATGGGACAAATACAATTGAAATTTACAAAATAATTTAAACTAAGAACTAACCCATGAGACACTGGATATTCCAGTCCTCTTGGGTGAAGCACTGGCTAGCCCAGGCATATCTTTTACACACACCTACAACATCTATTTATAGTTACAAGCACTCAATTAGGGTTACAATAATTTTCCCCAAAATCAGAGAAATTAGGGTTACTGATTTACCTAATTTGATGGAATGATAACTACTCCATGCGTCGACCCATTCTTCTTCTGACTCTCCTGCTCCTA
This sequence comes from Papaver somniferum, assembly GCF_003573695.1. Lineage (NCBI taxonomy): Eukaryota > Viridiplantae > Streptophyta > Magnoliopsida > Ranunculales > Papaveraceae > Papaver > Papaver somniferum. The sequence continues at coordinate 156,626,165 of NC_039358.1, read as the reverse complement.
TCCATGCCTTCCAATTGCTTTTCTAACTAATTCATCAATTTCTCTCCTAGGGTTTCAGAGAAAGAAAAGAAGAGAGATGATGAAATAGATAGGTAGAGAGGTAGGGAAATGATGGGAAAGGAGATGGGTTGTAGTTGGTTTGGTTGTGGAGTGGTTGAGAAAGGTGGTGGAGGTGATGATGGTGGTGGCAGGCGATGGGGAGTGGTTCTGTAGACGGGGGTGAGGGAGGTGAAGTCGATGGAGAAGAAGGGGGAGTGTTTGGTTGATGGGTATAGGTATTTGGTGCTTGGGTGTGTGGCGGGTATAGCAAGATTGATGATTTGCGAAGCTCAGCCGTTGGATGTGGAATTGATAGATCAATCTGACGGCGAGATCGAATGGAGCTTGTAGCGACCGTTGGATGCCTGATACAACGAAACTGACGGCTCAAGATGGAGTTAGGTGCTGTAGTGTTAAACAGGAGCTTCATACTTTGATGTACAGGCGATGCTGCGACCATTGGATTCAGATGTGATCCAATCTGACGGCTGACGAAGGAGACGGGTATGGATATTGGAAATAGGTTTGGGTGAGGGGTTTTGGGCCTTGGGTATGCCAAGCCCATATCTTCTTTAAGAACAATTTTTCCTTGTTAAGCCCATTTATAGCCTTTTGGTCTTGTGCACAACATTCTTCGCGGCTTCCTTGCGTGATTCCTATCGGCTTCCACCACTTTTCTGCTCTTTTCGCTCCGTAATTCCATCCAAACTTTATTTAGAACCTAAAAATACAAAATTAATTAATAAAAATATTTATTCTTGAAAATAATGAAAACACAGAATATGGGATAAAATGTAGAATTAATGCACAAAAGATGAGTTAAATGCCAAGAAAAATATATAGAAATATGCACTTTTTAGCACTCATCACATGTCCATAGGATCGGTTCCCCTTTCTGCTATAAACCTTGTTGCACCCCATACAAGGATCGATTCCCCTTTGTGATGTGTTGCACCTCTTACTAGGATCGGTTCCCCTTTACCCAGTGTTAGGTCTTACAAACTACACAAACTCGATCATACCATCAGGTTATTACTTAAGATCGGTTTCACTAATAAAATTCATACCAATACAAAAGTCAGGCCTCATGTGAATAGTTTTACCAAGAACACAAAAAAGTCATGAGTGATTATACTAATCACACATATTGGTCGTTCATAAGATATGCAATGAAGAAGAATTCCAATAACGCCTGGCGATTTCCTTTTCGATTCACAAACAAATTTCATGAACTTACTTCCTTAAAACACATGTAAAACATTGTTTCCTAGGATGAAACCCTCACCTCATACCCATACATAATCACAATAGAATTCAAACGATTATGTCGATGTCTTATCTACAAAGTTTAATGGTTAAGCAATAAACCTCGTATTGTATTCCTTAATACTATGCCTATCTAGAGTATTCATGCTTCGCAGTTTTGTTTTCAATATGCACGACTTTAAAGATACGTTAGGGAATGAAATAGTTCAAGTCAAATATCACTAACCTCAAGTGGAAGGATGATGTTGTGGTTGTAGCTCCTTACTTCTTCACTTCTTCAAGTCTTCGCAATACTTGTAATGTCTCATATCCTAATACTTTCAAGCTAACCTATACGAAGTTGACTCTAGTACATTTAATAAAGCGACTCTTAAATGAGTTTTGCTTCACTAAAATATGACAACCAAACTTGACATACCAACACTTGGTGGGTTCAACCGAGCTATGCTCTAACACTATCTACTCTATCTCCTATTTGAGACAAAAGTCGTATAGTTATATAGATTTCAATATGAACATTTGATATTTCAAGCTGAGTTTAACTCGCTTACATATTTCTCGAAATATGTGTTGGTAAGCTTTTGCTTTAACCAAGTTCATCTTATATTCTTGACGAAAGTCGAAATATGATCAGGTGAAAATCGGTTGGTAACATCTTACATGATTTGTGTGAGACAGTCATTTGATGTAGACTCGGAATGTTTCGTATTGATCATTCAATCACTTGAAAATTTCTTTTAAGCTAATTTTGTATGAGACAGCTATTGCCGTCTTCCGAGAATATTTCAATGGTTGAAATGAGAGTTTAGAATAATTAGATATAACCACAGTATGCGTACTTGCATATGTGTAATCCAAGTCTGGGAACCATGGTATGCATACCCGTATGCGTACTGATTGGTTTAGTAGAGGTCCGGGAACTAAGTGCGCATACCGGTATGCGTACTGGCATGAGGTTCAAATTCTGGGACTTTACTGAGTTTGGTGGTATGCGTACCCGTTCGCATACTGGCGAACCCAAACTTAGTCCAGCCACTAAGGTATGCGTACCCGTTTGCATACTTGAGTGGGTTATGTTCTAAAATTGGTTTTTTCATGAACTAATACATTAATATAATAAGGAATGCAATCTTTTGCAAACCGTGGCTATAATGTTGATGACTTGATTCGAGTGAATCAAAATCGATTTTGCTTCAATTGTGTCTTGTATACTTCTATGAGAATATAAACAATTGAACAACTCTAGAACTAGTTTCATTTGAGTCATCTGAACTAGTTGTGGTTAAGATGAATATGGTTGATATGAAAGTGTTCATATGGCTAACTTCGGTTAACTATTGTTGAGCCAACAAAGGTGTACACTTTTAGGAAAGGTTACTCATATCTAAATGAAGTCACTTTTCATTTGTGTGTAATCAGATTTTTATCTAACAGTGAATTTGCTAAACCGATTGTACAAATACAGTCGCTTCATTCGATAAGATCAAAATAAAGATAACTATATTTTTCTCATCTGGTTCTAATTATCCATATAACTTAGACCTTTAGATTTTAAACAAGACAAATACTAGGTTAGTTAACTAGTATTTATTGTTAAGGCATTCGATTAGACTTGAATAACCGAAACCTCCACTTGATAAGACTAATAAGATCAGAATTAACTTAGTTTCTCTTATCCAGAATCGAATTGGACTAAACAACTCATCCCGTAAACATATTCTTTTGTCAAGCCATAAATAATTCATACAAACCAAAACAAATCAACTTGCATAATTATTCACCTCAATCGAAAGCAATTGAAACAACATAAACATTAAAGCACTGCAATTGCACCGTAAATTTTGTAAGCCTAAACAATTGATACCACCAACAAAGTAAGATAACAATAGTTTTTCTTAACCCGGAACCAATTGAATCACACACACATCCATACACACATAATGGAATAAAACATCAATTGTACCGAAATTTTGTTAAGCAAAAGCAAAAAGATATAAGCAATAAAATTAGGCTTTTCTTAAACATGAAAACAATTAACTAACAAGATTGTTACCTTAATTTCGCATCCAACTTCTCCAATATGACCGCTTCTTCTTCTTCCAGGGAGAATTGATGTTGAAATACCATTATGTTGTCATCCTTATGCAAAACAAAAGAATAACAACAACCAACCTTTACCAAAGAAAGGTTGAAAATCGGTTTTTAACTATTGCAAGAAAAAGTTGAAAACCTACGAAACACATATGATTTTATGCTAAACCAAAACCGATTTAACATATTGTGACTTTTTCACATATTGTTTCTATCAGAACCCCTGATGATCCTTTAATAAATCCTACCAACATGGGCTAGAACTTAATCCTACTAAATCAAAAAGTCACCCAAACCATAAGGGTTCACATTATATGAGATCGAATATCAAGGTAATAAAACCGAAATCAAACATCTCATAAACATACATAGCATTAAATAAAGCATTCAAGCACATGCTACGTAAATCAAAAACTATCACAAGAAAAATTATAAATCAAATAACTTTATTCATATACTATACTCAATACAATCAATGAAAGAAATCAAAATTTGCAGCCTATTTTTCTAGATTAAGTATTACAACATATAACTTAATCTCTAGTGGTGCTCTTGTTGTTCACTGAGGTTTCTTCAGTGTTCAAACTGTTAAAGCATGTCTCAAGAGACTTGTCTGCAACCACTTCTTGTTTTTAAAGATCTTCAATTAGAACCTTAAGTTCGGCAAGAGCTCCTTTTGACACCTTCGATCTTCTCTTTTTAACCAATCTTGATGTCGAATAGTCATAACAAATTGATTTCTAGTTCTTCAAAACCTTGGATATATTGAGACATACTATCCGACCGAATATACTTGGTTTTGGTTGGATCTTGCTTATTGTAATCCAACAGACATGACTCATCTTGTGATCCTTCTGAACTATCAGAATCATTATCAGATATGATTTTGATCTATTTCTCTTCTTCCTCTCTGTATCGATTCCTAGACAATTTTTAACCTTTTGAGCTTCCTCCTTATTAGCCTTTGAGATGCTGCGAGTTATTGGAGGCATGCTCGAATATATAAATATATAAGGTTTGAATAGGGTATCAGAATACAGGTAAGAAATAGTTTCCCTTTAAAACGAAATTTCGGACCGAAATCCGAGAAACTGAAAATATACAATAAAATATTTCGTTTCCTTTTGTCCGAACTTTTCAAGTTGGAAGGTTTATTAAAATTCGAAAACTCCAAATAAAACCTATTTCTGGAAAATCATGTTAAACATGAACATTTTTAAGCAATCATGGATTCGCAGCTATCCATAAAGTGTCACAACTTTTCTGATAATCAACTACACAAATAGATGTGCTCCAGATTTGTTGTGCCTCCCCCATCCATGAAAAAGAGCACGGAAGAGAATGAGAGAGCACAAATTTTGATACAACTAAGCTGCATCTGAGTAAGCTTTTTGCATCTTACATTGAATATCAGAAACATAGTTCATGTTTCTCTTAGGGAATTTATGCCCTACATATTTTCTCTCAAGACGATGATCTTTTCTAGCTCTAGAGATATGATCATGTGGAGAAAACTTACTGATGTGAGAATTTTCAGAGATTGATAGATCTCTCTTAATTCTTTCAATGAGATTTTCATAGGATTTTCTTATTCTAAGGACTTCCTTATGATTCACGTCAGTGTGATTGTCTGAAACAATTATCGGAAATTCCTGATTGTTTCTTTTGGCAGAGATTCTCTCTTTCCCTTTCTTATGGAATTTTTCATCAAAACAACTGTTTCGATATGGATGAGGATGAACCTTTTTCTAGAAGTGATTATCAACCATTTCCTCTGATTCTTTTGAGTTGATCTTATCAGGTAGTGGTATAATCTGTCTTTCTACTGAGGAATGATCTTTCAGTTTTTTAAGACAAGAAACTTCTTTCAATATTTTTACTACAGTATGTTGAAGAAGTATAAGTTTCCTGTCAAGTGACTGAAATGTGTATTCCTTAAGATTACTTTCACGGAATTGGTTCAAAGTTTCCTTTGGACAAGATTTCGTTTTATCATCAGTAGATATAGAAGATGGTTTCTTATCCTCCTCTGACTTGATTGATGAGTGCCAAATATTGTATATATTTATCCCTTTTTGTTGGCAATTTAACTCATCTTTTGTGTATTAATTCTACATTTTATCCCATATTCTGTATTTTCATTGTTTTCAAGAATATATTTTTTAATTAATTTTGCATTTTTAGGTAATAAATAAAGTTCGGATGAGTCGCGGAGCGAAAAGAGCAGAAAAGTAGTGAAAAGCCGGGAGAAATTACGCAAGGAAGCCGCGAAGAATGGTGCGCACAACCTCATTTTCTACACACAAAAGCGCCTCCGTTCTCAGCCATCAGATCAGTTCTCAGAAGCATCCGACGGTCGCTCCTGCATAGAGCATCAAAATCTGAAGTCTCTGCCAAGCACCACAGCGCTGAAATTCCAAGCCTTCAGATTAGATGGTAGTTGAATCCAACGGTCGCTCCATTGCTGTTCATCAAAGTTTGATATCTCCGCCTAACACTACAACACCTAACTCCATCTGGCATCGTTGATTTCGTTGTATCAAAACATCTAGCGGTCGCTACAAGCTTCACTCCGCATCACCGTCTGATTCACCTACCAGCTTCGCATCTCGCGGCCCATCTCACGAAACATCAAGACTAGATGGATTCGCTCAACACTCTATCACCCGAGCCCTACCACCTAACCAAACAACCCCCTTCTCCCATTCTATCGAACCCATCTACCACCATCACCCCCCTCTCTGCAGAACCACCTCCTTCCCTGCCGCACCACCATCATCACCACCACTCCTGCAACAGCCACCAAACCACCAACTCTCCACAACAACCACAACCCATCACTACTATCATCACCCCTATCACCTATTACTCTATTTCAACAACTCCACCATCCTCTTCACTGTTAGGATTGGATTTGGTGAATTAGATTGATAGATGAAGCAATTGGAGGCGTGGATAGCAGCAGGAGCGTCAGAGGAAGAATGGGTCGTCGCACATGGGAGGAATTGTGCCATAAAATTAGGTAATTTGCAAAACCTAATTTCACTGAATTTGGGGGAAAATTGGGGAAAACCCTAATGATGTAATTGGGTATAAATTGGGACTATGGGTTGTGTTAGAAACCATGCTTGGAATAGCCAGCATCCAGGACTTTCATGTCCTGTTAATTTCAGTTCAACTTAGTTCACAGTTCAATTTTGAGTGTTTAATATCTTTTCAATTTCAGTTAAACTTTAGTTCAATTTCAGTTAAACATGTTGGGATTAGCCTGCATCCAGAACTGCTAAGTTCTGTTAATTTTCATGTCCTGTTAAATGTTCAATTTCAGCTCAATTTAATTTCATGTTCATTATGTTCTGTTAAGGTTTTCATGTTAATGTTCCATTTTAGTTTCACTGCATATGTTAAAAGTGTTATTTTCCTGTTAGTGTGCTCATGTTAAATGTATATGTTTCAATTTCTTGTTTTCAATTCCTGTTAGTGTTGTTTACTGTTAATGTGTGATGTTCTTGTTTACATGTTATCCTCATTGCTTTGTCACTGTTAATTTGAAGGAATGCTAGGCTAGATACATCTGTGAAGCTTTGAACTAATTGTGCAATGGCAAGAAATCAGTGCTCATAGCAAGCTGATTTTCTTGCCATTCTTGTTGTATGCTTAGGTTGTAGTGTTGGTTGTGCATTGGGAGAAACTAGTGCTTATAGCAAGCTAGTTCTCTTCCATTCTTTTAGTATACCTCCTGTTTGCCTGTATGCTGCCTTAGTATTGCTTCATGTCAGTTTCTCCACAACCCTGCCCTTGGCCTTAAGCCTTGGTTCATCTCATTTTGTTTTGCTTTTGTGCATTGTTTTGTTTTCTGTGTTTAGTTCTTTCATTGCTTTTGCATTGTTTGTTTCCCCTGCTGCTATTTTCTTTTCCTGTTAATTGCTTCCTTTTTTTCTCTTGGCCTTGTGCTGCTGTGCAGCACTTGTGCTGCTGCTACTTCTTTCCTGTTGTGCACTTTCCTTGCTGTGCACTTTCATCCACTTCTGCTGCTGCATTGCCAGTTCTTCCCTACTGCAGCTCCTGCATCAGACAACACTGTTGCTGCCTCCTGTATCATCTGAACTTCTGCAGCTGCTGCTGCCACCCCACTTCTGTAGCTGTTGTCTGCTGCAGCTCTTCTGCTGCCACTCCCAAGCTGTTGCAGTTGCCCTGCTGCCACTTCCACTGCTGCCAAGGTTGCGGCCAAGGTTGCTGCTGCTGCTGTGTGCAGCTGCCCTTTTGCTGTTGCTGTTTTCTTTTACTTGCCTACTGCCTTTGATTGCTTGTACATTCTGCTGCTTTTTGCTTGCACTGCTCTGTGGCTTAGGTCTTTGCCACTGTGCTGTTTTCCTTTGGCTGCTGCTGTTGCAGCTGCTGTTGCTGTTGCCCCCCTTGCAGTTGCCCTTCTGTTGCTGCTGTAGCTGTTGTCTGCTGCAGCACCACTGCTGCTTCCTCCCCAAAGGCCAAGCTCAGACCCCATCCAACTTAACCAAAGCCCAGTTGTTTAAGACCAAAGCCCAAACTCATTAAGGCCCAATCCAATTTAACTGTGGGCTTAATCAAAAGCCTAAGTTTAAGGCCAAAGCCCATTTGCACTTTCAAAGACTAACTGAGCCCAAGCTCAGTTCCTTTTATTGTTATCAAACCCAATAGTACATTAAGCCCAACACTTCCAAAAGGCTTCTAAGCCCAAAGCAAATTTAGGAACCCAATTAGCTAGAAACATTTCCAAAACACACCCTCTCTGTGGATCGACCCGTACTTGCACGAGCTACAACTGACGACCGTGCACTTGCGGTATTACTGTAGGCCCCCGTTTTATTGCGCTTCATTTTATACATATCTCCGGGCCCACCAAGTTTTTGGCCGGGGATAATTTCTATACCCTTTCGAGGCCTGCCAAGTTTTTGGCGCCGCTGCCGGGGATTATTTTTAGGACCTTTTAGAAGCCTACCAAGTTTTTGGCGCCGTTGCCGGGGACCATTTTGCATTTAAATATAATATCTTTGAGGTCTGCCAAGTTTTTGGCGCCGCTGCCGGGGATTGGTGCTGTGTTTTATCTGTGTTTTTCTTTAGCTATTTTGTATTTCACTACATAGCATTTGCATCTGCATCTGCTTCACTTCATTTGCTGTTGGACCTGCTGTTCTGAACCTGTTTTTCCTCTGCTGGGACGCCACTAAGGAAAAGAACCAAAGCCCAACTGGGTTTTTGCAACAATATCAGAGCAGCTGGGCTGTGCTTAAAAGGTAACCCATTTAAGAGAACCCGAATTGTGGGCTTCCAATTTTTTTAATTGTGGGCTTGTAATATTAAAGCCAATTTTTGGGCTTCTCTTATTTTCTGTTGGGTTTGTAATAATTTATTTGTGGGCTTGTTTGTTTAATTTGTGGGCTTGTTTAAATTCTTTCATTGGACTTGTATTTTGGACTCTGGGTTTAAACCCAGCTGAGCTTATAACTGATTGTGGACTTGAAAAGTGGACCTCGAAACCAAAGTTTTAAAACAAACGTCGGGCCTTAACCAACTGGGCCAAATTAAACTTTCAAAATTAAAACTTAGTGTTTCGTGGGCCGCAGCCTTCCTTCCAT